>NW_026652290.1:14135495-14162461 GCF_009828535.3 Hylobates moloch | reverse complement strand
GACCTCAGGTGATTCACCTGCCTCGGCCTCCCAAAGTGCTGGGATTACAGGCATAAGCCACCGTGCCTGGCCTCGCCAGCTACTTAGATTCTATGAAGAAAAATAAATTATGCATAGGATGGAGACCAGGTGAGGCAATCCTATGTTACTTAGAGAGGCATCTCTGATGAGGTGAGAGTTAAGCCCAATCTGGAAGGAAGTACAGGTGCAAGTCAGGCAGATATCTAAAGAATTTCATTCTAAGCAGAGGAAACAGAAACTTCTAAGGCCCTGAGGTGAAATTTGTGGAAGAATCTGGGGACACCTGGATTATAGTATGCAAGAAAGAGAATAACAAGAGAATAGGTTTGAGATATTGGGAGTTGGCTTTGGAGGTTACTCTAAGGAGCATTTGATTTTTATTCTTAATGAAATAAGAAACCATAATGCAGAGAAGTGATCTAATCTAACATTTTCTTAATTAATTAATTAATTTATTTATTTTGAGACAGAGTCTTGCTTTATTGCCCAGGCTGGAGTGCAATGGTGTGATCTTGGCTCACTGCAACCCCCACCTCCTGGGTTCAAGTGATTCTTGTGCCTCTGCCTCCCGAGCAGCTGGGATTACAGGAGTGCACCACCATACTCAGCTAATTTTCATATTTCTGTAGAGATGAGATTTTGTGGTGTTTCTCAGGCTGGTCTCAAACTCCTGACCTCAGGTGATCCAGCCTTGACCTCCCAAAGTGCTGGAATTACAGATGTCAGCCACCGTGCCCAGCCTCTTAATTTATTTTTTTAATTGACACATAATAATTGTACATACTTACCCGGTACAATGTAATGTTTCAATAAATGTATACATTGCATAATGATCAAATTAGAGTATTTAGCATATTCATCACCCCATACATTTATTATTTCATTGTGGTGAACACACTCAAAACCCCCTCTTCTAGCTATTGTGAAATATGAAATATAATATTGTTAACCATAGTCACCCTACTGTGCAATGGAACACCAGAACTTCTTCTAATTGTAACTTTGTACCCCTTAACTAATCTGTCCCTATCACCCCCTCCTCTCTCCCTTCTAAATCCTCTGGTAACCACTGTTCTACTCTCTACTTCTATGAGATCAATTTCTTTTGCGTCCATGTATAGTGAGATCAGCTGATATTTGTCTTCCTGTGCCTGGCTGATTTCACTTCACATAATGTCCTCTAGGTTCCCCCATGCTACCACAAATAACAGGATTTTATTCTTTCTAACGGCTTGCATTTTCTGGCCCAGTGTGGTGGCTCACACCTAATAATCCCAGCACTTCAGGGGGCTGAGGAGGGTGGGTCACTTCAGCCCAGGAGTTCAAGACCAGCCTGAGCAACATGGTGAAACCCCAACTCTACAAAATACAAAAGTTAGCCAGGTGTGGTGGCATGCGATACTGGTCCCAGCTACTTGGGAGGCTGAGAAGTGGGAGGACCTATTGGGTCTGGGAACTCGAGGCTGCAGTGAGCTGAGATCATGCCACTGCACTCCAGCCTAGGCTACAGAGTGAGATCCTGTGACAAGCAAACAAACACATTTATAAAAAGAATACAAAATAAAAATAAAAGCCTGAATAGTATTCCACTGCACATATATACCATATTTTTTATCCATTCATCCATTGATGGACACTTAGTTTGATTCCATATTTCAGCTATTGAGAATAGTGCTGGAACAAACATGGGAGTGAAGCTATCTCTTTCACACACTGATTTTATTTCCTTTGGATATATACTCAGTAGTGAGATTGCTGGATCATTTGGTAGTTCTATTTTTAATTTTTTTAAGGAACCTCCATATTCTTTTCCATAACAGCTTTCCTAATTTTCATTCCAACCCATAGTGTATAAGTGCTCCCCTTTCCCCACATCCCTCCCAGCATTTGTTATTCTTTGTCATTTTGGTAATAGGCACCTTAATTAGGATGAGGTGATATCTCAATGTGGTTTTAATTTGTATTTGCCTGACGATTGGTCATGTTCAGTATTTTTTCATATACCCTATATCCTCAGGACTTTTACCCAATTTTAAACAGGATTATTTGCTTTTTTTCTGTTATGGAGTTAGTTGAGTTCCTTCCATATTCTGGATATCAACCCTCTGTCAGATGCATAGTTTGCAAATATTTTCTTCCATTCTGTACATTGTCTCTTCACTTTATTGATTATTGTTATTATTTTTTGTTGTGCAGAAAGCTTTTTAGTTTGATGGAATCCATTGTCTGTTTTTGCTTTCATTGTTTGTGCTTTTAAAGTCTTATCTGAAATATCTTTACTCAACCCAATGTCTTGAAACATTTCTCCTATGTTTTCTTCTACTAGGTTTATCAATTCAGGTCTTATATTGAAGGCTTTATCCATTTTGAGTTGATTTTTGTATGTAGTAAGACAAGCTTCATTCTGCATATAGATATCTAGTTTTCCCAGCATTGTTTATTGAGGAGACTAATTATTTCCCCAATGTACATTCTTGGCACCTTTGCCAAAAACCAGTTGGCTATTGGTGTATGGATTTATTTCTGTGTTCTCTATTCTGTTCCATTGGTCTATGTATCTGTTTTTATGTCAGTACCATGCTGTTTCTATTTCTGTACCTTTGTAGTATATTTTGAAGTCAGGTAGTGTGATGCCACCAGCTTTGTTCTTTTGGCTCAAAATTGCTGTGGTTATTCAGGGTCTTTTGTGGGTATAGGTGATTTTAGAATTCAAAAATCAAACAAGAACACACACACACACACGCACACTCAAAAACATGAAAGAAAACTACAGGCCAATATCTCTGATGAACATAGGTGCAAAAATCCTTGACAAAATACCAGCAAAACAAATTCAACAGCATATTGAAAGATGGTTCACTATGGCAAGTGGGACTCATCCCATGGATGCAAGGATGGTTCAACACACAAATCAATAAATGTAATATATTGTATTAACAGAATCAAGGACAAACCTCATACGACCATTTCAATAGACATAGAAAAACCATTTGATAAATGTCAACATCACTTCATGATAACAAAAAAAAAACTCTCAACAAACTCAGTATAGAAGGAATATACCTCAACATAATAAAGGTCATATGTGACAAACCCACAACGAACATCATACTTCACCGGGAAAAGGTGAAAGCTTTTTTCTAAGATCTGGAATAAGACAAGGATGCCCACTTTCACCACTTTTATTAACACAGTACTGGAAGAGCTAGTCAGAGAAAGAGAAAGAAATAAAAGACATCTAAGTTGGAAAGGAAGAAGTTAAATTATTCCTGTTTGCAGACTACATTTTCTTACACATAGAAAACTCTAAAATTGCTACCATGAAACTGTTAGAACTAATAAAAAAATTCAGTAAAGTTGGAGGATGCAAAATCAACATACAAAAATCAGTAGCATTTCTATATCACAATAGCAAACTCTCTGAAAAAGAAACAGAAAGCAATTCCATTTATGATGGCTACCAAAAAAAGATACCTAGAAATAAATTTAACCAAAGATGTGAAAAATAACCTGCAATGAAAACTGTAAAACCTTAATGAAAGAAACTGAAGAGGATATAAATAAACGGAAGACAATCTGTGTTCTTGGGCTGGAAGAATTAATATTGTTAAAATATATGTACTACCCAGTGATCTATGGATTCAATGCAATCTCAGTAACATTCTACACAGAAATGACCTAGCTTTTTATTAGGACACCATTTGATTGCCATTTAGAAAATGGACCAGAGCTGAAGCTGGAAGATCGGTTAGAAGATTTTTGCAACAAGCCAGGTAGGAAAAATGACAGTGGCTTTCTGCAGATCTCATACTTGCTTGACAAGGGTCACCTTGGGTCCTTTACAAACTTTGATTTAATCATTCCACATTATATACATTTATCAAAATATTGCATTATTGCTCCATAAATGTGAGCAACTGTAATTTGTCATTTAAAATAATATCCATTAAAAATAGACAAAAAATACAAGACTTGCAACATTTGAAAAAATTTGGATTCAATAGGCTTGAGATGGAGCTCAGCAATTCATGTATTCAATAAGTGTCTCAAGTGTTTCTTCTCACTGGGCAAATTTGGAAGCACAGGCTTGGAGCAAGTGGAGAGGAGAGACGCAGAAGACCTCAGAATCTGGATAGATATTTTGAAAGTTGAATAGACAAAAATAGATGCTGACACGACAAAGGAAAAAACCAAGGCTGATTCCAAAAGCTGGGGCCATTAGAGCCACAGAACAGGGCAACAAATATGGGTTTTCTTTTGGTAGAAATATTTGGGGAACCCCTAGGAAGGACAACCTACCTAAAAATTTTAAAAGATTTGCTTGAATCCCCACCTCCAATCCACTGAACCCAGTAATTTGTATTGACTCTTGACCCACCCTATCCATCACAACCACCCTGCTTAGAAGCATGGGTGAAGAGAAAAGGCTGAGGAGCTTGTTGGAGGGGGTAGAAATAATGAGTTCAATAACTTACAATAACTTTTATGCATTCTTCAGGCAAAGCAAAAATTATCAAATTAAGTGACGTTTAGTAAAGCATTTTGTCACATTCTTTTAAAACTAATCTCTTTTTCTCATTGTGAATCAACACATTGGAACAATATATTAGAATCAACACACTGGAATTCAATCCATTACTATCAATACACTGGAATAAACCATGCGATGGCTGATTTTTGTCAACTTGACTGGGTTAAGAAATACTCATAGCTAATACAACATTATTTCTAGATGTTTGTGAGATTGGCATTTCAATCAGCAGACTAGGTAAAGAAGATCTGCCCCTAACGATGCAAATTAGCAGCATCCCATCTGCTGAGGACTCAAATAGAACAAAAGACAGAGGAAGGGCAAATTCTCTCTCTCTCTCTCTCATCTTGATCTGGGATGTTGTTTTTTCTTGACTTCAGAAATCACGGCTTCAGGTTCTCAGGTCTCTGGACTCTGGAACTTAATAGCAATGGCCCCACCAGTTCTCAGGGCTTTGACCTCAAACTAAAAGTTACGTCCTTGGCTCCCCACATTCTCAGGCCTTCGAAATCAGGCTGGATTACACCACTGGTTGTCCTGGTTCTCCAATTTGCAGATGGTAGATGGTGGGACTTCTAGGCCTCTGTAGTCACATGAGTTAATTCTCAAAAGAAATCTCCTCATAGATATGCATAGATCCTATTGGTTCTGTTTCTCTGGAGAATCGTGACTAACACAACCAATAGTACAAGTTGCTTCACACTTTAACTTTGGGTAACCTTCTTTACGTAACAAAAGCCTGACTGAACAAACTAACTGAGTAGTTAAACAAATATTTCCTTTTTTGCATAGGAAATAGCTAAAATTCTTCTTCTAACCCAAGAGAAAGAAATCTTAAATTTGATATGATTTAAAAAAGAGATTTATAAAGTGATTCATGTTTTCCTAGTGAAGAAAAGTAAACTTATCCATTACAACTCTGATATATCTTATTTATGGAGAGGCGTTCATTGTTTTGTTCCTCTATGTCTTTCTGTACAAAGGCCAATGCAGTTTATATCATCAAGAGCTGTCTTTCTGAATGTAAATCACATTTAATGGTATCACTTACATATAGAAAGTTTTCCATTTTCTTTAACTTACAGAAAATAAGATGAAAAGAAAAAGACTCCATTTCCCAGAAGGCATGATCAAATTTCAGATGACTTTTTCTACTCCATAATAAGCAAATATCAAATTTAAGCCAGAGAATCATCTGAAAGGGCTTGGCAATGTTATAAGAGCTCATAGTTTTGAGGAGCTTGTTGGAGGGGGTGAAAATCCCAAGACTGATAACTAACAATAGCTAGTATGCATTATTCAGACAAAGCAAAAATTGTCTAAGTGGTGTTTTATAGAAAAATTTTTATCAGGTTGGTTTAAAATGTTGAATCTCTTTTTCTAATTGTGAATCAACACGTTTACATACAGATATCCAAATTTTACACTTGATCACAGGAGTAGCTAAAGACAGATTACAACGTTTTATTCCCAGAAGCCGTTTTTCTTCCATTGCATTGGCAATCTCTTCAAGTTTTTGTGGGGCTTTTTAAGCAGATGCTTTAAGTTGCAATTTGAGTTACAGTTCTCATTCATTCTACCATTGATTGGTAGATTCCAAGCACCCAGAATCTACTAGAACATTCCCACCCTTCATCACCTTTTGCTAAATATTTGATGGACACGAAAGCATCCCATAATAGTAGAGAAGTAATCAGCTAGCAAAAGGAAAAAATTATCCTTCCTAGCATCATTCCCTTTTTAACTCTTCCATGGGCATGTGCTTCTTTTCAAAATTCGTGAATAAACAACTTGCAGGCCATATCATCCCTGCCTTCTAGGAGCATTTATCCATTTCTTTCTTCAACAAATATTTAGCACCTTCTCTATGCTAGGCAATTTCCTGAACATTGAGGGCCTAGTGACAAGAAATAAATTTGTTACCTTTACAGAGATTACATGCTGGTGAGAAAATGGAAAATTAACAAATAAAAATGAAAAACAATACAATTTCTGATGGTAATGTGACATGACAAAAATAAACCATAATCTTTTTAAATGTAATTTAATTTTGTTGCTGTTGTTGTTATTGTTGTTGTTGTTGTTGTTGTTGTTGAGACAGAGTCTCGCTGTATTGCCCAGGCTGGAGTGCAATGGCATGATCTTGGCTCACTGCAACCTCTGCCTCCAGGGTTCAAGTGATTCTCCTGCCTCAGCCTCCTAAGCAGCTGTGACTACAGGCACCTGCCACCACATCTCGCTAATTTTTTTGTATTTTTAGTAGAGATGGGGTTTCACTATGTTGGCCAGGTTGGTCTTGAACTGCTGACCTCGTGATCTGCCCGCCTCAG
The DNA here is from genome assembly GCF_009828535.3 of Hylobates moloch. NCBI lineage: Eukaryota > Metazoa > Chordata > Mammalia > Primates > Hylobatidae > Hylobates > Hylobates moloch. Next base: position 14,155,579 of record NW_026652290.1, on the reverse strand, counting down.
CCTCCCAAAGTACCGGGATTACAGGCGTGAGCCACCGTGCCTAGCCTAATTTAATTTTTTTTTTTTTTTTTTTTTTTTAGACAGGGTCTTGCTCTGACACACAGGCTGGAATGCAGTGGCTGGTATGATCACAGCATGATCACGGCTCACTTTCCACGTTTAAGCAATCCTTCCACCTCAGCCTCCCCAGCAGCTGGGACTACAGACACACACCATCACACCTGGCTAACTTTTTTCTTTTCATAGAGACAGTGTCACACTGTGTTGTCTCAGCTGGTCTCAAACTCCTGGGTTCAAGCTATCTGCCTGCCTCGGCCTCCAAAAGTAAAAGCAGAATTTTAAAACAGAGAAACGCCATTAGTGAAAAATTGGTGAAATTTGAATAAAATCTTCGGTTTAGTTAATATTACTGAAACAACATTAATTTTCTGTTTATGACTATTATACTATGGTTAGGCAAGATATTAACATAAGGGGAAGTGGGATAAGTGGTATAGGAGAACTCTCTTTTTACTATTTTTGCAACTTTTCTCCAAGTCAAAATTAGTTCAAAATAAAATTGAAACAAAAATAAACAAAGTAGAATAAGAAGAAAAAGAGTAGGCCTGGCGCGGTGGCTTACACCTGTAATCCCAGCACTTCAGGAGGCCGAGGAAGGAGGATCACAAGGTCAGGAGTTCAAGACCAGCCTGGCCAATATGGTGGAACCCCGTCTCTACTAGAAAAATACAAAAATTAGCCGGGTGTGGTGGCAGGTGCCTATAATCCCAGCTACTCAGGAGGCTGAGGTGGGATAATTGCTTGAACCTGGGAGGTGGAGGTTGCAGTGAGCCGAGATCGCACCACTGCACTCCAGCCTGGGTGACAGAACAAGACTCCATCTCAAAAAAAAAAAAAAGATAAAAGAAAAGAAAAAAAAAGGAAAAAAAAGACTACTATTATAATCCTTGAATTATACAAGGAACAAGAGGTTTCCAGAGTTCGTATGAGTCATCAGTGGCAGAGTTGGGAGCAGGATGGGGAATATTTTAAAGAAAGAAACAAATATAAAAGACAAATATAAACAAGCTTCTATTAACTACAGAACTATGGTAGTGCTGGTATTTGAAGTAGGAAGATACATATGAATGGATATAGATACTGACAAGGAGATAGATGTAGTTGTAGATGCAGACATAAGCTGTCCTATAAAAGATAAAACTATTGAGCCTGCATAGCATTTTCATTGATACGCAGTCACACGATGGCTATTAATTTGGGAGCAGAGGACAAAACAGGTATAACTATACTTCTAATGTGAAAAAGCAAAGGAGAAAAGGGTACAATCTGAAGAATCCATTAAGACAGAATTAGAGCTGTGTGTATGCTAAAAGAAGTTAGAAGGTCATGGTTAAGGAACACAAAACCCTAAGTCAGCCTTAGTCAGAGAAAGCCAGTCAAATTTTTTTAAAGAAAAAGCTGCAGGGTTTAGAAGCACAGTGTTGGCCATGCAATCAAAAAGATGTGTATGAAGGACATGGGTTTTAGAGTTAGAAGCCTCACTTCAAATCACAAGTCGGTTACTATCTTGCTTTGGTTAAGGTTTCTAACTTATCTGAGCCACAGATTTTCAACTGTAAAATGATCATAATAATTATAACCATGTCTTAGCATTGTTACAATGAATAATATGAGAAGACTTAGGAAGTGCGCCTACACATTATCTAGAAGTTTAATAAATGATAATATCCTTTTGCTTCCCACCTTCTCCTTACCAACCACACATCTGTATACCTCTCCTATTCCCAGAACCAAATTTTCAGAGAGCAATGCTTGCCATACAGCAAAAAATGACATGACTATAGAGGCTCTGGGGCAGAAGGCCAGGAGAAAGCAAAGGTGCACACCTCATAGATTCCAATAGAAACATCCTTTTCTCCCAGATAGCTACCAACATTGCCACTGACATTGAATCACATATCATGTGGGGCACTGCAACGTGGTTTTTTACCATGAAATTTATAGTGTTTGTCGGCTTTTTTTTTTTGAGGGGGGGAGTTGTTTCTTTTCTACCATCTCAGATTAAGAATGCAAGAAAATAATGGGGATTATTTTGTCCAGGGATTTATTTTATGTTAATTCCTGGTTTTCCAAGTGTTTGATCAAATAAGAAAAAATGTGATAACTCCCCAGAATAAGAAATTATGGTGATATTATACTCCTGTGTACATAAGGATGTTTCATGCTACATATCAGAAAAGATGAATTTAACACTAAAAAGATGAAATGTTATGTGTAAGTCCTCAATTCTTTTTTTTTTTTGAGACGGAGTCTCACTCTGTCGCCCAGGCTGGAGTGCAGTGGCGCAATCTCGGCTCACTGCAAGCTCTGCCTCCCGGGTTCACGCCATTCTCCTGCCTCAGCCTCTCCGAGTAGCTGGGACTACAGGCGCCCGCCACCACGCCCGGCTAATTTTTTGTATTTTCAGTAGAGACGGGGTTTCACCGTGGTCTCGATCTCCTGACCTCATGATCCGCCCGCCTCAGCCTCCCAAAGCTCACTTCTAATTAAAAGTACAAATTTTGAATATAAGAGCTGATATGAAATCAAATCTCCTTAGAGAAACTAAAGCAACACATCAGCCCATTTCTTTTCTCCAAAAATCTGTATAGTGCTTTTCATTCATAAAAATAACAGATGAAGTAGGGAGTTGATACAGTTACCTAATTCATTTGGACTTCAAACTTATAAAATAGACATGATCATGTAAAATACCCATGAAATAGGGGCATGTCATCCGTAACCCACAGAAGTGATAGCTTTCCATTCCCTACCACATACATCATTTTTGCTATTCTCTTCCTTCCCATATAGTCTTCTCTTAATCTCACCTTTCAGGCTAAGGAGTATAAATGGAAATTAGTGTATAATAATGGGAATAATCTCAGGAGTTCTATTTGTGTAAATGAACATGTGTGAGAATGTTTGGTTTTTGGCTATACAAAAGAGAAATGCAGATGGCACAGGAGAAAAAAAGGACTATTTTTGGAAATGGTATTTTTTAAGTTTAAGGCACACAAAGTGTTCTACGGAGTCCTTATAAAAATATGAGAGATTGAGAGATCAAGGTTTGGGAGAAAACCACCTACCATCACAGACCTTTATTTCTTCTTGACAACTCATCAAAACAGAGGTGCTGAGGGAATGCAGGGGGAGCAGAGTTGGCAGTGTGAGAAAACAGGCAAGGCAGAGGAAGAGAAGACATGCCCTGTGGTTATTTTGTGATAGTTGTTGGTGCTGCTGCCCATCATTGAGTCTCACTCCAGTGGCAGGAGCACCCTGTATTTGCTTTAAGGGGAGTACACTCCCTTACTTTCAGCCTTCATGTTTGTGGTGGAGCTGATACCAGTTCTCGGCTCCAAAAGTGGAGAATGATGCCAGGTGAAGGCAATCAGTGCATTTCATCTCCCAGGCCACAAATTCAGATGTAAGCACCTACCCCAGGCTAGACCAACCGGAGCCCCAGCCTCTGTATGGAGATTCTACTTGAGCTTTTGAGGAAGTCAACTCTCCTTTCAAAATTTCCCAAAATATCATGTTGGGTAGTTGCCACCACCAAAGCGTGACAATAAAGACATCCTAGAGAAACTGATGCCAGCCTTTGAGCCTAATTCAAGTGATGAAATAAGGTACAGGCAGACCTCAGAAATATTGTAGGTCTGATTCCGCAACACTGCAACAAAGTGAATCTCACGATAAGGCATGTCACACAAATTTTTGGTTTCCCAGTGCATATAAAAGTTATGTTTACACTATACTATAGTCTATTAAGTGTGGAATAATATTGTATGTAAAAGCACAGTGTGCATATCTTAATAAAAATAATGCTAAAAAATGCTGATCATCCTCTGAGACTTGAGCAAGTCATAATATTTTTGCTGATGGAGGGTCTTGCCTTGTTCACGGCTACCGATTGATCAGGGTGATGATGGCTGTGGCCATTTTTCAAAATAAAACAACGTTGAAGTTTGCTGCATTGATTGACTCTACTTTGCATGAAAGATGTCTCTGTAGCATGCAATGCTATTTAATAGCATTTTACCCACAATAGAATTTCTTTCAAAATTGAAGTCAAACCTCTCAAATCCTGACACTGCTTTATCAACTAAGTTTATGCAATATCCTTTTGTTGCCATTTCAAATACACTCACAGCATCATCAGTAGCAGTTTCCATCTCAGGAAATCACTTTCTTTGCTCATCCATAAAAGCAATTCTTCCACCATTCAAGTTACATCATGAGATTGCAGCATTTCAGTCACATCTTCAGGTTCCACAACCAATTCTAGTTCTCTTGCTATTTCCACCTCATCTGCAGTTACCTTGTACACTGGTCTTGAACCCTTGAAAGTCATCCATGAGGTTTGGAATCAACTTTTTCCAAACTCTGGTCAATATTGATATTTTGACCTCCTCCCACAAATCATAAATGTTCTTTTTTATATAATTTCAACTTTTATTTTAGATTTAAGGTTAAATGTGCAGGTTTGTTACATGGCTATATCACACAATACTGAGATTTAGGGTACAATTGATCTTGTCACTTAGGCACTGAGCAAATAGTCCAAAATAGTTTTTCAACCCTTGCCTCCCTCCCTTTCTCCCCGTCTAGGTGTCCCCAGTTGCCATCCTTATGTCCATGAGTGTCCACTGTTTAGCTTCCACTCATAAGTGAGAATATGTGGTATTTGGTTTCCTGTTTTCACATTAATTCACTTAGGATAATGGCCTTAAGCTGCATCCATGTTGCTGCAAATGACTTGATTTCATTCTTTTTCATGGCTGTGTATTAATCCACACATTTTCTTTATGTAATCTACTGTTGATGGGCATCTAGGTTGACTCCACATCTTCGCTATTGTGAATAGTGCTACAATGAATGTAGGAGCATGTTTTTTTTGGTAGAACAATTTATTTTCTTTTAGATCTACGCCCATTTAAATAGGACTGCTGGGTTAAGTGGTAATTCTATTTTAAGTGATTTTGGAAATTGCCAAATGGCTTTCCACATTAGCTGAACTAATTTACATTCCCACCAACAAGGTGTAAGTGTTCGTATTTCTCTGCAGCCTCACCAGCATCTATTGTTTTTTGACTTTTTAATAATGGCCATTCTGATGATTGCGAGATGATATTTCATTGTGGTTTTGATTTAAATTTCTCTGAGGATTAGTAAGGTTGAGCATTTTTTCTTATGTTTATTGGCTGCTTGTAAGTCTTCTCTTTTGAGAAGTGTCCACTCATGTCCTTTGCTCACTTTTTAATGGGGTTGTTTTTTGATTGTTCAATTGTGTAAGTTCCTTACAGATTTTGGATATCAGACCTTTTTTGGATGCATAGTTTGCAAATATTTTCTCCCATTCTGTAGGTTGTTTGCTTACTCTGTTGATAGTTTCTTTTGCTGTGCAGAAATTCCTTAGTTTAATTAGGTCCCATGTGTCAATTTCTTTTTTTTTTTGTTTTTTTTGGCAGTTGCTTTTGAGGACTCAGTCATAAATTACTTCCCAAGGCCAAGGTTCAGAATGGTGTTTTCTAGGTTTTCTTCTAAGATTCTTAGAGTTTGAGATCTTACATTTAAATCTTTAATCATCTTGAGTTAATTTTTTATGTGGTGAAAGATAGGAGTCCAGTTTCACTCTTCTGCATATGCCTAGACAGCTATTCTAGCATTTTCACCATTGCTGATGTCGGCTTTGTTGAAAATTAGATGGCTGTTAGCGTGCAGCTTTATTTCTGGGTCCTCTATTCTGTTACATTGGTCTATGTGTTTGTGTTTCTGTGCCAGTACCATGTCTATTTTGGTTATTTCTACCCTTCTGTTAATAGTTTGAAGTTGGGTAATGTGATGCTTCCGTCTTTGTTCTTTTTGCTTAGGACCCATTGGGCTATTTGAGCTCTTTTTTGGCTACTTATGAATTTTAGAATAGCTTTTTCTAATGCTGTGAAAAAAAATGACATTAGTAACGTGATAGGAATAGGATTGAATTTGTAGATTGCTTTGAGTAGTATGGTCATTTTAATCATATTAATTCTTCTAGTTCATGGAATACTTTTCCAATTTTGTGTCATCTATGATTTCTTTTACCAATGTTTTGTAGTTCTCCTTGTAGAGATGTTTCCTCTCCTTGGTGAGATGCATTCCTAGCTTTTTGTTTTGGTACCTTTTGTAAATGGGATTGTGTTCTTGATTTGGCTCTCAGCTTGAATGTTACTGGTGTATAGAAATACTACTGATTTTTTTATACATCAGTTTTGTATTCTGAAACTTTACCAAAGTAGTTTATCAGTTGCAGCAGCCTTTCGACAGAGTCTTTAGGGTTTTCTAGGTATAAAATTATATTGTCAGAGAAGAAAAATAGTTTGATTTTTTCTTTTCCTATTTGGATCCCTTTTATTTCTTTCTCACGCCTCATTGTTGTGGCAAGGATTTCCAGATCTATGTTGAATAGGAATTGTGAGAGTAGTAATCCTTGTCTCTTTCCAGTTCTCAAGCAAAACGCTTCCAGTTTTGCCCATTCAGTACAATGTTGGCTGTGGATTTGTAATACATGGTTCATATTATTTTGAGAGATGTTGCTTTGATGCCTAGTTTCTTGAGGGTTTATCTTATTAAAGTACATAGACTTTCTGTATGGAAAGCTTTTTCTGTATCTATGGAGATCATCATATGGTTTTTGCTTTTAATTCTGTTAATGTAGTGAATCACATTTATTGATTTGTGTATGTTGAACCAACTTTGACTTCCAGAAACGAAGCCTACCTTGTCATGGAGAATTAACATTTTCATGTTCTGATGGATTTAGTGTGCCCTAATTTTATTGAGAATTTTTGTGTCTATGTTCATCAGAAATATTGGCCTGTAGTTTTCTTTTTTCATTGTGGCATTGCCAGGTTTTGGTATAAGGGTGATGCTGGCCTCATAGAATGAATTAGGAAGGAGTCACTACTCTTTGATATTTTTTGCAATAGTTTTAGTAGTATTGGTACCAGCTCTTCTTTGCACATCTGATAGAGTTGTTGTTGTTGTTGTTGTTGTTGTTGTTGTTACTATAGTAGTTTTTTTTTTTTAATTACTGGTTCAATTTCAGAAATTAATATTGGTCAGTTCAGGGCTTCCATTTCTTCTTTTTTTATTATTATTATAGTTTAAGTTTTAGGGTACATGTGTACAATGTGCAGGTTTATTGCATATGTATACATGTGCCATGTTGGTGTGCTGCACCCATTAACTCGTCATTTAGCATTAGGTATATCTCCTAATGCTCTCCCTACCCCCTCCCCTCACCCCACAACAGTCTCCGGAGTGTGATGTTCCCCTTCCTGTGTCCATGTGTTCTCACTGTTCAATTCCCACCTATGAGTGAGAACATACGGTGTTTGGTTTTTTGTCCTTGCGGTAGTTTGCTGAGAATGATGATTTCCAGTTTCATCTATGTCCCTACAAGGACATGAACTCATCATTTTTTATGGCTGCATAGTATTCCATGGTGTATATGTGCCACATTTTCTTAATCCAGTCTATTGTTGTTGGACATTTGAGTTGGTTCCAAGTCTTTGCTATTGTGAATAGTGCCGCAATAAACACACGTGTGCATGTGTCTTTATAGCAGCATGATTTATGGTCCTTTGGGTATATACCCAGTAATGGGATGGCTGGGTCAAATGGTATTTCTAGTTCGAGATCCCTGAGGAATCGCCACACTGACTTCCACAATGGTTGAACTAGTTTACAGTCCCACCAACAGTGTAAAGGTGTTCCTATTTCTCCACATCCTCTCCAGCACCTGTTATTTCCTGACTTTTTAATGATCGCCATTCTAACTGGTGTGAGATGGTATCTCATTGTGGTTTTGATTTGAATTTCTCTGATGGCCAGTGATGATGAGCATTTTTTCATGTGTTTTTTGGCTGCATAAATGTCTTCTTTTGAGAAGTGTCTGTTCATGCTCTTCATGTCCTTCGCCCACTTTTGGATGGGGTTGTTTGTTTTTTTCTTGTAAATTTGTTTGAGTTCATTGTAGATTCTGGATATTAGCCCTTTGTCAGATGAGTAGGTTGTGAAAATTTTCTCTAGTTTTGTAGGTTGCCTGTTCACTCTGATGGTAGTTTCTTTTGCTGTGCAGAAGCTCTTTAGTTTAATTAGATCGTATTTGTCAATTTTGGCTTTTGGTGCCATTGCTTTTGGTGTTTTAGACATGAAGTCCTTGCCCATGCCTATGTCCTGAATGGTAATGCCTAGGTTTTCTTCTAGGGTTTTCATGGTTTTAGGTCTAACATGTAAGTCTTTAATCCATCTTGAATTAATTTGTGTATCAGGTGTAAGGAAGGGATCCAGTTTCAGCTTTCTACATATGGCTAGCCAGTTTTCCCAGCACCATTTATTAAATAGGGAATCCTTTCCCCGTTGCTTGTTTTTGTCAGGTTTGTCAAAGATCAGATAGTTGTAGATATGTGGCGTTATTTCTGAGGGCTCTGTTCTGTTCCATTGATCTATATCTCTGTTTTGGTACCAGGACCACGCTGTTTTGGTTACTGTAGCCTTGTAGTATAGTTTGAAGTCAGGTAGCGTGATGCCTCCAGCTTTGTCCTTTTGGCTTAGGATTGACTTGGTGATACAGGCTCTTTTTTGGTTCCATATGAACTTTAAAGTAGTTTTTTCCAATTCTGTGAAGAAAGTCATTGGTAGCTTGATGGGGATGGCATTGAATCTATAAATTACCTTGGGCAGTATGGCCATTTTCACGATATTGATTCTTCCAACCCATGAGCATGGAATGTTCTTCCATTTGTTTGTATCCTCTTTTATTTCATTGAGCAGTAGTTTGTAGTTCTCCTTGAAGAGGTCCTTGTAAGTTGGATTCCTAGGTATTTTATTCTCTTTGAAGCAATTATGAATGGGAGTTCACTCATGATTTGGCTCTCTGTTTGTCTGTTATTGGTGTATAAGAATGCTTGTGATTTTTGTACATTGATTTTGTATCCTGAGACTTTGCTGAAGTTGCTTATCAGCTTAAGGAGATTTTGGGCTGAGACAATGGGGTTTTCTAGATATACAATCATGTCATCTGCAAACAGGGACAATTTGACTTCTTCTTTTCCTAATTGAATACCCTTTATTTCTTTCTGCTGCCTAATTTCCCTGGCCAGAACTTCCAACACTATGTTGAATAGGAGTGGTGAGAGGGGGCATCCCTGTCTTGTGCCCGTTTTCAAAGGGAATGCTTCCAGTTTTTGCCATTCAGTATGGTATTGGCTCTGGGTTTGTCATAGATAGCTCTTAGTATTTTGAGATACGTCCCATCAATACCTAATTTATTGAGAGTTTTTAGCATGAATTGTTGTTGAATTTTGTCAAAGGCCTTTTCTGCATCTATTGAGATAATCATGTGGTTTTTGTCTTTGGTTCTGTTTATATGCTGGATTACATTTATTGATTTGCATATGTTGAACCAGCCTTGCATCCCAGGGATGAAGCCCACTTGATCATGGTGGATAAGGTTTTTGATGTGCTGCTGGATTCGGTTTGCCAGTATTTTATTGAGGATTTTTGCATCAATGATCATCAAGGATATTGGTCTGAAATTCTCTTTTTTGGTTGTGTCTCTGCCAGGCTTTGGTATCAGGATGATGCTGGCCTCATAAAATGAGTTAGGGAGGATTCCCTCTTTTTCTATTCATTGGAATAGTTTCAGAAGGAATGGTACCAGTTCCTCCTTGTACCTCTGGTAGAATTCAGCTGTGAATCCATCAGGTCCTAGACTCTTTTTGGTTGGTAAGCTATTGATTATTGCCACAATTTCAGAGCCTGTTATTGGTCTATTCAGAGATTCAACTTCTTCCTGGTTTAGTCTTGGGAGGGTGTATGTGTCGAGGAATTTATCCATTTCTTCTAGATTTTCTAGTTTATTTGCATAGAAGTCTTTGTAGTATTCTCTGATGGTAGTTTGTATTTCTGTGGGATGGGTGGTGATAACCCCTTTATCATTTTTTATTGCATCTATTTGATTCTTCTCTCTTTTCTTCTTTATTAGTCTTGCTAGCAGTCTATCAATTTTGTTGATCTTTTCAAATAACCAGCTTCTGGATTCATTAATTTTTTGAAGGGTTTTTTGTGTCTCTATTTCCTTCAGTTCTGCTCTAATTTTAGTTATTTCTTGCCTTCTGATAGCTTTTGTATGTGTTTGCCCTTGCTTTTCTAGTTCTTTTATTTGTGACGTTAGGGTGTCTATTTTGGATCTTTCCTGCTTTCTCTTGTGGGCATTTAGTGCTATAAATTTTCCTCTACACACTGCTTTGAATGTGTCCCAGAGATTCTGGTATGTTGTGTCTTTGTTCTCATTGGTTTCAAAGAACATCTTTATTTCTGCCGTCATTTCGTTATGTACCCAGTAGTCATTCAGGAGCAGGTTGTTCAGTTTCCATGTAGTTGAGCGGTTTTGAGTGAGTTTCTTAATCCGGAGTTCTAGTTTGATTGCCCTGTGGTCTGAGAGACAGTTTGTTATAATTTCTGTTCTTTTACATTTGCTGAGGAGAGCTTTACTTCCAACTATGTGGTCAATTTTGGAATAGGTGTGGTGTGGTGCTGAAAAAAATGTATATTCTGTTGATTTGGGGTGGAGAGTTCTGTAGATATCTATTAGGTCTGCTTGGTGCAGAGCTGAGTTCAATTCCTGGGTATCCTTGTTAACTTTCTGTCTCATCGATCTGTCTAATGTTGACAGTGGGGTGTTAAAGTCTCCCATTATTATTGTGTGGGAGTCTAAGTCTCTTTGTAGGTCACTCAGGACTTGCTTTATGAATCTGGGTGCTCCTGTATTGGGTGCATATATATTCAGGATAGTTAGCTCTTCTTGTTGAATTGATCCCTTTACCATTATGTAATGACCTTCTTTGTCTCTTTTGATCTTTGTTGGTTTAAAGTCTGTTTTATCAGAGACTAGGATTGCAACCCCTGCCTTTTTTTGTTTTCTATTTGCTTGGTAGATCTTCCTCCATCCTTTTATTTTGAGCCTAGGTGTATCTCTGCATGTGAGATGGGTTTCCTGAACACAGCACACTGATGGGTCTTAACTCTTTATCCAATTTGCCAGTCTGTGTCTTTTAACTGGAATATTTAGTCCATTTACATTTAAAGTTAGTATTATTATGTGAGAATTTGATCCTGTCATTATGATGTTAGCTGGTTATTTTGCTCGTTAGTTGATGTAGTTTCTTCCTAGCCTCGATGATCTTTACAATTTGGTATGATTTTGCAGTGGCCAGTACCGGTTGTTCCTTTCCATGTTTAGTGCTTCCTTCAGGAGCTCTTTTAGGGCAGGTCTGGTGGTGACAAAATCTCTCAGCATTTGCTTGTCTGTAAAGTATTTTATTTCTCCTTCACTTTTGAAGCTTAGTTTGGCGGATATGAAATTCTGGGTTGAAAATTCTTTTCTTTAAGAGTGTTGAATATTGGCCCCCACTCTCTTCTGGCTTGTAGAGTTTCTGCCGAGAGATCCGCTGTTAGTCTGATGGGCTTCCCTTTGTGGGTAACCCGACCTTTCTCTCTGGCTGCTCTTAACATTTTTTCCTTCATTTCAACTTTGGTGAATCTGACAATTATGTGTCTTGGAGTTGCTCTTCTCGAGGAGTATCTTTGTGGTGTTCTCTGTATTTCCTGAATCTGAATGTTGGCCTGCCTTGCTAGATTGGGGAAGTTCTCCTGGATAATATCCTGCAGAGTGTTTTCCAACTTGGTTCCATTCTCCCCGTCACTTTCAGGTACACCAGTCAGATGTAGATTTGGTCTTTTCACATAGTCCCATATTTGTTGGAGGCTTTGTTCATTTCGTTTTATTCTTTTTTCTCTAAACTTCTCTTCTCACTTCATTTCATTCATTTCGTCTTCCATCACTGATACCCTTTCTTCCAGTTGATCGCATCAGCTCCTGAGGCTTCTGCATTCTTCATGTAGCTCTCGAGCCTTGGCTTTCAGCTCCATCAGCTCCTTTAATCACTTCTCTGTATTGATTATTCTAGTTATACATTTGTCTAAATTTTTTTCAAAGTTTTTAACTTCTTTGCCTTTGGTTTGAATTTCCTCCTATAGCTCGGAGTAGTTTGATCGTCTGAAGCCTTCTTTTCTCAACTCGTCAAAGTCATTCTCCATCCAGCTTTGTTCCGTTGCTGGTGAGGAACTGTGTTCCTTTGGAGGAGGAGAGGCGCTCTGCTTTTTAGAATTTCCAGTTTTTCTGCTCTGTTTATTCCCCATCTTTGTGGTTTTGTCTACTTTTGGTCTTTGGTGATGGTGATGTACAGATGGGTTTTTGGTGTGGATGTCCTTTCTGTTTGTTAGTTTTCCTTCTAACAGATAGGACCCTCAGCTGCAGGTCTGTTAGAGTTTGCTAGAGGTCCACTCCAGATCCTGTTTGCCTGGGTCTCAGTGGCGGAGGTTGCAGAACAGCAGATTTTCGTGAACTGTGAATGCTGCCGCCTGATCATTCCTCTGGAAGTTTTGTCTCAGAGGAGTACCCGGCCGTGTGAGGTGTCAGTCTGCCCCTACTTGGGGGTACCTCCCAGTTAGGCTGCTCAGGGTCAGGGGTCAGGGACCCACTTGCGGAGGCAGTCTGCCCATTCTCAGATCTCCAGCTGCGTGCTGGGAGAACCCCTACTCTCTTCAAAGCTGCCACACAGCGACATTTAATTTTGCAGAGGTAACTGCTGTCTTTTTGTTTGTCTGTGCCCTGCCACCAGAGGTGGAGCCTACAGAGGCAGGCAGGCCTCTTTGAGCTGTGGTGGGCTCCACCCAGTTTGAGCTTCCCGGCTGCTTTGTTTACCTAAGCAAGCCTGGGCAATGGCAGGCGCCCCTCCCCCAGCCTTGCTGCTGCCTTGCAGTTTGATCTCAGACTGCTGTGCTAGCAATCAGCGAGACTCCGTGAGCGTAGGACCCTCCAAGCCAGGTGTGGGATATAATCTCCTGGTGTGCTGTTTTTTAAGCCCATTGGAAAAGTGCAGTATTAGGGTGGGAGTGACCTGATTTTCTAGGTGCCATCTGTCACCCCTTTCTTTGACTAGGAGAGGGAACTCCCTGACCCCTTGTGCTTCCCGCGTGAGGCAATGCCTCACCCTGCTTTGGCTAGTGCATGGTGCGCTGCACCCGCTGTCCTGCGCCGACTGTCTGGCACTCCCTAGTGAGATGAACCCAGTACCTCAGATGGAAATGCAGAAATCACCGGTCTTCTGCGTTGCTCACACTGGGAGCTGTAGACCGGAGCTGTTCCTGTTTGGCCATCTTGGCTCCCTCCTCCCATTTCTTCTTGATTCAATCTTGGGATCTTGTGTGTTTCCAGGAATTTATCCACTTCCTCCAGATTTTCTAGTTTGTGTGCACAGAGGTGTTCATAATAGTCTCTAAGGATTTTTTTGCATTTCTGAAGGACTGGTTGCAATGTCACTTTTGTCATTTCTGACTGTGGTTATTTGGATCTTCTCTCATTTTTTCTTTGTTAATCTAGGTAGCAGTTGATTGATCTTGTTTATCCTTTCAAATAACCAATTTGGGGTTTTGTTGATTCTTTGTATAAATTTTTGAGTCTTAATTTCATCCGTTCTGCTCTGATTTTAGGTATTTCTTTTCTTCCGCTAGCTTTGTGGTTAGTTTTTTCTTCTTTTCCTAGTTCCTCTAGGTGTGACTTTAGATTGTTAATTTGTGATATTTCTAACTTTTTGAGGTAGCCATTTAGTGCTATAAACTTTCCTTTTAACACTGCATCCCAGATATTTTGGTATTTTATGTCTCTGTTTTAATTTACCTTGAAGAATTTTTTAATTTCTCCATTGAAATTGAAGGAAGAAATAAACATCTTAAGAAGAAATCAATCAGAGCGTCTGGAATTGAAAAACTCACTTAAGAAATTTCAAAACAGAATTGAAAGCTTTATCAATAAACTAGACCAAGTAGAAGAAATAGTTTTACAGCTTGAAGACCCATCTTTCAAACTATCCAGTCAGGCAAAAATAAAGAAAAAAGAATTTAAAAAAACGAATAAAGTCTTTCAAAAATATAGGATCGTGTAAAGCAAAACCTACAAATTATTGGCATTCCTGAGAGAGGTGGAAAAAAAGAAAACAACCTGAAAAATATATTTGAGGGAATAATTTTAAGAAAATTTCTCCAATTTTGCTAGAGGGGCAGACATCCAGGTACAATAAATCCAGAGAACACCTGTGAGATACTATACGAAATAAACATCACCAAGGCATATAGTCACCAGACTGTTCAAAGACAATGCTAAAGAAAAAAACCTTACAGGCAGTTAGAGAAAAAGGTCAAATCATATACAACAGGAACTCTATCAGGCTAACAGGGGACTTTCAGCAGAAATCTTTCAAGCCAGGACAGATTGAGAGCCTATTTAAAGCATTCTTAAAGAAAAGAAATTCCAACCAAGACTTTCATATCCCACCAAACTAAGCTTCATAAATGAAGGAGAAATAAACTTCCTCAGACAAGCAATCCCTAAGTGAATTAATTACCACTAGACAAGCCTTTCAAGAGGTCCTTAAAGGAGTTCTAAATATGGAAACAAAATAATAATACCCACTGTCAAAAAAACACACTTAAGTACATAGCCCACAGACCCTATAAAGCAATCATACAATGGAAACTACAAAGCAACTAGCTAACAACTTTGTGATAAGTTGTTGTTATCACACCTCAATATTAACCTCGAATGTAAGTGGTCTAAACACAGCACTTAAAAGGCACATAGTGTCAAGTTGAATAAAAAATAGGAACCATTCATCTACTGCCTTCAAGAGATCCATCTCACATGTAGTAACACCCATAGGCTCAAAGTACAGGGTTTGAGAAATATCTATCACATAAATGGAACACACAAAAAAGCAGTGCTCACTATTCTTTTATTAGATAAGGCACACTTTAAACCAACAACAGCAAAAAAGGACAAAGAAGGGCATTACATAGTAATAAAAGATTCAATTCAACAAGAAGACTTAACTATCCTAAATATATACACTCCCAACATTTGAGCACCCAGATTCATAAAACAAGTACTTCTAGACCTATGAAAGGACCTAAACAGCCACACAATAATAGCAGGGGATTCCACCACCCCACTGATAGCATTAGACAGATCATCAAGGCTGAACACCAACGAAGAAATTCTGGACTTAAATTCAACACTTGATCAGTTGGACCCAATAGACATCTGCAGGGTAACTCCAACCCATCAGACACAGAATGAACATTCTTCTCATATGCATATGAAACATACTCTAAGAACAACATGTTCAGTCACAAAGCAACTCTCAATAAATTAAAAAAAAATCAAAACCATACTAACCATACTCTCAGACCACAGTAAAATAAAAATAGAAATCAATACCAAGAAAATCTCTCAGAACCACACAGTTACATAGATATTCAGTCTTGCTCCTCAATGACATTTGGTAAAAAAAAAAATGAATGTTTTTAATAAAATCTAAAATGGTGAATTCTTTCCAGAAGGTTTGCAATTTACTTTTTCTAGAACCAACAGAAGAATCAATATCTATGGTAGCTATAGCCTTACAAAATGTATTTCTTTTTTTTAAATTTTTTTATTATACTTTAAGTTTTAGGGTACATGTGCACAATGTGCAGGTTTGTTACATATATATACATGTGCCATATTGGTGTGCTGCACCCATTAACTCGTCATTTAGCATTAGGTATATCTCCTAATGCTAACCCTCCCCCATCCCCTCACCCCACAACAGTCCCCGGAGTGTGATGTTCCCCTCCCTGTGTCCATGTGTTCTCATTGTTCAATTCCCACCTGTGAGTGAGAACATGCGGTGTTTGGTTTTTTGTCCTTGCAATAGTTTGCTGAGAATGATGGTTTCCAGCTTCATCCATGTCCCTACAAAGGACATGAACTCATCATTTTTTATGGCTGCATATCATTCCATGGTGTATAGGTGCCACATTTTCTTAATCCAGTCTATCGTTTTTGGACATTTGAGTTGGTTTCAAGTCTTTGCCATTGTGAATAGTGCCACAATAAACATAAGAAACAAATTTTGAAAGTCAAAATTACTCCTTGATCCATGGACTACAGAATGGATGTTTTGTTAGCAGGCATGAAAATATTAATCTCCTTGGAAATTTTCAGCACAGTTCTTGGGTGACTAAGTGCATTGTCAATGAACAATAAATTTTGAAAGACTTTTTTTTCTCAACAGTGGGCTTCAAATATTCAGTAAATCATGCTATAAATAGACATGCTGCCATCCAGACTTCGTTGTTTCATTTACAAAGCACAGGAAGGGTAGATTTAGAATCATTCTAAGGGCCATAGAATTTCTGAAATGGTAAATGAACATTGACTTTCACTTAAAGTCACCAGCTGCATTAGCTTCTAACAAGAGAGTCAGCCTGTCCTCTCAATCTTTGAATCCAGGCATTAACCACACCTCTCGAGCTATGAAAGTCCTAGATGGCATCTTCTTCCAATAGAAGGCTGTTTTGTCTACACTGAAAATCTGTTATTTAGTGTAGCCACCTTCATCGATGGTCTTAGCTAGATCTTCCAGACAACTTGCTGGAGTTTCTACATCAGCACTTGCTGCTTCACTTTGCACTTTTATGTTATGAAGATGGCTTCTTTGATTAAACTTCATGAACCAATATCAGCTGGCTTCCAATTTTTCTTCAGCTTCCTCACCTCTCTCAATTTTTGTACAATTAAAGAGAGTTAGGGTCTTGCTATGGATTAGGCTTCAGCTGAAGAGCATGTCATGGGTGGTTTGATCTCTTTTCTATATGGATTAGGCTTCAGCTGAAGAGCATGTCATGGGTGGTTTGATCTCTTTTCTAGACCACTCAAACTTTCTCTTTATCAGCAATGAGGCCGTTTTGCTTTCTTATCATTTGTGTGTTTGCTAGAGTAGTGTTTTTAATTTTCTTTAAGAACTTTCCCTTTGCATTCACAGCTTGGCTAACTGTTTAACACAAGAAGCCTAGCTTTTGGCCTTACCTGGCTTTTGACATGCCTTCCCCATTAAGCATAATCATTTTAGCTTTCAATTTGAAGTGACAGGTGTGCAAATGTTCCTTTCCCTTGAGCATTTAGGGGCCATTTGTAGAGTTATTAATTGGCCTAATTTCAATATTGTTGTGTCTCAGGGAATTGAGAGGCCTGAGGAGAGGGAGACCAATGGGGGAACAGCCAGTCATTAGAGCAGTCAGAACACACATAACATTTATTGATTAGGTTTGGTGTCTTATAGGGGCACAGTTTGTGGTTCCCCAAAAGAATTACAATAATAACATCAAATATTACTGATGACAGATCACCATAATAAATATAATAATAAGTTTAGAATATTGTAAGGATTACCAAGATGTGACAGATGGACAAGAAGTGAGCATATGCTGTTGCAAAAATAGCACTGACAGACTTACCCGATGTAGGGTTGCCACAAACCTTCAATTTGTAAAATCACATATTATCTGTGAAGTGCATTAGAGCAAAGTGCAATAAAATGAGGCACGACTGTAGTCATAGTCATAGACTGTAGTAGTTTGAATTGTTTCTTTTGGTTAAAGCTAATTTGAGTTGGGTTTTCTAACACTTGTTAGAGAAACAAACCACATTCTCAGAATTCCCCAAATGGTACCCACTTAAATCATCCATTATCATCAGTCTCATGAATGGTCATATACCTCTGTGGTCATAGTGGGTGCAAGCACCTTCTACAGACTCCTGTATTGGGATGAGGGGGAGGTGATATTAAGGACTTTAGAAATCTAAAAAGTAAGTTGTCTTGGGAAATTTGAAGTCCTTAAATGGAAATATAAAACATCAAAGACCAATTTCACCTGACTCAAATGTTTCCCTGGAGCCAACTCAGTGTCACAACTTAATTCAAATTGCCAAGAGAAATAACTATCAAAGACACGTAGATTCTTAATACCAAACTGGGACTATGTGACATTATAAGACCTGTCTATGTCTGTTCAATGGGTTTAAAGCCCAAATGAATCAGATAATTAGATCAACTCTCTGCTCTAGCTGAAAACCCTGAGCTAAAAAAAGTAAAGCTCTCATATATAGCAGAAATGAATTTCCTAACCTTTAAAATGCCCTAGCATAAACAACATAATTGCTGAAGGTGATGGTTGAAAACAAAGGTATGATATGTAACAAACCTGCACATTGTGCACATGTACCCGAAAACCTAAAGTATAATAAAAAAAAAAAAAGAAGAGAAAAAAAAAAAAAAAGACACATGCACACGTATGTTTACTGCGGCACTATTCACAATAGCAAAGACTTGGAACCAACCCAAATGTCCAACAATGATAGACTGGATTAAGAAAATGTGACACATATACACCATGGAATACTATGCAGCCATAAAAAATGATGAGCTCATGTCCTTTGTAGCGACATGGATGAAACTGGAAATCATCATTCTCAGTAAACTATCGCAAGGACAAAAAACCAAACACCGCATGTTCTCACTCATAGGTGGGAATTGAACAATGAGAACTCATGGACACAGGAAGGGGAACATCACACTCCGGGGACTGTTGTGGGGTGGGGGGAGGGGGGAGGGATAGCATTAGGAGTTACACCTAACGCTAAATGATGAGTTAATGGGTGCAGCACACCAACATGGCACATGGATACATATGTAACAAACCTGCACATTGTGCACATGTACCTTAAAACTTAAAGTACAATAATAAAAAAATAAAAAATAAAATAAAATTAAAAAAAAAAAGAAAAGAAAGGTATAATTGAAGAAGTTTAGTGATTAGAATCACTGAAAAATTGGGAGCATTTCTTTCTATTTGTTGATGTAAAACTGAGTTAAGCAAACCGAAATAGCATTTTGCAATAAAAGGAGAAAATTTAAAATTGACGTTAAAATACTGATCCAATGATGATTGGAGCTTTGAAATAATGGCACACATGGAACAACAGAAAATTAAAACATTGAATATTAAAAAAAAAAAAGTGGCCAGGCACAGTGGCTCACGCCTGCAGTCCTAGCACTTTGGCAGGCCAATATGGGCAGATCACTTGAGCTCAGGAGCTCCAGATGAGCCTGAACAACATGGCAAAACCCTGTCTGTAATAAAAGTACAAAAATTAGCTGGGCATGGTGGTGCGTGCCTATAGTCTTACCTGTTTGGGGGGCTCAGGCAGGGGGATTACTTGAACTTGGGAGGTCAAGGCTGCAGTGAGCTGAGATGGCACCACTGCACTTCAGCCTGAACAACAGAGCGAGATCCTGTCTCAAAAAAAAAGAGAGCCCTGAGGGTGAGGACAAGGGTTCTGTTACAGAAATCTAGTTCATAAAATAAAAAGGCAATTCGGTACATTGTCTCCTAAATGGTTACCATCAATTAATTCCTTTCCTCCCTGTACATATATGCCACATCCCGTCAAGCTCATTCCTTCCATCTGCTTGAATCTGGTCTGGCCTTAGTGACTTGTTTGACCAATAGAATATGGTAGAAGTGACATCCCAGGACTTCTGAGACCAGGTCACAAGAAGTCTTTGCAGTTTCACCTGGGCCTTTTCATGCTCCCTCTATGGGAAAGCTTCTTCTGGGAGAAGCCAGCTGCCATGCAAGAAGCCTGACTTCCGTGAAACCACCATGCTGTGAGGAAGCTAGTCATGTGAAAAAGTCACATGCAAAGAGAGAGAGACAGAGGAGGAGAGGGAAGGGGATTGGCGAGGGGTAGGAGGGGAGCGGGAAGGGGAGAAGGGAGAGGAAGAGAGAGGGGAGGGGAGGAAAGGGGAGAGGGGAGATGAGACGGGGAGGAAAGGCATAAGGTTGGGGAGGGGAGTGGAAGGGAGAGAGTAGAAGGGAGGGGAGGGGAGAAGGTAGAAGGGAGGGGAGGATAGAGGGGAAAGGGAAGGGAAGAAGGGGAGGGGAGAGGAGGTGGGGAGGGGAGGGGATAGAGGGGAGAGGAGAAGGGAGGGGAGAGGAGAGGAGAGCGAAAAATGGGGAGGGAAGAGAAGAGGGGGAGGGGAGAGAGGAGAGGGGAG
>NW_026652290.1:13788712-14135410 GCF_009828535.3 Hylobates moloch | reverse complement strand
GGAGGGAAGAAGAGGGGGAGGGGAGGGAAGAAGAGGGAGGGAAGAACAGAGGAAGGAGGGGAAGGGAGGGAAGGGGGAGGGCAGGGGAGGGGAGGGGCAGGGGAGGGAAAGGGGAGGGGAGTAGAGAAGAGGAGAGGAGAGAAGAATGCCTGGCCAGCTTTACCTTTTCCAGCCATTGCAATTCAAATTCCAGACACATGAGTTAAAAAGCTGTTGTGGATATTTCAGCACAGCAGATGTGTTATAGAGAAGAAGTAAGGAAGGCAACCAACATCCCATACCAATATCCTAGTCTAGCCATCCCACCCAACTCCAGCCATTAAAGCCATAGCCATATGCCACCTGAGGTCCCAATCAGTATCGAGCACAGATCAGCAATCCCAGATGTATCCTGCTCCAATTCCTGACACACAAAGTGATGAATATGATAAAAATGATCGTTGTTTTGTACCACAGTGTTAGAGTCATTTGTTACACAGTAATAGGTAACTAGAGCAACAACTGTCATCTGAAGTCAATATTGTTCATCTGAAATTAACACTTTCAAAATTGATGGCTCATGAAGATCTAAAATATGCATCAAGAAGCAGGAGAGTCATATGTTTCACAGAGGCAAAGTCAAAACTGAGGTACCAAGTTTTTTAAATGGTCATATTGCACTTGGTTAAAGCCAAGAGCAAATAATGGAGATCTTACAGAACATTTTAAGGAATAAACAAATAGAAAGCAATACTTACCAACCTGAGTTCTGAGACCGCATCTTAAAATATTAAAGATTATGAAGATCATGCAATCAGCAATTGATGGCTTAAGGAACAAAAGCTTCTCACCATCTGTTTCAGTTAATTTGGCCAAGTTAACACATCTGAGATTAAGTAGTTTTGCCAACACACATTTTGTTTCAGATTTTCTAAACTTACACTACCTCTGACCTTTATGATTAAAATCTAATTAAAAATGTAGTTATTTTTAAAAGATAAAGATGGTGTAATTGTCTCATCTATTAAAGTTATGACTAATTGTTAACCTTCTTAAATTGCTGATTCACTGCCATGCCTTTCATTTCAACCTTTTCAAAGCAAAGTCCAAAAAATTCAGATTGCAAAACAAACTCTGCTGAAAAAGAAATGCAATTCACTTTCATTGCATGATCAAAGCAATTTGAAACTTTTACAGATTTACGGGTCTAACCTTCAAAACCATGAATTAACTGAATCTTTGATTCACTTACCCAACTTTTCAATTTAAACTTATTAACCAAAAATATGTATTTTACAACTGCTGTATGCCTATCCCTATCCTAAGTGCCATGAAGGAGTATAAAAATTAGAAAGCATTGCCTCTTACTATCTTATTGGGAAAATAAAACTGTGAACACAAATCAATCTAATAACATAAGACAGGTCTGCTTTCTTCCAGGGACATAACTTACCTACAGATGGAAGAGGAAAATCATATATGCAGATGGCAATCTTGTAACCCACTGAATACCACAAAGTTTTTCCCAGTGTTTTCTCTGGATACTAGTTGGCCTTCTCTGCTAGACACAGAAGGATCCTTATTTTTAAGTAAGTCCCTCTCTGCTGTTACCCTGTATCGTAAAGTCGTCCAGTGAGAAACAGCTGTCACTGAAATTCCAACATTTCAGGCTTTGTTCTTGAGACTTGATTTGGGGCCCATGTGAGGACCCACCATGTTCTCTGTCCATGGTCCTCAGTATAAATGCCATGTCTGTTCTGAACCAGGCCTCTTGTCAATCTTGGCTTTAAACTCTTCAAGAAGATGACTCAGTATCTCTTTGATGTGTTTCCCAGGGAGTCTCTAAAATTAATTCTTTGTATGCCACATAACTGTATGTGAAATTAGGTCACACAAAAATGCTGTGCAAATTTGATGAAAACACTTCACAGCCATACTCACATAAAGCACTAACAAATACAATTTTCTTAGCTTTACTTGTTAAAATACATAAAGCATTTTAGGAAGGACTAGGTGTATTTGAATTGCATTTGGCTTCTAAAAAGAGTTAGGAAAGATTGTGTATTTGCTCCCCAAATAAGGTTTTTCTTTGTTAAGTGTAAGTGCTTTCAGAAAAAAAAAATCTTAAGCAGAAGGTGAAAATAAAACAGATTAATTAATATTGTTCTGATGCCCTTTGAAATAGCATCTACCTTGTCTCCAACCCCTTGGCTCAAAGTCTTCACACAGAGCCCCCACTGTACAGTATTCCCCAGAAATGCTGAAATGCCACTGAACCCCCAACTACACATTCTCTCCTAATTTCTAGCTCATTCCTCTCTCACACATGTGTCATTGAATTCATGTTTTTTTCTTTAGAACCACCATAACCTCAGATTCATCTCTCCAGAGATCAAAGATAGGCAAATTAAGAATGTCAAAAGACTGCTGAATGCAGCTCCTTATAAAGTATGTCAGGATTAAATGTTCTAAAGCCAAGATTATCTAGCCCCACCTCCACCCTCCAAAAAAGGAAAAAAGACAAGAAAAAAAGGCACCAATCCTTTAGCAGCATCTGTGTATTTACGGAGAACTTACTTTGTTTTTCTCATCCATCCAATTCAAAATTTTCCATGTGAATTTAGTTTTGTGGAAGAAAGCTCATTTTTTTTGAGACAGTACCCCTAGATGTACAAATTTAAGCTCCTCACACAGACACTTTGTGTCATAAAAATACTTCATCTGAAGCACAGGGCTTTGATTCTTTGATTTGATTTTACCTGTAGTTACCTCTTGCTTTCCCTGTCTCCTTTTCTTCCATTTAGCTACAATTAACTATAACATGTCTATGTCTTCTTCATTCCTGGGCTAGCACGTCCCAAGTATGACCATCCATCATTCCATTCCTGTAAGTTTTCCTGTCTCTTGGTATTCACTTGGGTAAAACTTGAATTAAGAAAAGTGATTTTTGTTTTACATCATTGGGCATCTTCTATTGCTTCTTTAAAAAATGATTCTTAGAAGTCTTGTGTACCTCACCCCAGTTAGGCTGTTATATCTGAGACATTTTTCCTCCTCAAAACTAAACTGAGTCTTTTAAAAAGGAATAGAGACCTTTGTAGAAAAAAAAAGAATCTATGGTCCCAAGAATGGGTAAACATTCCAGAGAGGTTCTTGTTTTTCCCCCAACAGGTCTGCCCATCCCTACAAATTGCGTTCTTGTAAGAATACTCTCAAAGTGAGTCACAACAACAAAGTAAACGGAGGGTTTCTCAACGTGACACAGGAAGAATTTTTTTATTTGAATTTGCATGTTGTTTATATTTTCAAGTAGGAACTGGAAGAAAGAGGTTTCACTCTCATTGAGAATATCCAGTCATGAGTTCTTTTTAAGCTTTGCTGTTTGCTCAATTCCCTTCAGCAGTGCATATTTGGACTGGGGGACTATGACTCAATTTCCCTTCCTTTCATCTCACTTACTCTTTCATCCATCTTTCCCAACACGCCAGGAGGAGATTCTTTGCCAGTGTTCCTTCCAAACTTCAGTTCTAGCCACATCTCTCCACCAATCTATTCCTACCTTCAAAAGTCCAAGTTTCCACCCTTTCAAAGTTCCTCATAGCCCTTCCTCATTCTCTGCTCATAGGCATCCTCTGTTGCTCCCCTCGCACATTGCTACCCCAGCTAACCTCCTCTGTGTGTCTTTCCCCTTGCCTAAAACAATATTTTTCTAAAATTCCTAATTCCTTTCCCCTTTATTATTTGGTCTCCAGGTCCATAAATAACTATTCTGAATTTCACCTCTCAGAATAATTCTTAGAGGAACACCTTTGCCCTCAATTATTATATTTTTCATATTTTTGCCAAGTACATAAAATACTGCCTTTTATGGCTAGGCTTCCCATATTTCTTAAATTAATATATAAATAAATCATGTTTGTCCTTGTTTTTGCCAATTTTATCAACAATTCTCTCTCTTTGGGTCAAGAATAATGAGAACTCTGATTGTATATCCTACCGCCAAGATCAATGTGTAAGGAACACATTTGCTATGTTATAGTGAAGCATGGCTATGTAGTAGCCCAGAAGATGAGAAAAAAGGAGTTCTGTACCTGGCCAGATTTGAGGGAAAAGGGAAAGGAAGGGAGGTGTTAGATAGAGAAGCAGGAGGACAGGATGAAAGCAACATGGTGGGAAAATGACTCAATCCAAAACGATTATAATTCCCTGTCTCATTTTAGTCAAGTGATCTGTGCCAGAGTTGCAAGACGTAGTAGGACATCAACATGTAAGGAATCCTGGTGAGGTATCAAGCATAGGAGTCCTATTCAAAGTATAGAAGAACTGCAGCAGAGAGAAGTATAACATAGGGGAAATTCTGGGTCACTCAAAATAGAAAACTTTAGGAAGCCTCACAGGTTATGTTGGGGTGGATGGGATTGGGACTGGCATTTACTTAAATACTTCTTAGGTCAATATTAGGGATGTAGAGTGAGACTGGCCCTATATATGAGAAAATTAGTAAGCCCAGCTTTGGAACTAGGAAACACAGAGAAAAAAAGAGAGTGAGACTGACAGTAACTTTGATTAATGGGTGGTTTTATTCCTGTGCTTCCATTTCTTACTCTGTAAAATTGAGAGAGTAGGATTTGCCCTTTTGCTCTGTTGGGCTGTTTTAACTTTAAATCAGAAGCACGTAAAGAGCCCCTAAAAGCCAAAAGATAAATTATTATTGTTGCTATTATTTTCCATTTTTGGAATTGAAAATATCTGTTAGAAACAGTCTAGAAGTTAACATGCTACTACACATTATCGTATAAAACTAAAAAGGAAAATCAAGTTGATCAAGTTTGTTTTTAAAACTACTACTTGGAGATTCGGCAAGCATGCTTAAGCCTTCTGTAATATTTGTGGAAGAGCTACAGCTACCATTATAAAAATAATATCTCCTATACGCCAAACATAGTGCTAAGGGGCTTACCTCTATTTCTTTCAATCTTCACAAAAGCCCTGTTCAGTTTACCCAAGGTGATCCAAGCCATTTTTTTCCATCACTGCTTGATTTCAAAAATAATGCTGTTTCTACTAATATAGTTCCTTTCAAAACTTAATTATTTTAACATAAAACTTTTTTTACAGAAATGCTATGAAGAAATCCAATATAAAAAAATGGAGTTGATCTTTTGAAGGAGGGATGAATGAGAGAGATTCCACCCATTTGCCTCCTCCCCAAACACGATATCCCCTAGAGACACCTCCAGTGATTTCTTGGGAGTTCCTGGAATATAATTTAGAAATATCTATTGATTCCCCCTTGTCCACTTTTCAATGTAGTCTGCCTACCCAATACTAAATATAATTGTCATCCATTTGGGGAAGGAGGGTAACATGGTTTAAGGAACAGAAGTGCTATTCAGTCAGTGCTGCAGCAGTTTGTTTAAATCAATGTGTTTCTTTTTATATCAGCTCTGATGCCATTCTTTGTGGGTCACTTAAAAGGCATTTAGTTGGTACTTGCCATGATCAAAGCACAAAATGAGGATGATTATTTCTCTCAGATATTTCATGTGAAATGTGTGAAAGAGAAGAAAATCTTCTGTGTCATAGAGTTGAAATCGTCCTGAGCTGGTCATTCAAGCCCTAGCTGCCATGCTTTTGTAGTTTAGTTTTGGGGAGATTACCACTAAGGCCTCAGTTTTCTCATTGGTCAAATCTGGTTGTTGAGTCAGGTATTCTCCAAGGGTTTCTAATTTCTAGAGCCCTATTAAGTCTGTGAAGAGTCTCTCTAGCCCTGTTTACCCCTCAATCCAATTCACCATCTCAGCCAAACTACATTAGTGCTTAGAAAGGCTTTGTTCTTACTTTGACTATTCTTTGGTACACATGGTCCTGCCTAGTGTTGTGTTGGTAAACACTTAACATTACCTGATTTAAAATGTTTCCCGACTTTTATGGTGTGAAGATTCCCATCATAGCCAATGTCAAGCTACCAACGTGAGGTCAGCTGACTGCATGGCAGTGCCCCACCATATAGTATTTCTGCCACATGAATACATTAGGCATCAGTAACCTCAGTGACAAGTTTTGAGTATTCTTTACCTTTGTCTTTAATATCATCTATTTATATAATTTAACTTTTAATAATGGCTCACAGTTCTCCTCCCTCCCCCCACACTGCTGAGTTCAGGTGGGTAACTTACTACAAGTCTGACTCTCTATATAAGAAAATTAGCAAATCAAGCTTTGGATCCAGGAAACACAGAGTGAGGAAAAATGAAAGCGAGACTAATAGTAACTGATTAACGGGTGGTTTT
The DNA here is from genome assembly GCF_009828535.3 of Hylobates moloch. Lineage (NCBI taxonomy): Eukaryota > Metazoa > Chordata > Mammalia > Primates > Hylobatidae > Hylobates > Hylobates moloch. Next base: position 14,129,138 of record NW_026652290.1, on the reverse strand, counting down.
ATTCCTGTGGTTCCATTTCTTACTCTGTAAAATGGAGAGAGTAAGGTTTGCCCTTTTGCCCAGCTGGATTGTTTTGAAGTTCAAGTGAGAAGAATGTGCAAAGACATTGAAAGCCAAAAGATAAATTATTACTGTTGCTATTATTTTCTCTGTTTGGAATCGAAAGTTTCCATTAGAAGTCTAAGTCTGACACAAAATAATAATATAAAATCAGGTATATTAGAAAACCCACGTGTAGTAGAAAGAAATCAGTTCATCAACTCAAAGAGGCTGAAGACCTACAGTTTCATCCACTTGGTTTTAAAGCTTTATAATGCTTAATGGTTTGACAGAAGTTTAATTTGAGCTCAGAACCACTGCTATAAAAAAATACTGCACTGGATGCACCTGTGTTCATTGTATTAAAATAAAGACCAAAAAAAAAAAAAAAGAGGGCTTTTTGGCATTTCTGTATTTCTGGCCATTTTCTAATGATTTATGCAGCTGCTCACTGAATAGGAAAACTTATTTAAGGAAGTAACTGTTAAGAATTAAGGGAAAAAAAGAGAAATCTGGAGGTAGTGATGGAAGAATTATTTTCGAGATCTTGGTAACTTTGTCAATTTTTTTTGTTGTTGGGCTATTATGGTACCAGCTTACTCAAAATTAAGTAAGTAAATGATGTGTGATGCTACCTGGATGAAATCCAGGCTCATATGGATGAATGAAATATTCAAAATGATATCCTGACTTTTATTAAAGTAAAATATGTTGCGGAAAACAATTCTAAGAACGTGAAAACCATTATCTCACGTTCAGTCACTTTGCATGATTGAAACTGATGGTGAAATTTCACTTGGAAAAAGTTACAATAATTTGCTATCTGTGTTTCTGTTACTACCCACATATGGTCAGTTACCAAAAAAATGTAGTACAGTTTGAACAAGAGGTAACAGTTTATAGAGCTCCTCCCAATCCACGTTTGCAGTAAGCAGGGTAGTTTTGATCAAATGAGCAACTTCTCACAACTAAGTCAAATACGTAAGATGCATATTTGATAAGAAACCATGAAGGTGGGAAGAAATGATAACTAGGTAACATTCTAAAAAGGCTTCACGTACTAACAGAGCTCCATGGGAAACAGTCTCTGACTCTATTGAAAAATATTATTTATTTGAACTAAAAGATTAAAATCTTTTTCTTGGAACTTAGAATAAAGTATGCTTGTTTATTTTAATAAAGGTCCTAAGGTTTCTGTGGACATGGCATTTTTTATTGATATTTTTGTTGCACTGTATCTAAGGAAAGGCAGTACAATACATGGCTATGTAGGTTTCCAAGTGCATGCTTAACCCCTGGAGAAGGATCAGACAGAGGTAGTGTATGTACAGCCCAGGTGCTTACTTCTCTTAAGCAAAATGAAATTTAATAAGAGTCAGAATTCTGATGAAAATTTAAAAGTTGTGTTTAGGACATAAAATAGGAGTTGATATTGATAGTGTGACTTTTTGAGAGATGGACAAAGGAAAATATGTGTAAGACTGAATTAAAGCAGATTAATGGGGAGGCAGGTATATGATACACAGAAATGGGTTTCGGAGTTAGTCAAACTTGGATTCAAGTTACTTGCACTGTCAATTACAAATTGGATGACCTTGGGTTAGTTAGTTGACTAAACTGTCTTGTTTTTAGCTTCCTCATCTACCAAATGGGAATTTAATGTCCAACAGAACAGGACAATTATGAGGAATCAATGCAGTGATAATTGTGAATTACCCAAAACTTGGTCACTAAGAGGATAAAAAGAAATTGTATAACAATCTCCCACTTGCAATTTCTGTAGAGTCCATGGGTATGAGGCACCCACCCTAGAATGAAATCGAAAAATACTTGAGCTAGGTCATATACGGTACTGTGTCTTTCTATAAAGAATGGGATAGTTGAAAGTGATTAAACGCAACAGTCTGGAACTAAAAAATGGAAAGATTGGGCAAGATATTAAAAACAAACCAACCACAATAACCTCCCAAGTCGTAACAAGAATTGGGCAATAGAAGGGTAGCCTGAGTCACCATGAAGAAGATGCAACGATAGGTTAGAAAGTAGATGAAACCACTCTGGAATGACTACAGATGAAGACTGCTTGAGGTCGATGACATGAAATGGATTTTCCAATCCCAATCTAGTTTATTTTTAACTTCCTCATGAAAAGTAAAATAATTCACATGACATTTTGATTGAGACCTTATGAGTACCATTTCCATTGTGCAAGACAGGAACATTTAGGGCAGAAAGCTTTTGCCAAATAGTAACAGAAGATGGCCGGTGTGAGTGAGAGTCAAGACGAGAGTTGAGCAAGAATTTAGTGAATTTGAGAGAAAAGGCCGCCAGGGTAATCCAAATCAAAATGTGTCGTTGTCATCATTAAAGTCTCCTTTCATTTGTGTCACTTATAGACTCAATGAGGGAGGAAATAATAAAAGCCTAGAAGTCAAGACCTTTATCAATGCCCTCTGGTCTGTATTGTGGGGTTACCCTTCAGGGAGTGTCTGCATATTACATATTAAAACAAAGCCCTAGGCAGCTCTCAGATGCCCCCAAAGCCTCTGTTTCTACAGCAATTCCTGAAATCTATGGGAAATTGCAAAATTAAGAAATTTGGCTTACAAGTCACTAGCTGTGTGTCCTTCAGGATTACTACTTGGTACCTGTGACAATCTAGATGAGATTTTAAATTCTCTAAAAAATGTCTAAAGACCAGTGTAGACCCAGTTTTAGACAATCTCTTCCTAATTTTTCCTTGCCCGTGGAGGACTATTAAGAGTTTTATAAAAGGATTGCCATTTCAGTGCTGGCGAGCTCAGACAGTTTATGTCTCCAATGTATATTTGAGAGTGAGAATAATTAGAGTTATGAAAAATCAGTCTCTCCCGTCAATTTCCAGGTACAGGCTGTACCATTGTTGGGCAATTTCATAATCTCATTTGCACATCTGTGTTTGTTTAATGTTTGAGTGTGCTTGGATATGCTGGCCATCTATAAATCCCCATCCATTAGGTAGCCTGGACTTTCATAAGGAGATCCAAAGACCTAATGAAAAGAACATTTTGGTACCAATTCTTTGTTTACAGAGAGCATCTTTTTCTTTTCTCCCAAAGAGCTCAAAGTACTTTTCATTAAAACATTACCGCATGTCTATGAAATAGGTAGTAGGTTGGAAGCAGAAGCTCTATATTTTATAGATGAGCAACTAAGCCTCCAGCCAGCATGACAGAATCCTTAGAAGACAGAACCCAAACTTCCAAGCCAGCTAAGCTCTGTTGCTTTCCACACAGTCACTTAGTAATACACAAGCCAAACAAAATTTAAGTTTAGACTAACTGCAGAAAAATGAAGACTTAACCTGAAAAAAAAAAATGTATTTCCAATGCATTTCTATTATATTTCCTTTACAGATGTGTATTTTCAATGGTATTCTATTAATAATAACAGCATCGTGAAGTTCTCATTTACCTTTCAGAAGTAGGGAAATACCTCTGTATATGGTAGGGAGATAAGACCTGAAAAATCAATCATAAAAATGTGAGAACAAAACCACAATTCTAAATTCTCATTTTCAGGGAAAATTGTTATTAAGACATGTTTTATAAAATGCATCTGATAATGTTCACCATATGTATGCAAATGTGTGTGTGTGTGTAATCATAAATGTAAGAAGAAATGGCTTAACATAAAGTAGGGAAAACTTCTGTTTGATACAAGAAAAATATTTCAAATAACAGAATGACAACCACTAGAACAAGTTACCGAGAAAGATTGTAGGCAAATCTGCCCTTAGTATTTTCAGGCCTCGAGCAATAGTAAAAATGATGCTTGATTTAAATATTCTGTTCCCCAACTTTGACAAATAGACCTTTGTAATCACAAAATAAGAAATGCATTAAGTTGTGGTTTGTCATAAGACTAAGAATTGACCAAATATCTAAGAAGATTGAGCATGGACTAATGGAGTAAAACATAAAATGTAATTGTATTCAAAGTATTCAAGTTTGAGTGTATTTTCATCTAAAACTAAAATTATATGTAAGATATAAAAAATAAATTGAATATATTTTTTAAAAGTCATTTTTCTTTAAGAATTCAAAATTATACAGTAAGCTATACAAGTAAAATTAAAAATTAAAAATATTTTTGTAAAAATGAAATTATTTGCAATTCTAGTATTTGGGACCTATCTAGTCAGCATTATAAACATCAGTATCACACATCATGCATGTTATTTACGTATATGCAAATTTAAGAGTAATATGGATTGTTTAATATAATAAGATAATTTTTTAGCTAATCCTTGCAAATCCTGCACTAATTTAAGAGTTTCTCTGGAATCGCAAATTAAAACATTAAGAGAAGCAAGAAAATGAATAGTTGGCACTGTTGAGAAATGATATTTTATCATGTAATAATCTAGTATTCCTGTTACATAATGCATCATATTATTGGACAAATTAATCGATTTGTCTTTCCTCTAAATCAAGCCCTTCTGCTGCTCAAATTCTCCCCGCACTCTGAAGCAGGGTCCATCTCTGATGTCAACAGGGTTGCAATACACAAACCTTCATGGCCTTTGGACACAGTTTCTTTTGTTTTGTGGACACACAGCAAGGAATACAGAGGAGCTTTTCTCTGGGACTTGGACAGTGTTGGTTAAAAGAGTAGATGTTTAGGATTATTGGTCACACTATGTCAGCACCAAGTGCTAGACCCAAATGACAAAGAATCCTGTGTGTTCTTTAATAAATGTGTGTGTGTATGTGTGTGTGTGTGTGTGTGTGTGTGTGTGTGTGTGTGTGTTATGTAGGACCCTCTAAAGTCCAAAGCTCAGAAGAAACCTTTTGCCTGGGTCTAAGGATGTTGTTGGTTATAGAGTCTTAGCACCATCAAAACTTTCAAGAAGCTTTTTAGACAGCCATAAGTTATTCAGGAATGTTTGTAGGGCTAGGGGAGAGGAGAACCTCCATACTAAAGCTGATTTCTTCTTCCCCTTATAACTGGATATGTGGGCAATGCACCTCAGATCTATAAACCAGGTTGCAGGACTAAAACATTTGCATGCAATTTATATAAGGATCTTTGTAAGATATGCAAAATGGGTATGGTGAGGTGTCCTGGTTTAATGGTAGCGAAGGAGAGATTCTGTTTTATTTTCATCAATTAAGACCATACTCCATGATAACAGTGTATACCTAAATTCAAATCTCTCTACACATCCACAAAACACCAGGTAGGTCAGCAAGCAGAGTAACTAAAATCTACCATAGTTCATACCTCTAGCATAACTATAAAACAGAAATGCTACTGACTCTGATGTTCATATAACTAGGTAAATATCCATTGAGACCAGTGGTGAAAGATCTGGAGTCATGCCTGAGCAAGAATCAGGTGAGGGCTATGTAATAAAGAAGAAAGTGTGATAGGATCCAAGTGGTGAAAGAAACCAGACAACGTCACTCACAGAAAGAGAGGAACCCGTCCTGAGTGGGAAAAGAGAGAACAGTTCTGACACCCGAGGAATCAGAATTCTGGCACTGCAGCTTCAAGAGGAAGAACGCTTGAGAGTGTGCGAGATCAGAAGTGGCTCTGTGAGAAGGCAGCACTCTTTGGGGAGAGGGAGGTGACATATAAGGGAAAAGCTTGGCATCTCTATTGGATCAGGAGAAGGGAGGGAGTGCTGGACAATTGGGATTCTGGGCTAATGAAAAGCATTCAAATGGAATAACATGTTAGTTCAGTAGGATGGATTACCAAGTACATTCTAAGCAATTGAGTAGAGAAGATATTCCAGATGCATGTAATATCATCTGCAATATCTTCCAGAGCATGTAGATGGCCAGGGTTGCTCTTGCCTGTTAAACACACAGCATACCAAGTACTGTGATGTCAAAGAGTAATCTGCTTTATTTTCTCTTCTATACTGACAACTTTTGGGATATTAGACACTCAATAGACGCTCCTAAAGGATGATTTGAGATGAAGTAATAATTATTATCACTTCAAATTAAAGGGACAGTAGGTATAAGCAAACCCATTTATAATCCTCTTTGTGTTTGTTTGTTTGTTTGTTTTGCTTTTTTTTATTCATTTGTGACAATTCTGACACTAGGACAGAGAATAGAAGCATCCCTGCAATCACAGAGCAAATAATCAGATAGTTGGAACTTTGAACAACAAGGAAAAATGATCTGCTCCCTTATGAACCAAATTGTCATTTTCTGTAATAATGACCTCAGAATTCTGCTGATAGAGGAAATAAAACAGTTTGGACTAGAGTTCTTTCCCTCTTAGGAAAAAAAGAAATCTGCTTCCAAATTCTGCCAAATCAATGTTGATCCAAAATCCAAGAGAAGAAAACCCAATGTACTTGGAGTATTTTAAAAAGACACTTGTACTTTTGTCTACCCACCCCCACCACTTCAAAAAGCAAACACATTTGAAAAAATCATGAGAACAAAAAGCACTAGCACTAGCAGGTTATACAAGTTGCTTCTGGATATATTTTGCCTAGAATTCTGCATTCTTTTAACAGATGTTTGACTTCTAGACAGTTTCATTTTGCGAAAAAGCTTGGATGAGAGCTCACATTTATACACATGTTACCTTTGAGCCAGCTGTTAGATAAACCTGGAACTTATTGCCAGTTTCATCACCTGCCATTACTGAGATCAAAATGGAAACGATCTTCTGCAGAATCAATTGAGAGAATGATGGGGAAAGACTAACTTTTGCCTCTTTCTTCCTCATCCACCAATTCAAGAGTGAAAGAGCAAAGCATCCGTCAGCAACCAGGCTTCCTAGCTAACTATAATGACAAGCCATCAAGCTCATCATGGGTCAGAATGAAAATAAGGGTGACTTGCTATTCTCTTTTAATGTCTGAGAGACAAGAAAATGGCAGTAATTAGTGCTGGGAATAATTTGATTTAGACTGAAAAAGTCACGCTTCTACATACATGAAATTTGGAGCCATTGAATGGATCCAAGATAAAATGAAAAGCTTCCTACCTCAGGTCCTTTATCAGAGAAAGAAACCATATTAGTCAGCCATAAGAAAGAATGAAATCTTGTCATTTGCAGTGTCATGGATGGAAATTAAGGACATTATCATGAGTGAAATAAGCCAGGTGCAGAAAGACAAACACTACATGTTCTCACTCATATGTAGGAGCTAAAAATGTTGATCTCATGGAGACAATGAGTAGAATGGTGATCACCAGAGGCTGACAACGGTAGGTGGGAGATAGGGATGAAGAAAGGTTGGATGGTTAATCGGTACATGCAATTAGATAGAAGGAATAAGTTCTGGTGTTTAATAGCATAGTAGAACAACTATATTTATCAATAATGTATTGTGTATTTCAGTATAGCTAGAGGAGAAGTTTTGGAATGTTCCCAACACAAAGAAATGATAAATGTTTGAGGTGATGGATAGCCCAATTACCCTGATTTGATCCTGATACATTGTATGCTTGCATCAAAATATCACATGTACCTTGTAAACATGTACTATTATGTAGATAAAAAAATAATTTCAAGGGGAAGAAACCAGAAAATAAAAGATGACAAGAAAATAATAGTAAATTGAATATCTAATATGTATTGATTACTTACTAAATATGAGATACAATGATAATTATGTACATGCATTATTTCAATTCATCATTACAGTTATCTTTATAAGGCTGATATTATTATTTTCCAAATGTCCATATAGGAAAGTTAAAGCTCAGGGAAGTAAAACAACTTGTCTAAAATTAGAGCTGAAACTCAAGTCCAGAACTTTCTGATACTACAGGTTATAATGATTCTCATTACTATATCCTATGGGGGGAAAAAAGACTACATATAAAAGACTGAAAAAAGTTTGTAAGACAAACAATTGGAGGAAATATTGGCAACATGTGACTGAAGAATGGTTAATATTCTTAATATATAAAGATCCCTTAAAAAGCCATAGGTAAAAAGTAAGTTCAGCAATATAAAAAAACAAGCTAAGGGTGAAGGGGAAAACAAATATGAAAAGAAGAAAGAATGCTGGAGCAAGTTACCACAAAACAGTGGATTAAAAGAGCATAAATGTATTATCATAGAGTTCTGGAAGTCAGAATCTAAAATGGGTCTGCAAGAATGTTGATATGGTTTTGCTGTTTCCCCACCCAAATCTCATCTTGAATTGTAGCTTCCGTAATTCCCATGTGTTGTGGGAGGGACCCAGCGGGAGGTAACTGAATCATTGGGGCAGGTCTTTCCCGTGCTGTTCTCATGATAGTGAATAAGTCTCATGAGATCTGATGGTTTTACAATGGGGAGTTTCCCTGCACAATCTCTCTCTTTGCCTGCTGCAAAGAGACAAGACTTGCTCTTCTTTGCCTTCCACCATGGTTGTGAGGTCTCTCTAGCCATCTGGAACTGTGAGTCCATTAAACCCTTTTCCTGTATAAATTACCCAGTCTTGGGTATGCCTTTATTAGAAGCATGAAAATGGACTAATACAGATGTGTTCCTTCTGGAGGTTCTTTGGGAATCTGTGGCTTGCCTTTTCCAGCTTCTAGAGGATGCCCACATTTATTGGTTCATGGCCCCTTCATCCAATTGCAACAGCATGGTATCTTCTCTCATCTCTGACCTCTGCTTCCATCCTCACATCTTCTTTCTATAACTCTTGCTCTCCTGTTTTCCCCTTATAAGGACTCTAGAATTACACTGGGCTCAACAGGGTAATCCAGGATAACCTTCCCATCTCAAAATCCTTAATTCAATCACATCTATAAAGTCCTTTTTACTATATAAAGTAACATATTCTTTACTATTATTATTATTATTATTATTATTATTATACTTCAAGCTCTAGGATACATGTGCAGAACGTGCAGGTTTGTTACATAGGTATACAAGTGCCATGGTGGTTTGCTGCACCCATCAACCCATCATCTACATTAGGTATTTCTCCTAATGCTATCCTTCCCCTAGTCCCCCACCCCCTGACAGGCCCTAGTGTGTGATGTTCCCCTCCCTGTGTTCATGTGTTCTCATTGTTCAACTCCCACTTATGAGTGAGAACATGCAGTGCTTGGTTTTCTGTTCATGTGTTAGTTTGCTGAGGATGATGGTTTCCAGATTCATCCACATTCCTGCAAAGGACATGAACTCATCTTTTTTATGGCTGCATAGTATTCCATGGTATATATGTGCCACATTTTCTTTATCCAGTCTATTATTCATGGGCATTTGGGTTGGTTCCAAGTCTTTGCTATTGTGAATAGTGCTGCAATGTGCATGGGTCTTTATAGTAGAATGATTTATAATCCTACAGTAACCAAAACTGCATGGTACTGGTACCAAAACAGATATATAGACCAATGGAACAGAACAGAGGCCTCAGAAATAACGCCACACATCTATAACCATCTGATCTTTGACAAGCCTGATAAAAACAAGCAATAGGGAAAGAATTCCCTAATTTATAAATGGTGTAGGGAAAACTGGCTAGTCATATGCAGAAAACTGACACTGGACCCCTTCCTTACATCTTATACAAAAAATAACTCAAGATGGATTAAAGACTCAAACATAAGACCTAAAACCATCAAAACCCTAGAAGAAAACCTAGGCAATACCATTCAGGACATAGGCATGAGCAAAGACTTCATGACTAAAACACCAAAAGCAATGGCAACAAAAGCCAAAATTGACAAAGGAGATCTAATTAAACTAAAGAGCTTCTGCACAGCAAAAGAAACTACCATCAGAGTGGACAGGCAACATACAGAATGGGGAAACTTTTTGCAATCTATCCATCTGACAAAGCGCTCATATCCAGAATCTACAAGGAACTTAAATAACTTACAAGAAAAAAACAAGCAACTCCATCAAAAAGTGGGCAAAGGATATGAGCAGACATTTCTCAAAAGAAGACATTTAAGCAGCCAACAAACATATGAAAAAAGGCTCATCATCACTGGTCGTTAAAGTAACATATTCACAAGTTCCAGAGATTAGGACATAAGCAGTTTTTTTGGTGGGGGAAGGGTGGGGGAAGCATGATTCAGCCTGCCACAGTTGAAACCAAACTCTTTATTTAAAACAGCAAAGAGATGCCATTTTTGCCAACTGAATTGGCAAGTATACAGAAAATGAATACATTCACACTCTATTGGTAGGAGCGCCAACTGGCACACGTTTTTTGAAAGGCAATGTGGCACTATATATCAAAAAAATTAAAATTCTACTGCCCCTGACTTGGAATTCAATTTGTTGGAGTTGATCATAAGGAAATAATCATAGACATTAGCCAAGGATGATAACATAATTGGCAAAAATCCAAATTGCTTCAATACATTATGGTTTATCATTCAATGGTTCTCAAAGCTGTTTTTAAAATCATAATGTAGAAAAATACTTAAAGATATGGGAAATGTCATGTTATATGAGAAGGGCTATAAGCAAAAAGATATATTTCCTTTTTAAGAAGAATATTAATAAAATTTTGCATATTTGAAGTTATTTTTCTATTCTCCAGCTTTTCTTCAATAAGCATGTAAGACTATTATAATGTAGTAATATCAACGCTATTTATCAAAGAACCCTCTTCAGCTTGATACCAAGGAGGTAGAGTTCCTATCTTGCCAGGTACCAGGGAGAAGGACGTTATCATCTTCTGGGTCCTGACCAGCCTTGGACTTCTCTGATTTTCCTCACTATCAATAAAGTCTATGACAGTTCATGAGGATGAAACACTAGAAGCCAGGAAAACAGTGGAAAGAGAAAGGACCTTGAATCAATGACCTAAATTGGAAAGTCAGTTTGGCTATTTATGAGCTGTGTGATACTGGACAATTTATTTAACTTATCAGAGCTTTGGTTCATGATTTGCAAAGTGGTTCTAATGATACTTATCTTCAGGATTCTCATGAGGAGTACATGAAATTATGAAGAATATAGAAGTCACACACAAGTGCTTTGGGGTGAGGCAACTGGTATTCAGAGCCTGGGTTTTTCCTTTACTGAATATATGGATAAATTAAGTATGCTTTTACCCTTTCTTTCTCAGCTTTCTCCATCTTTTATAGAGCTAATAATACATAGAAAATAAGTGTATAAAGCACTTTAGAATTTAGCACAGTGCCTGGTCTCCCATACATAGTGAAAACTTAATAATAATAATAGCTGATATGGTTTGGCTGTGTCACAACCCAAACCTCATCTAGAATGGTAGTTCCCATAATTCCCACGTGTCGTGGGAGGAACCAGATGGAGATAACTGAATCTTGGGGGTGGGTTCCCCCATCCTGCTCTCATGATAGTGAGTTAGTTCTCACAAGATCTGATGGTTTTATAAGGAGCCTCCCCCTTCGCTGAGCACTCATTCTCCTTCCTGCTGCCCTGTGAAGAAGGACGTGTTTGCTTTCCCTTCCACCATGATTGTAAGTTTCCTGAGGCCTCCTAGGCCATGCTGAACTGTGAGTCAATTAAACCTCTTTCCTTTATAAATTACCCAGTCTCAGGTATTTCTTTACTAGCAGAATGAGAACTAACACAATAGTGAATATATATCAGGTATTCAGGCAATTATCATGTTTTTGTTATTTCTAATTATTATAATGTTACACAAGCATGTTTTGACAGTTCTTGGTTAACATCTTGATAACAAAAATCAGTTTACTTACGTCTTGTTTTATTTTCTATTTTTCCTACTGCCTGTATAATGGCAGAACAGGTTACTCATCTCTTTATCACTAAATTTTGGAATAGCCAAGTGGCCAAAGCTTCATATTGGTCAGATACATGGCTTGAGAAAATATATTCTTTCAGATTCTATACAAGTCTTCCTTCTGTGTCAATGAAGATGTGAGTGTTTGGTATAAATGTTCTTAAATTAGTTGCCCTGGTAATAAGCCTAAGAAATTGCTTATGGAGATCCCTGCAGGAATAACTAATATTATACTCTCTACCTCCATGAGATCAATTTTTTAAGCTCCCACAAATGAGTGACAATATGCAATATTTGCCTTTCTACATCTGGCTTATTTTAATCAACATAATAATGTCCAGTTCCATCTGTGTTGCTGTAAATGACAAGATTTCATTCTTTTTTATGACCAAATAGTATTCTATTGGCTGTGATATATATACATATATCTCACATTTTCTTTGTGCAATCATCTTTGATGAACACTTTGGTTGATTCTATATCTTTGCTATTGTGAATAGTGCTGCAATAAACATGGCGGTAAATGCAATAACTTTTCAGCCTACTTTTTTCTTTATTTTCTCCCAAAATATTCCCTTTCATTCTAATTCTCACTCATTTTCAACAGTAATTTTTGCAGAATTTGGCCAAGTCATTTCCAAGCTATCTCTACAGAGAATCCTTGAATAATTCCCCTTCATGCTTAGGATGAAAATTCAAACTCCTTATAACAATATGCAATCTTCTTTAGTAACTCACCAGGTCATCTATTTAGTCACATTTCCTATCATGGTCCTTCGTGTATCTTACCCTTCAGAGTTGCAAAGTACTAAAATTCTACAAGGTAATTTCAATGTCCTGGTCTAGGATGCTTTTCCCAGTTTCTGACTCTTGCCGTAATTCACCCCAACATTTACATGACTAATTTTGAATTGTTTTGCAAGTCATCTCAGTTGCCACCTCCTCTATGAAGCTTTTCTCAAAGAAGATTCTTCTTGAATAAAGTCTCACTTCTAGTCATGAACATTTGCACAGACTACAGCGTCACTGTCCAATAAAATTTTCTGTGATGATCATAATATTCTACTTCTGCCCTATCTAAAATGATAGCCACTAGCTACACGTGGCTGTTGAACACTTGAAAGGTGACTATTACAACACAATTGAATTTTAATTAGATTTCATTTTAATTGATATCCATTTCATTTTAATTGATGACACTTATCTTGGGCTGCACAGGTCTAGAGGCTAATTAGGTACTTACAGTCTATATGTGACCCTGGATACCTTCATACAGGTTGCAGCCATACATTCTTGGAGCAACGTTTTCTCATTATATGGGGCCTCTCTGACTTTGCAGAGGGATAGACAAAATCTTTAAATCAGGAAACCTTTTCCCTTAAGGAGAGTTCCCATTTGCCGACTGTTGTTCTGATCTCAACTATAGGTTCTTCCTGAGAGGATGCACACTTGGCCAGAATTGCATAGACACATAGGACATCCAGCTGCACGTTCTTATCTTATTGCCCAGTTGTGCCTCAAATTCTTGTTTTTTTTGTCATTTCAGGTGGCTTGAAATCTGAAACACCATATGAAGGTTGGGGAGTCTCAGGGACAGCCCAGCTGGGGATCTGAAGTTGCTGGAGAAGATTTTGCCTAGGCTAGCCAACAACTGGCAGACAAGAGTCATCCTTTCACAATTGCTGGAGACAGTAGACCTTCTTCAGGACCACAAGCAAGTCACCATGTCTGGGTCGCAGCTTCCTCAATTAAAAAGTTAGAAGATAGAATCATATTGCCTTTGAAGTTCCCTTTACCTCTAATAAAACTTTACCAATAGCCAGGCCTAGGTTTTACGCTATTTCCATTTTAAGAAGTTTTCTTTTCCACACAAAGTAAATCTCCTTTACAGATGTGCTTTACACTGGAAAGAACAGAAGAGCTGAGAACAGAAAGATCTAAGTTTAACTCTTGCTCTCTACTTCTTAGCGTTACGATATTTGCTAGGTTTCTAGCTCCAATTTGTCTGTAAAATAGGATGATAATGTTATTGTAGGAAACAATGGCACATAATGTCCTTAGTATGAGACACATACTAAGTACTAAATAAATATGGTTTATTATCATTAGTGTTATGGGAAAACCACTCAAGTTTACAGGCTTTCCCCTAATGCACAAACTCCTATTTTTTTCTGGTTATCTTTAATATCTAAGAAATCTGAGATAACCAGTTTTGGGCCATCACTTTATTTCCACATTTGAAAGATTCTTCCTTTGTCTACTTATGATTCCCAGCACTAGCTGTGCAGTCCGGACCATGTGACAAATTGTCTTTCAAGGGAAAAAGGGCATTTACAAAACAGAAAGAAACCATTTGAGAACGGCTGCCTCCCTTACTCTTCCAAGAAGAGATGGGTCAACCCCTTGATTCCTATAACTTAAAATTATAAGTCATGAGTAGACTCAACATTTAATTATTATTCTGAACTCGATTTAGAATTATACTCAAGCGTGAGACCTGGATCACATCAGCAAAGCTGAAGAGCATAATGTCTACCTTATTCAAGATGCCAGACTATGGAAGAAATATTTAAGATACACTAGAAGGAACAGGGTTCAAAGATCAGGCCTGGAATCTTTCATATGACTGACATTTGTGAGAATTCCCTCATTGCTACTCTACCAGAACTAAGATCACAATATTATCAAAACCCAAGATGGAGATCTCTCTGTTTACCTTTCATGACTTTTTCAAATGTCACATGGTTCTCCAGAGAAGGACGATTTCAATGAACAGAAAACTGGGGTCTCTGGGAAGATGAGCCCTACTTATCTGGCAAAGTACTTGAGAACCCCAAGGTACGCTAACTTTACCAAAAGAACAAATACAGTCATTAATTCTGGGTTGGGGGGAGAGAGAGCGCCCTCTGCACCTAGGACAGAATTAGCCATGAAAACCTAGGCTGCTTACAGATTAAAGATACCACTTAGCTCTTACCCAGTGTTTGAGCAACACACTCCCTGTGTTGTTATTAACAAAAATTTCCAGGTAGCTTTTTCATCCACAGCATCCCTGGCCAGAATAGTTGATTCCTACCTGTCCCAGCTATAAGCCAAATCTGCATTGACTGCATCTATGGCCCAAGCCCTGCTAGTAAACCTGATTCGCACTGATTCCTACCTTCCCCACCAGGCCTTTGTGTCCAGTGTAGGCTCAGCCCTTCTAAATTTCAGTGTGGTGTCCTGGTACCATGACACAGCCATGTCAAACTTTTACTTTGTAAAAGTTCAAAGCCAAGATTTCTTCTAACATTATATTCAGATAAAGCAAAAATGAATTAATTAGATCATATTCCAAACACCAGTTTTAATACTTTGTTATAGATTTAGTACTCCTGGAAATGAGAAGCTAACAATAACAGTGGGGCAGGCCAAGAAGGACCATCCCTGAGGATGGACTCCTGCCCACTCACACTGCCAAGAGTGTTAGCCCACAACACCCCTGTTCCCTCAACCTCACCTCCCAAGACGTTGATCTCAGTCCTGACCCTCAACACAGCTGGCTGAGATCTGATTGCCCTGGGCTTTCTGAGAACAGCGATCTGAAAAAAGAACACGTTGTCCAACAGTTTCATGGCAGGCAAGAATTTTTGCCTTTGGCATCGTTCATAGGCCATCAGAAGATTTAAAGATCTTTCAACCCAAATGTACTGCTCTGACTTTCCCACTTTTTCAGAACTCCCTTCTCACACTGTGCTCTCTGGTTTCCATCCCCCAACACTCCACTAACATTGTCCTTTCCAAGGTCATCAGCGACCTCACTCTAAATAAATCTCAAGGCGATTTCTCTGTTCTCATCTTCCTTCACCACATCCTTCTTCTTAAAAGTCTTTCTTCTTTTTCTTTGTAATTTGCAAGCTCTATTGTTTTTCTTTTATCAATCTATCTATCTATCTATCTATCTACATATATATATATTTGTGTGGGTACATAGTAGGTGTATATATTTATGAGGTACATGAGATATTTTGATACAGGCATGAAATGTGTAGTACTCATGCAATCATGTAATAATCATGGAGAATCGAATATTCATTCCCTCAAGCATTTATCCTTTGTGTTACAAACAATCCAATTATACTCTTTTAGTTATTTTTAAATGTACAATTAAATCACTGTTGACTATAGTCAACCTCTTGTGAATAGTAGGTCTTATTCATTCTTTTTTTTTTTAGTACCCATTAACCATTTCTACCTCCCTCCAACCCCCATACTACCCTTCCCAGCCTCTGGCAAACATTCTTCTATTCTCTATCTCTACGAGTTCAATTGTTTTGATTTTGAGATCCTATGTTTATTGCAGCACTGTTCACAATATCCAATATTGGGGAACAACCTAAATGTTCATTTACAGATGAATAGATAAAGAAAATATGGCACATATACACAATGGAGTACTGTTCAGCCGTAAAAAGAATGAGATCTTGTCATTTGCAACAACATGAATGAAACTTGACATTATATGAAGTGAAATAAGCCAGGCACAGAAAGGCAAGCTTTATTCTCTTGACTCAACATCTTTTTGCCACCTCTTTCCTCTTCCTCTACTCCCTTATTTTTCTCTGACACATTTGTGCTATAAATGTCTTCCAAAGTATTAACCTTTTTTTCTCCCTGTGCATGCATACCCTCACCAATCACTTCTATGGTAAGACCACTCAGAGCTCCCTAGAGGAACTTTTATTTGCCACCATCCACAGCTCTGGCCAGGTCCTCTCTGCTTTGGCCACCGGTGTTACCAGGCCCTTTCTGCCTTGGCCACAAGGGCTACCAATCTTGATCTGTCCACGCTTGGACAGAGCAAATTGTGACAAAGAGAAAATGCTCTTGAACAGGGCGAGAAGCCCTCTGGCCAGAACTTGGGGGAAGGCAAAAATCTGGTGTGCAGACTCCACAGGCAGGGGAAAAACCAAGCCCTTTTATTTTGCAGCTGGGAGATGGGTATCCTGGGGCAAGTTCTCAATCCCACCTCACTCACCGTCTGGAAACAGACTCAGGGCTGTTAGTAGGGGCACAATGGGAGTGAGACCGGCCCTTCAGTTTGTATGGGAGCTGAGTAAGGCCTGTGACTGCTGGCTTGCCTTCACTTCTCTGACAAACTGCATGACTCAGCAGAGGCAGCCATAATTCTCCTAGGTACACAACTGCACTGACCTAGGAACTTCACCCCATCCCTCACAGCAGCCACAGTAAGACCCACCTAAGAAGAGTGTGAGCTCAGACATGCATAGCCCTGCCCCCACCTGATAGTCCTTCCTTACCCACTCTGTTAGCTAAAGACAAAGGGTATACAATCTTGGGAGTTCTAGATCCCTGCCCACCACCACTTCCTCTCCACACTACCACAGCTGATGCTCTCTGGAAAGTGCTACCTCCCATCAGAAGGCCAGCCAGCATGAAAATAGAGCATTAAGCCACCAAAGCTAAGAACCCTCATGGAGTCCACTTCACCTCACTGCCCCCTCCACCAGAACAGGTGCTAGTATCCACAGCTGAGAGACCCAAAGATGGTTCACATCACAGGACTCTGTGCAGACAACCCCCAGTACCAGCCTGGAGCCGAGTAGACTCACTGGGTGGCTAGACCCAGAAGAGAATCAACAGTCATTGAGTTCAGCTCACAGGAAGCCACGTCCAAGAAAAGTGGGAGAAAACTACATCAAGGGAACACTCCGTGGGACAAAAGAATCTGAACAACAGCCTTCAGCCCTAGACCTTCCCCCTGACAGAGACTACTCAAATAAGAAGGAACCAGAAAATGAACTCTGGTAATATGACAAAACAAGGCTCTATAACACCCCTTAAAAATCATACTAGCTCACCAGCAATGTATCCAAACAAAAAAGAAATCCCCTTTTTACCTGAAAAAGAATTCAGGAGGTTAGTTATTAAGCTAATCATGGAGGCACCAGAGAAAGGTGAAGCACAATGCAAGGAAATCCAAAAAATGATACAAGAAATGAAGGGAGAAATATTAAAGGAAATAGATAGCTTAAAGAAAAAAAAAATCAAAAATTCAGGAAACATTGGACACACTTATAGAAATGCAAAATGCCCTGGAAACTCTCGGAAATAGAAGTGAACCAGTAGGAGAAAAAAATTCAGAGCTAGGCCGGGTGCGGTGGCTCACGCTTGTAATCCCAGCATTTTGGGAGGCCGAGGCGGGCGGATCACAAGGTCAGGAGATTGAGACCACAGTGAAACCCCGTCTCTACTAAAAACACAAAAAATTAGCCAGGCGTGGTGGCGGGCGCCTGTAGTCCCAGCTACTCGAGAGGCTGAGGCAGGAGAATGGCGTGAACCCAGGAGGTGGAGCTTGCAGTGAGCCGAGATCACGCCCCTGCACTCCAGCCTGGGTGAGAGAGCAAGACTCTGTCTCAAAAAAAAAAAAAAAAAAGAAATTCAGAGCTCAAATACAAGGTCTTCCAGTTAACCCAATCCAATAAACACAAAGAAAAAAGAATAAGAAAATATGAACAAAGCTTCCAAGAAGTCTGGGGTTATGTTAAACAACCAAACTTAAGAATAATCGGTGTTCCTGAGGAAGAAGAGAAATCTAAAAGTTTGGAAAACATATTTCTGGGAATAATTGAGGAATACTTCCCTGGCCTTGCTAGAGATGTAGACATCCAAATACAAGAAGCACAAAGAACACCTGGGAAATTCATGGCAATGTGCCTAGGCACATTGTGATCAGGTTATCCAAAGTTAAGACAAAGGAAAGAATCTTAAGGACTGTGAGACAGAAGCACCAGGTAACCTATAAAAGAAAACCTATCAGATTAAGAGCAGATTTCTCAGCAGAAACTCTACAAGCTAGAAGTTACTGGGGCCCTATCCTCAGCCTCTTCAAACAAAACAGTTATCAGCCAAGAATTTTGTATCCAGTGAAACTAAGCATCATATATGAAGGAAAGATACAGTCTTCTTCAGACAAAAAAATGCTGAGAGAATTCACCACTACCAAGCCACCACTACAAAAACTGCTAAAAAGAGCTCTAAATCTTGAAACAAATCCTGGAAGCACATCAAAACAGAACCTCTTTAAAGTATAAATCACACAGGCCCTATAAAACAAAAATACAAGTTAAAACGCAAAAACAAAAAACGAAAAAACCGAAGTACACAGGCAACAAATAGCACAATTAATGCAATGGTACCTCACATCTCAATACTAACATTGAATTTAAATGCCCTAAATGTTCCACTTAAAAGATACAGAACTGCACATGGATAAGGACTCACTAACCACCTATCTGCTGCCTTTAGGAGACTCACCTAACACATAAGGACTCACATAAACTTAAAGTAAAAGGCTGGAAAAAGGCATTTCACGCAAATAGACACCAAAAGCGAGCAAGAGTAACTATTCCTATATCAGACAAAACAAACTTTAAAGCAACAGTGGTTAAAAGAGGCAAAGAGGGACATTATATAATGGTAAAAGGCCTTGTCCAGGCAAAAACTATTACAATCCTAAACACATAGGCGCCTAACACTGGATCTCTCACATTTATAAAACAATTGCTAATAGACCTCAGAAATGAGATAGACAGCAACACAAAATAATGGGAGACTTCAATGCTTCACTGACAGCACTAGACAGGTTATCAAGGCAGAAAAGTCAACAAAGAAACCATGGATTTAAACTATACCTTGGAAGAAATGGACTTAACAGATATATACAAAACATTTCATCCAACAACCAGAAAATACACATTCTATTCAACAGCACATGGAACTTTCTCCAAGATGGACCATATGATAGGCCATAAAACAAGCCTAAATAAATTTAAGAAAATTGAAATTATATCAAGCACTCTCTCAGACCACAGTGGAATAAAACTGGAAATCAACCCCAAAGGAACCTTCAAAACCCTGCAAATACATGGAAATAAAATAACCTGCTCCTGAATAAGCATTGGGTCAAAAACAAAATCAAGATGGAAATTTAAAAAATTGTTTGAACTGAATGACAATAATGAAACAACCTATCAAAACCTCTAGGATACAGCAAAGGCAGTGCTAAGAAGAAAGTTCATAGCCTTAAACACTTACATCAAAAAGACTGAAAGAGCACAAACTTGAATTCTAAGGTCACACCTCAAGAAACTAGAGAAACAAGAACAAACCAAACTGAAACCCAGCAGAAGAAAGGAAATAACCAAGATCAGAGCAGAACTAAATGAATTTGAAACAAAAAAAATACAAAAAATAAGTGAAACAAAAAGCTGGTTCTTTGAAAAGATAAAGTTGATAGACCATTGGCAAGATTAACCAAGAAAAGAAGAGAGAAAATCCAAATAACCTCACTAAGAAAGGAAACAGGAGATATTACAACCGACACCACTGAAATACAAAAGATCATTCAAGGCTACTATGAACACCTTTATGCACGTAAACTAGAAAACCTAGAAGAGATGGATAAATTCCTGGAAAGATAACCCTCTTAGCTTAAATCGGGAAGAATTAGATACAATAACAAGCAGTGAGATTGAAATTGTGACTAAAAAATTACCAACAACAAAAAAAAGTCCTGGACCAACAGATTCACAACAGAATTCTACCAGATATTCAAAGAAGAATTGGTACCAATCCTTTTGACACTATCCCCAATATAGAGAAAGAAGAAACCCTCCCTAACTCATTCTATGAAGCCAGCATCACCCTAATACCAAAAGGACATAACTGAAAGAAAAGACATAACTGAAAAAAGAAAACTACAGACCAATATCCTTGATGAACATTGATGCTCAAATCCTTAACAAAACACTAGCTAACCAAATCCAACAACATATCAAAGAGATAATCCACCATGGTCAAGTGGGTTTCATACCAAGGATACAGGGATGGTTTAACACATGCAAGTTAATAAATGTGATTCACCACATAAACATACACACATAAAATTACATGATCATCTTGATAGATGCAGAAAAAGCATTTGACAAAATCTAGTATCCCTTTATGATTAAAACTCTCAGCAAAATTTGCATACTAATGTAATAAAAGCCATCTATGACAAACCCACAGCCAACATAATACTGAATGGGGAAAAGTTGAAAGTATTCCCTGTGAGAACTGGAACAAGACAAGGATGCCCACTCTCACCACTTCTCTTCAACATAGTACTGGAAGTCCTAGCCAGAGCAATCAGACAAGAGAAAGAAATAAAGGGCATCCAAATCAGTAAAGAGGAAGTCAAACTGTCTCTGTTTGCTGACAATATGATCGTTTACCTTGAAAACCTCAAAGTTTCCACAAGAAAGCTCCTAGAACTCACAAAAGAAGTCAGCAAAGTTTCTAGATACAAGATTAATGTACACAGATCAATAGCTCTTCTCTACACCAACAGCGACCAAGCAGAGAATCAAATCAAGAACACAGCCCCTTTTACAATAGCTGCGAAACAAAAAATAAAAATAAAATGCGTAGGAATATACCTAACCAAGGAGTTGAAAGACCTGTACAAGGAAAACTATAAAACGCTGATAAAAGAAATCATAGACAACACAAACAAATGGAAATACATCCCATGCTTACGGATGGGTAGAATCAATATTGTGAAAATGACCATACTGCCAAAAGCAATCTACATATTCAATGAAATCCCCATCAAAATACCACCATTTTTCACAGAATTAGAAAAAACAATTCTAAAATTCATGTGGAACCAAGAAAGAGCTCACATAGCCAAAGCAAGACTAAGCAAAAAGAACAAATCTGGAGGCATCACACTACCTGACTGCAAACTATACTGTAAGGCCATAGTCACCAAAACAGTGTGGTACTGGTACAGAAATAGGCACATAGACCAATGGAACAGAATAGAGACACAGAAATAAACCCAAATATTTACAGCCAACTGATTTTCGACAAAGCAAACAAAAACATAAAGTGGGGAAAGGACACGCTTTTCAACAAATTCTGTGGGATAATTGGCTAGCCACAAGTAGGAGAATAAAATTGGATCTTCATCTCTCACCTTACACAAAAATCAACTCGAGATGGATTAAAGACTTAAACCTAAGACCTGAATGTATAAAAATTCTAGAAGATAACATTGTAAAAACCCTTCTAGATATTGGCTTAGGCAAGGATTTCATGACCAAGAACCCAAAAGCAAATGCCAAAAAAAAAGAGATAAATAGCTGAGACCTAATTAAACGAAAGAGCTTTTGCACGGCAAATGGAACAGTCAGCATAGTAAACAGACAACCCAGAAAGTGGGAGAAAATCTTCACAATCTATACATCTGACAAAAGACTAATATCAAGAATCTACAATGAACTCAAACAAATTAGTAAGAAAAAACAAACAATCCCACTGAAAAGTGGGCTAAGAACATGGATAGACAATTCTCAAAAAAGATATACAAATGGCCAACAAACATAAAAGAATGCTCAACATCACTAATAATCAGGGAAATGCAACTCAAAACCACAATGCAATATCACCTTACTCCTGCAAGAATGACCATAATAAAAAAAAAAAATCAGAAAACAGTAGATATTTATGTGGATGCAGTGAACAGGGAACACTTCTACACTGTTGGTAGAAATGTAAACTAGTACTACCCCTATGGAAAACAGTGTGGAGATTCCTTAAAGAATGAAAAGTAGAATACCATTTGATCCGGCAATCCTACTACTGGGTGCCTACCCAGAAGAAAAGAAGTCGTTATACAAAAAAGATACTTGCACATGCATGTTTATAGCAGCACAATTCGTAATTACAAAATCGTCAAACCAACCCAAATGCCCATCAATCGACGAGTGGATAAAGAAACTGTGGTATATTTATACAATGGCATACTACTTGGCCATAAAAAGGAATGAATTAACGTCATTCACAGCGATCTGGCTGAGATTGGAGACTATTATTCTAAGTGAAGTAACTCAGGAATGGAAAACCAAACATTGTATGTTCTCACTGATATGTGGGAGCTAAGCTATGAGGATGCAAAGGCATAAGAATGATACAATGGACATTGGGGACTTTGGGGGAAGAGTGGGATAGGGGCGAGGGATAAAAGACTACAAACATGGTGCAGTATATACTGCTCGGGTGATGGATGCACCAAAATCTAACAAATCACCACTAAAGAACTTACTCATGTAACCAAACACTACCTGTACCCCAATAACTTGTAATATATATATTTATATATGTATATTTTTATATATTTATATGTAATATATTTATATATTACACATATATGTAATATATTTATATTTCTATTTCTATAATATATATTTATATTTATATTTATATAATATATATTTATATTTATATTATATATATATATATATAAAAGAAAATGCCCTTTGTTTGGAGATGAGTGACCCTATCTCTGTAATGCTGTCTCTTTGAACCCAAGAGTCAATTTTTAACTTCAAAATGAAGTTCAGAGCCTGGTTCACTGGAAATTCACATCTTGTCCATCAGCTCCTTTAAACTAAAATTGATACTGATTTCGACTTGTTTGCTTTAAAGCCCCTTTAGAACTGTTTTCCTCAGTTGCTTTTCATTCTGCTTCTTTTTAACTTTAAATTTGGCACCTCCTTCTTGACTTGACTCAAGCTCTCCTTGCATAGAGTTCACCATGTTCTTCCTCCACCAGGGTCATGATAGTGCTGGAAATAGAGTCCTTGTCCTTATTGAGGGGGGAAAGTAGGCATCAGCTAAGTACTCCCAAACTCTTGTAGGATGACAGATTGTGATCAGAGTTAAGAAGGAGATTTTACAGATGCTGTTTGAGGGAATGACAGGGTAATCTGAGTAAGTCTGGAAATTAGGGAAGAGAGTAAGAATGAGCTGAGATTTGAAGGATAAGAAGCAGTTAACTTTTACAGAGACCAGTGGGAAGAGCATTCCAGGAAGCTGGAATGGAATGTGCAATGGTCTTGTGGCAAGAAGAATCACAATGCATTAGATAATCAGAAGAAAAGACCAGCAGAAAAGATCGAATCGTGGAAAATGGGTTTGTGAGTGCCTGAGAGATGATACTGCTGCCAAATCAGGTAGGACCTTTTCGGCCATGCTCAGAAGGCTGACCTCAGGAAGAATGTGTGATCTTTATCCCAAAGATAATAGGATATTATTAAATTAATTTAAGCTTGTCATGATTAGAATTGCCATGTGTATAGAACAGATTGAGGGTAGGGGAAAGGGACCCAGGGATGGATGCAGGGAAATCAATTAGGAGGCAAGAGATACATAAGGCACAGTAACCACTTTTGAGGTGCTCTGAGTTTATATGGGAAAATTATTAGCAATTAATAAAGCAAGACTGCACTTCTCCCATTCACATGGAAAGATTAAATGATCTACAGTAATAGAAATCACTGTCTCCAACATCAACTACAAAGTTAACTTTTTATGTATTATCCTAGTAATTTTTCCCTTCTGTATGGCAGAAATAACCCCTCCCTTAATGTCCACACCTAAATATTAAAGTATAATTACACAACGATCATAAGAGAAATTGCCATAAAAATATGTGACATTGCTGCTGCCTGCGATGACATTTCAAATTGGAGCCTGCACTGGAGATAGTAATATTTAGGGAAACTATGTACAAAAGCAAGCTGGAAACTATTGTGTCTGTATTCTCTTAAATGCAGCAACAACAGTAATAATGGTCTCTATAATGCCACACCTGAAAGAGAAATTTGGGGAAATAGCCAACCTTGGCTAGGAAGCAAATTGTAGAGGGTGGTACAGTCAGTTTGCCCAAGGCTGTGGAAGACTGGCTCCTGGCTGCCCACAATCTCATAGTCACATGTTGCTTCAGGCTTCAACAAGCTTAGTACAGTCATAGGCAGGAAATAGCAAAGTCAAAGGGATTAAGTGACTCTGCTGCCTGCATGTGTGTTGGCCCTATAGCAGACTCAGGAGCTGCCAACTGGCACTCGGGTTGCAGCTTCCATCTTAAAGAGAAGCAAGCTCTCCCCTTACACAGACCCAAATTTCCCACTTCTGAATTAACCTGTCCTGGAAAACCATCCTTGGCTTTGCAAATATAGGTAAAAACACAGCCCATCTTTTCTCCTCTCCCCACTGTGCATCTGCGAATCTCTACTGGGCACAAATGCAAAACAGTTGCCAATGTCCTTTTTGGAATTTGTAGGGCAAGCAGCCAATTGGCTGCCTGTAGGTTATTCACACTGCAATAGGAAACAAATTTCTTGCTGCAATTATCCTTAAAGTTCTACTGTTTACCCCAGGAATAAACTAATTGCTGCTGTAAACCACCGTTTCTCACACTGTCCAGCACACATCTGTAAATTCCAAGAGGAATGAAGGTGAGCAGGTTACCAGTTCAACACTTTTGGGAAGGAATGGAGATTGGCCAACTGGAATTCAGCTTATTATTCATGGTGGAATAGAATTTGAGCTTCTTATTGCAAATATTCTTGCATGTTTCAGTGCTTACCTGTGTACTTAACCCAACCTGGATCTCAATTTGTAATATGCCCTTGTTTACTACTGGCTGTGAACTGGAGGAAATAAAAAATAAAGACAACATGCACACCTCGAATATTTACTGAATACCTACTAAATGCCAGGTAGTGTGTTTGGTGCTGAAAATTGTCCATGGGAATTTTATATTATTTAAAGAATTCAGTAAGGTATACTTTTTCCATCACCATCAACTATTTGACTTGTAAGTGAAGATTTCATTCCAAATAGCTTTTCAACTTCCCTTCACTAAGCTTCAATCATCAAGCTTGGTGGTCTTCTTATTCCTGGCCAACATTTTATACAGTGTTTACTGAAACCACCTTCTGAAGTAGCTCGCCTTTAGAATGCTTATGCTTCTGTCCCTTTAAATAGACTATTGTTTTTGCCTGGAATACCCTTCTCCTGCTTCTCTGACCATGAAAATCCTACAAATCTTTGCAGACCCATCTCAAGCATGGGAAGGCAGGGAGAGACACTGATATCCCTTAAGGGTGTGGTAAGAAATTTCACAGGCAAAGACTAAAGTGAGTCCAGAGTTGCAAAGATTGGAACTGGGAAGCCCCCTAGGAATCTATATTTTTAAATATGCCTTTCAAATATTGTGATCTGTTTCTCATCTGCTTTCTGTCTGCCTCTTTTCTGATTTTTCTTTTAGCTGACCAGCCACCTCTGATTGTACAGTGTCCAACATAAACAATAGCCTCATGGCTTTATCATCTTCAAGGCCCAGTGATCACCATTAATGATTACATTCTCTGTGTTGTTTAACTGATGTTTAAGGGAGATTCTAATGTGTTCCTGGTCTCTAATGGCTCCAGCTTGGACCAGTGTCTCACTCTGGATGAACTGCCTATGTCTGGGAAACTGGATTCCATGGTACTAGCCAGCTAAAGCTGTCATTTCAGCGAGACCACAGACAGGTTCATGGGGGAAGGTTTTGTGAGCAACGCAGAAAACAGTCTGTTGTGTAACTTACCACACTTATGTTGTCACTAATGGATGTGTCTTTCTTCCCCCCACACACCCTCCAATCTATTATGCTATAGATGCCTCTCCAGAGCCATATGTTATTTTTCTGCTAGAATATCACTTGGCAGAGTCTTTGGCAAATAAATAGATTTTCAATCAACATGTGTTGAGTAAGCCTTTTAAAAATATAAATTGGATTAAGTTGCTCTTTTTCTTAAAAACTTCAGTGACTTCCTACTGTATCTAAAATAAAATTCAAATTTCTTTCCATGACCCCAAAGGCCCTGCAGGTTCTGATCCCTCCTACCTCTCCAAGTTAGTCAGGTGCCTCTCACCTCTTCATTCTCAGTGGTCCCACTAATGGAATTTTTTTCCTTTTATTTCCTCTAACACATAAAAATTGTTCCAGGCTCAGCACCTTGACAAATATTGCTCCCTCTGTCTGGGATGTTGTTCTGATCTTCTCAGGGCTGACACCCTCTCAGTTCCCCTTTGGGATGCAGCTTAAATTTTATATCACCAGAAAACACTTTCCTGACTCTCCATGTTTCCAACACCATTCTCTATCATCCTGCTGTGTTGGGTTTGTTCAAAGTGTCTATCACAATTTTGGATGGTTAGTTTACTTATTTAATATCTTTACCCCAGGTTAGACCGTAAAGGCCACAAAGTTGAGGGCGTATCCCTTTTGTTTTCTCCCATATATAACGAGCTTCATACGGTGCTTAACACTCAATACATATTTGTGAATGGATGAATGTATTAGAAAAAAAAAAGTGGTTCCAATTCTGTATTGCTCACTGATGGTGATTTTAGGCAGATAGCTTTTCCTTTCTAAGCTTCAGTTTCCTCTTCTGCGAAATCAAGAGATTCCAGAACTGACAGAATGGTTATCTTTCTTCACATAAGAACTTCTAAGGCTTTCTCTTCTGCGATGCTTTCCCAAGCTAACGTATCTCCTTCTGGGCCCATTGAATGCCCAACCTGAAATACTATTTTGCAGTGGTTGTCTTAGTTATTGTAAGATCCCTGGAGACATGAACCAGGGGCACTTGGAGAAAGAGAGAAGGCTGGGCCACATAGAAATTTTGAGAATCCTGAAGAATCTTTTAAAAATGAAGAAATTCCCAAATATGGTAACAAAAAGTGTCAGAAATGTAACCATTTTAATTTTGATGAAAAAAAACTGTCGAAATTTCCTTCAACAGAAATACTATTCAAATGTTTACTGAGCATTAATTATATGCATTAAAGACCATAAAACATTTTTCATCCACGATCTCATTTAATGTGACAACATTTGGGGGATCCCATTGAACGATGCCTCCCAGATGCATACACTTGTAAGTCTCAATCCATTTGGAGGCTGGGTTGGCCCTGTGACTAGCTGTGACCAATAGGATGTTAGCAAGAATAATGCAGTGGAGGTTTGATACGTGCGTGCAGACTGGGGCTTGTCTTCTTGAACTGTTCCTCCATGAAGCCCAGCCACCATGCTGTTATGAAACCCAAAAAGCAACCTGCAAAGGCCCACAGAGAGGAGAATCAAGGGCCCTGGTCCATAGCCCCAGTGGGGCTCCCAGGCCACAGCCAGCACCAATTGCCAGCTATATGAGTGAAGACATTTGGGGCCTTCCAGATATCCCACAGTGACACTCCATGAAGCAGGACTGCCCAGTGAATAATCTATAGAATCATAAGAAAAATAATAATAATTTCTTTTTCTAAGCCACTGAATTTGGGGGTGATTTGTTACTACCCCAAGCAGTCTCAAGACTAGATAGTATCTCACTTACACAGAGGAAAAACAGACTCAATGGCAAATGATCGAAATCTGATTATTATTTTAATTCTGGTTTATATTTGCCACCTTCTCTGGAGAGTAGTGAAAGACCTTTCAAAATAGCTGATTTACCTAGAGCTCCAATTGAAGAGGAATCCTTGTATGGATCACATGACCCTGTTTCCTCCACCTTCAAGCCACAGGTGACTAAAAGAAATTGGCAACTAACTCAAAAACAGCCAAATCATCAGCTGACCAGCAAGCTACTGTGTGGCTTGGAGTGCAAGTCAAAATAACAAGTCAAACTAAACCCCATCAGGTTTCCTGTCTCAAGAATTTTAACTGAAAATACTGAATGACTAAGGCAGCTAAGTAGTAGAACCTGAAGTCAACATGACAGCATGTGTTAGGCAGAAATATGACATATCACAACACACCAAAGTTATGAGAAAGCATAATATAAAGTAATATGAGCAAGCAGAAAGTATAAAGAAAAACAATATGTAAGAATACAGGTGAATATTGTATTGATCGATACCCAAAAGCAGAAGGAGGCAGAGGGAGCTGTGCAAAGACACAGAAAAAGGAAAAACAGCCACAGTCAGAGCCTCCATATGACCCCCTATACCTGCCTAGTTTCCCAGTGGTTTTTCAGTTATGAATTTAATACATTGTCTTTTAATGAAGCCATCTTTCCTTAAAATAATTTGAGTAATTTTCTATCTCTTGCAACCTTGACAGCCAAACTAAAACAAATTTCAAACAGGAAATAGTTTCCACCATGAAAAATTTACCTAGGAATGATTATGATTTTTTCTAATTCCTTTTAACAATAATTTTTAACAAGCAGGCTTTTGCGATTGTTAGATAGAGATAACGGAAATGGGGAACTCTGAGAAAAATTTATGTCCCAAGATAATTTTCTATCCAGAATGACTTTAAGCTGTACAGAATAATTTGAGCTATTTGATTATCAAAACATTGAATTTAGAGTTCAAGGCCCCAGTACCTCCTTCAGACACTTGCAAACAACAGCTTCTCATTTGACACAATTTGCCTGGTGAATTAGTATGCACACAAGCATGATAACTAGTCCCCCAAAATTTATATCATTCATGAGTAGCTGTATCAAACTTTACAAGTCTAGGAAGGAAATGAATAAACTAGTCCAAGGAAGAACGGAAATACTAGTGCTGCAAAGTAAGTTAATTCTGCAAACAAATTTTATATAATTTTAAACCTGATTTTGATTAGAAGATTTAAACCCTTAGAATAATTTACTTTGGTTATTCTTTGTCAGATTTATGAAGTTCTGTCTTTAAAAAATGTGTATATTGCTGAAAGATTGTAAAATTTAATAGCAAACAGATTACGTACTTAGGAATAGACTAAGCACAATTAGCGCTCACATTCCTCCCACTCCTATAAATAACTCAGTTTCCTTTCCATGTCTGCAAATTTCATTAGAGTAGTGGAAAAAAAGAGCGGGGAGAGAATAAAAAGGGAAAAAGAAAAGGCTTCTGATTCTCTTTTACTGCAAAATACAGATCCAATCATTCAATCAGGGTCTTTGTACAGCCCTAGGAAGGGGCACAGGGAAGGAGTGGGGCAGAGTAAAATGATTCTGTCTCTGGGTCTTATCCCCCTAGCTTTGGAAAGAAACTTTACTACATGTGGCTTTGGAATTCACCTGCTAAAAAAGTGTACTGGCCTTTCCAGCAAGCAACCTGCCTCATGGACTTCTCCAAGATGAGCTTCAATGATCTCAGAACAAAACACTTTGTCCCTTGCATAGTTTCAAGTTATACTTAGTTTAGAGATTCTACTTAATTTAGCAGTTTAGTGTTAATCGTGTCTGTAAAAAGAAAAAGACTGAGACAGTTGTTAGAGGAAGGTATCCAGAAGAAGTGCAATTCTGGAAGCATGAAATGTACAAGTTCCTTCAGAGACTCTTGTGCCCCACCCACCATGTCACTCCCCTCTAGGGAAAAGTTTGTGCCTAAACATATTTTAAGCCCCTGGGTTTATGTTCAGTTCTTGGAGAGGTCGCTTTGTGTAAGGTGAGGTGGAGAATAGAGAATTTTCTTCATTTTTGTACTGTGTGAAGGAAAAAACTTTCTTTTTTCATAATCTGGATATTTCAAAACACTCTTAGGTGAAAGTTTGTATTTAAAAGGTGAAAAAAAAACTAGTTTAAAAGTGGGTAAAGGACTTAGTAGATATTTCTCCAAAGAAGAGATAGAAATGAACAGCACGTATATGAAAAGATTCTCAACATCACTAATCATTAGGGAAATATAAATCAAAACCACAATGAGATACCACATCATACCCATAGTGATGGCTATTATAAAACAAAAGGAAAAAAGAAAAACAGAAAATGACAAGTGTTGATGAAGATGTGAGGAAACTGGAACCCTCATGCATTTTGGGGGGGGAATGTAAAATAGTGTAGCTGCTGTGGAAAACAGTATGACAGTTCTTTAAAAATTAAAAATATAATTATCATACGATCCATCAATTTCATTTCTGGATATATACCTAAAAAAATTGAAAGCAGGCTCTCAAGGAGATATTTACATATCCCTATTTATGGCAGCGTTGTTCACAATTACCAAAAGGTGGAAGCAACTCAAGTATCTACTGACAGACAAATGGATAAAGAAAATGTAGCATATACACATAGAATATTATTCAGCCTTTAAAAAGAAGAAAATTTTATCTCATGCTACAACATGAATGAATCTTGAGGAGATTATTATAAGTGAAATCAGCCAGTTATGAAAAGACAAATACTATGTAAGCCCACTTATATGAAGAACCTGGAGGAATCAAATTTGCAGAAAGTAGAAGTGTGGCTGACAGAGACTGGGGAAGGAGAGAATGAGAAGTTGCTGTTTGATGTGTAAAGAGTTTCAGTTTTGTAAGATAAAAAAAGTTCTAGAGATTGGTTGCACAAAAATGTGAACCAATTTAATACTAGTGAAGTGTATGTTTAAGCGTGATTATGATGGTAAAATGTATGTTATGACTATTTTTACCATAATTAAAATGTTTCAAAAATATTTAAAAGAAGTAATTATCATAAAGTTACTAGAAGATTTTTATAGGACCCACTTTCTGAGAAGTAGAGCCTGATCCCTCACGATAATTAGAAAAATCAATAAATCAAGGTTTCTTTCTTCTTCCTCTTCCTCTTCTCCTTCTCCTCCTCCTTTATCTATATTCGCATCCCACCCCCCCCTTCTCTCTCTCTTTCTTCTTAGATTTTCTATTTCTGCTCTGTGGCAGACACTCTCTAACATGACCCTCAATATGACCCCTGGCTTCTAATAGCCACACACTTGTGTAAGCACCTTCCCTTGAGGGCGGGCACGACCTGTGTCTTGCTTCCAATCAATAGAATATTGCAAAGGTGATGGGGTGTCACTCCTAAGATTACATTACTGTATACTGTAACTCCTGTATTGCTTGCAGATTCTTCCATTGCTGGCCTGATAAAGCAAGCTGCCATGCTGTAAGCTGCCCTAAGGAGAGACACACATGGCAAGAAACTGAGACTCTCAGATGATGGCGAGCTAGTAACTAAATCCTGACAACTATGTAAGAAAGCTTGGGAGTGGACCTTTCTCAGAGGAATGTTTGGATGAGACTTCAGTGCCAAGCTGACATCTTGATTACAGCCTTGTATAATCAGAAAACTCTAAAACAAAGAACCTAATTAATCCCTGCCCAGATTCCCAACTCATAGGAAAAAAAAAGTTAACAAACATATATTGTGTTAAGCTACTAAATTTATCATAATTTGTTACAAAGTCATATATTAAAAAAATGCATGCTCTATTGCCCGCCACAGACAAGCTCCCTTGACAGGATTTTAGTTTTTATGAATATGCATAATGTGATTTGCCGCAGACCTTGTCAAGGATTGCCTCAGCTCCACTATTGCTTCTCATAAGCAACCTAACTGATCTCTGGGTCTCAGGTCCTAGTACCTAGGAGCATCAGCTAGCCCAACTATGATCACACCCATTCACCGTGGCAGATGAGCACCTGCAGCTAACAGATCTGCCTTCCCATCAGTCATCAAGACTGTAATTGAAGGCACATACTTTATAAGAGGGGGAGTAGCCTGAAGGCCCTGACCAGTGTCTTCAGCACGTTATACTGGCCCTCTCTGTTTTCTTTTGAAACGAAGTTGAGGGTCAGATTATTGTAAAAGTTGTCCTGAGACTTCAGAATTCTTCTATATAGATGGAAGAAATAGTATAAATAATAGTAATTATCTAAGCTTTGCAACTCAATAAATAAATTTTTAAACTAAAACTGTATAAAGAATACATACAGTGTTTAATCTACCAACTAAAACCCAACGTCTCTGACATTTGCAGATTACAGTGGCCTTCACAGGTGCCTGAAACTAAATTTGCATCCAAACTAAGTTTTCATATTGGAAAAACACTAAATAGTGAAATATTCCCAGTGCGAGCAGTTCAATTTCAGTTAAAATAATTATTTGTAACATTTATCAAAACCTTATTTTGCTAAACATAAATACTGAAAAACCATCCAATAAACCTCTGCATAATTATTTTTTCTTTGGTATGTATTTTCATCAGCTGCCTGAATTTTTTTGAAACAAGGTTATATTTATAAAATAAAGGGAGAAAAGTTATTCTCTTTCTCTAAAGTCTTGTTTATTGGGCCATCAACAAAGGATCAAGAAGATATTTTGGAATTCTAGCCAGTGGAGCAGCAGAATTGAAATACTTGGGACTTTGGCTTGCCTAAATGTCTTCTAAGCTACTCATGAGTAGAAATCAGCTGCATATATTAGCATGTGAGATATGTTTTTCTTAAATCAGGAGGTAAATTGTTAAATTCTTTGGTGTTTCCAAACATGGAGCAGACTTCTATCTCTTCTCCAAAAAAGTTGCATAATTAATAAAATTCATATCATTGAACCAATTCTTTGCTCTCTTTGCTTGCAAAAGTCAAAGTTTATTTTCCTACTCTCCCTTTGAAGAAAGACATTTGTGATAGATGGTGGATGACAGTCCAGGAATCCGACCAAAATGACAGTACACGCCCTATAAGCAGCTGTGAGTTGGCTATGATTCTGTTTTTTGTGCACATCTAGTACAATGCAGCCAATGGAAAGAAATAGTCACATTTGATCACGCCACTAATCCAGAAGGCATTTGCATTGGGTGTCAAAGACACACAAGATGCAGTCAGTAGAGGTCACTCCAGCTTACAGAAATGGGAAGACAGGTAGGACAACTTTGACAAACTAGTTTAAAACTTCTCTGCATATATGTCTAATTCAACTTTATCTAATTTTAACCATTTAAAAATTGTGGTACATAAAGGCGGGCCATGGAGAGAAGGCATGGGAGGGTGGGTTAGTTGATGTAGAGCATGTACGTACAGATGGGGAAAAGAATCAGCTCAGACTCCATATAAGGAGGTATGCAAGAGTCACCACCGTGCCCACCTTCTATGTTTCAGTGGCTTGGCTTGCCCGACTGCTCTGGCTATACCAGTGTCCTCGCTTGGTCTGCACAAAGCCCCACAAGGGGTAGTCACTTACAAGTGGTGGCAGGGTTGGGATGGAAGACAGCTGTGTTTGCTTTTTCCTTCCCACAATGAGTAGTCTCTTATAGTCTGAAGAAGAGATGGAATCTCAAATTTGAAGGTCACCACCTATGATCTCATTATTGGTAATTTACCTAAAATCATATAATTCAGTGGTGTGATACACCCATACCCATGATCTTGAATCTTTTGTAGATTTATATCTACAATATTTAGCTGAATCCCAGGTTTTGTTGTTGGTTTTGTTTTTCCTTTTTTCTCCCCTAAAGAACTGATGTAACATAAAAAAGGTATTTTTTAGCCAGTGGCTCGAACTAGTTGAGAAAAGATGAAACAGTATCTTATTATATTCGTAAAACAATGAATTTAGTGCAAGCTCAGCATATTTGGGGTCCTTTGTTTAAAAAGGCATGTGCCCTGGCCGCATATCAGAGGAGTCTGATTCAGTCTATCTGGGCCTGAAGCCCAGAAATCTGTATGTAATACAGGTGCCCTCAGGTGATTCTGATGCAGCCAGTCCAGGGACGCCATATTATAGAATCAGCATTTAGAGCCTTCCACCATTCCCACACCATTAGATTATTACAGAAATATAATATTCTGGGCTTTTGAAAGCCTGTTGTTTGGGAGAGTTCCCCTGTTCATTATTTCCTGATTCTACCAAGTCAGAGAAAGGCAATCTATAGCCCCTGGCAACACTGTTGACATCTATCCTTCCTCCCTATTCCCTTCCCTCTTTTACTTTCCATTTCTTCTATTTTTATTCCTCTTCTCAAACTCTTTCTTGTTTCTTATTCTTTTCTTTTATTTCTAATGTATTTCCCATGCTTCAGCCATGGGACCATGTGGGTTTTTCTGGTATAGCTGCCTAGTCAAAGAGTGAGCTGGCCTAGAGTGTTGGTGCCCTGGAGTGTTGCTGTAGAGTACTGCACTCTGCTGCCCTAGAGTGTTGGTGTAAGGAAATGCATTCTCAGGAGCAGAGGGATCTATGGTCCCGAAAAGCTATTGTGAGGATCTGGCATAAACTTCAGTGGCTGCCATTGCATTGTCCAGTGTGTCACTCTCTCAGTAGGATTCAATCAGAAGTCAGGAAATTATTCAAACTGATGACCCACATGGTTATAATGCCAGTAGTCTCATCAGAGTTTCTCCATAGCAAAGATGTCCAGGACAAAAATTCAGCCTAAAATCAGTCCAGCTTTCATCAAAGGCAGAGTTCCAGAGCAGGTAATCACTGGGAGGCAGCCTAACATCTGTTGAAGGTTGTGGACAACTGGATTATAAGGGCCAAGTCTGACTAAGATCACGCTAGTAAACTGAGCCAGCCACATTCAAGGGGATGAGAGAAAAGGATGGAAGACTGCCAGTTGAGCCCTGCTGTGTGTCAGGTGCCATAGGATACATTTGCATAGGTAACACCCCATGTGATCCTCGTGAGGGAACTGTGAGGGTGAGTGGTTTTGTCCTGTTTCCCAAATGACGGACATGAGACTCAGAAAGTAAGTATAATTCACCCAGGGTGACACATTTACTAAGTGGAGTGGACTAGCTCCAAATTCAGAGCTCTTTTTATTCCATGACACTCTCCCTCCAATATCTCAAAGGTTCTGGCCTTGGGATTACCATCAAGTATTAAAAGAGAGATGGCCGGGGGATGGGGGGAGTTGTCTTGTTCAAATTCACTCCTCTGTGAGGATATTTTGGATTCTTCTCACATCACAAAATTATGGAGCTAGAAAGGATCTTAGAGGTCATTTAGCTATAATCCTAATATTTTAGATGAAGAAACAGAGACCCAAAAAGACAAAGTGCTTTGCCCAAAGTCACATGGTTACTGATAGATCTGAATTAAACCCAACTCTTCTAAGGTGCACTTCAGTATTTTTCTTGTTGTTGCAGCATTTTCCAAAAGACTATCATACGCATTTTGAAAATACGTCAGAAATTAAAATGTGGCCATGTAAACTTTTCCCCAAGTTTCTATCCTAGTCCCAGCATGAAACTTGCTTAGCATCTTTTGAAATATATGCTCTTAAAATTCCATTATGTGAAGATGTGTGACTCTGTCTCTAGGTCCCTGTTCCAGTTGGAACCATCTAGAATTGCTATAAATTCTATTACTCCTTTTAAGGATCTTGCCACATCAATGCTACCTGCCAAAGCTTGACCTCCCAAATTAACAAGACGTTAGTCATAGAGATCTCTAACTTTAGGGAAATTCTATGCCCCTTTTATGTGAATGTCGCTGGCATCAATAAAATGGGAAGCTTACAGAGTGGTACCTGCCCTCTCTAACTCTCAAATCCCAAGACAAAAGATGAGAGAGGGAGGACCTAGTGATCTTCTGCCACTTACTCTTCCTCACTCAGTCCTTAATCCCTGCAGGGAGTCAGCCTTGAGATAGACAGATAGATTAGATAGATAGATAGATAGATAGATAGATAGATAGATAGATAGATAGATAGATAGATGATAGATAGATAATAGATAGATATGATAGATATAACATATCTATCTAAATCAATACTTTACATACACACATAAACATATACACAAATATATATTTATCTAGATATATCTATATATATAGATTAGATAGACAGTAGAGATGATAGATATAGATATAACATATCTATCTAAATCAGTACTTTACACACACACATAAATATATACACAATATATATTTATCTGTATATATCTATATATATAAGAGATAGATGATAGATAGATAGATAGATAGATAGATAGATAGATAGATAGATAGATAGATAATAGATAGATAGATAGATTTATATATGTTTGTGTGAAGTATATACCAGGCAACTCCTAAAGTTAATCTTCTCTTGCTCCTTTCCTATATCTTATTAGCAGAAGGGGTTGGGAGACTGAGTATATTAGATGTTAAAATCCATGGGATTTAAGTATAACTCTTGCATGAAAATGATAGCTTTAGCATCTGTCTTTTAGCCCAGTATGTGCATTTCTCCTTCCCACTTGTTCTAACTTGTAATGACTAACTTGATGCATATATTTCTTAGTAGTTGATGGCCTCCATCAATACAGAGACCAACCTGTCTGATATTTTAAGAGACAGTGTTTTGCTCTGTCACCCAGGCTGGGGTGCAGGTACATGATCATAACTCAGTGCAGCCTCAACCTCCTGGGCTTGAGTAATCCTCTCACTGCAGCCTGCTGAGTAGCTAGAACTATAGGTGCATGCCACCACACCTGGTAAATTTTTATTTTTTTTATTTTTTGGAGAGATGGGGGTCTCACTATGTTGCCCAGATTGGTCTCAAACTGCTGGCCTCAAGTGATCCTCTTGCCTCAGCCTCCTCAAAGCACTGGGATTACAGGAGTGAGCACTGCACCTTGCCCTGTCTGATCTTTTGATAATCAATCTTCAACACCTACAACAGTGTCTACAACTAAGGAAGTAGTTAATAATACTTCTTGAGTGAATGAATAAATGACATGGCATAACATGGTATGACACAATATTGAATAGCAAAATGTATTCACTAATCCCACATGATCAGTGTCTCAAAACCCAAAACTCAGTTTTCCCAAATTAGCCCATGTTCAGTGAGTAAAACAGGTTAACACCACTCTCACTGCTAACTAGTGTCAGATCTAAGAGAACTTCATAAAGATCTTATAAAAAATTAATCCTTTGGGAGGCCGAGGCGGGCGGATCACGAGGTCAGGAGATCGAGACCACGGTGAAACTCCGTCTCTATTAAAAATACAAAAAAAATTAGCCGGGCGTGGTGGCGGGCGCCTGTAGTCCCAGCTACTCGGAGAGGCTGAGGCAGGAGAATGGCGTGAACCCGGGAGGCGGAGCTTGCAGTGAGCCGAGATTGCGCCACTGCACTCCAGCCTGGGCGACAGAGCGAGACTCCGTCTCAAAAAAAAAAAAAAAAAATTAATCAAGCATCTCTGAAGTCAGAGATCAGGCAATATATAATAATTAAATTAGAACAAAGAGAAAATTTCCAACATGTAGTTGAAATTCAACAAGCTGATTGTAGGAAAGAAAGGGAACAATACTAGTTTTCATGTTAGAGAAAAATTTTCATGTATTTCATATGATTATAGTCATATTAATTTTTCTTCTCCATATTTTATATTTTAAATGTTCCATAGTAACCATTTGTTACCTGGGATGGAAAAAGAATCAAATGTGTTAAGAAAAAAAAAAGAATGAAAGGGATAGAGGGAAAGAAGAAGAAAAGAAAAAGGAGGGAGAAAGAGAACGGAGGGTAGAAAACACCTCATGAGATGAAAAAGGACAGTCTATTTCTCCATGACTGTAAAACCACTGATTGAAAATGGAGAAAAGTCAAATCAACTGGTTGTTTTGTCTCCATGACACTAAACACTACTGGTTTTACTTTTTCAAAGGATATCTTGAAATGATTAGCTATTTTGGCATCATGGAGACACACCACCATGTAAACAGGGAAAACAACACATGAGCAACCAAAGAGGGCCATAGCCCACGTTGAATGACTTAAAGACACCACAAAACACACTGGTGTATCCTTATCTTGAGAAATTAACACAATTAATTAGTTTCTCCAGAGAATGAATATGGTTCAGTCAGTGGAAAATATTCGAGACTTAGGAATCTGAATCCCTGGGTTCTATTGTCTACCCTTTCAACAAGTAAATCTGGGAACTAAAGCAGGTGACTTAACCACTATTCCTCTTCTATGAAAATTAGGATAATAGCTTCTGTCTTATTCATTCTCACACTGTTGTAGGTAGAAAAGTGTTTAGAAAATTACATTTTGTAAATTAGGGAAAAGTGGCATTTTAAATATAAAATATAAAATAGTTAATATAAAATGGTTGACTAAGTATGACCTTACCATGTGCCATCAGTTGGATACTTTAAAGTGCTCCTCATGAAATGATAATGTGAAAGTCTGTATAGTTATTTGTTAACATTTGCTTCACAGAGAAAAGGCAAAGGAATTAAGTGCAGTAGCTACAAGTTAAAAGCAGAATATGGTCGACAGACATGAACAAAGCTATAACCCTACATGATTGGCTACAGATTATTAGTTCCTGGAGCACAAGCTTTGCACTTACACTCATTTGTATTCCTCACCTTAGTATGGCTTTGATGTAGTAGAGTAAGGACTGAATGTTTTGACACTTAATGATATTTAAAATATCTTAATAAAATAAAAGGGTTAAAGTAGCCAGTCTCTACTATACAAGAGGGTTTTCAAAAGGTATTTTATCTGAGGACAATGGTAAGGAAGTAGGTAGCATCTTAGTGATTCATGTCAAAAGGAAACTAAGAAAAATAGATTTTCCCTGCTGCACCTGACCTGACAGCATCTCATTAAGCCAGTCCTGGTCACAATTGTTCCTGACGTCATCTCAGGACAATCTTCACAAATGTGTTTGTGTGTTAGGCTCCTCCACAGACCAACAGAAACTGATGCCCACGACTAACCAGATGCAGCAGCAACCACCCCTGCTTTCCACAAGATTCTGTAAAATGCTGATGGAGCAGGAAATAGCTATAAAAGTTCCCCTGAAATCCTCTAGGGATGTCCTGTAACATTTTCCATGGAAATGTCATAAAATATTCCATGCAATTAGTTTCACTTAAAGAAACATTTGTCAACTTGTTTTACCTTCTTAAAGGTGACATTTTTTTTTCTTTAAATATGTATCATGTTTAAAAAAGGTTTTTGTTGTTTAACAAAATACATCAACAGCATTACCACCGTGGGATTCTGACCAACAGAAAGATAACAATGGCAAGATTAACTTCAACAAAAAACAAAGTAAAATACCATAAATGAGGAACAGAGTTGGGGGTGGTGGAGTATAGAATGTGGATGAAATTGTTTTAAAGATTTTTTTAAATCAAAGTCCTACCTTTTTATGGGGCTGTTTTCATTTTCAGAAAATATGAAATTACCTAAGAATAGAAAGACTCACTGTTATCCATGTAACCCTAGAGAATTCATATGAGTTAAAATTTACTCCCAGGCTCCTAATCTGACATTAAGAAAACATGCTACAAATCAAACTATATTTTCCAAAGAAGACAGTAATGTTACCATGTCGTCCCCACATGCTTGGGATGGAAAACAGGTGTATGGGTGAGGTTTCCTGAATGCAGCTATTTCATGCTCAATCCCCAAGTGGCTCGTCTATACCCTGCTCCACACATAGGTCACTCCAAAATCGGCATAGAGTAATTTTCCACTGGGAACCCCAGGGTTTTCAGAGTGACTGTTGAAATGCAGGATTATCCCACAACACTTTCCCTCCCTGAAGCCATGACACCTTTATGTATCTTTCCATTTCACCAGCAAGTCTGCCATCTGCAGGCCCCCATGACCTTGCCGGGTTCTGCCCGACAGCAACCAAAAGCTAAAAATTCCCCTGTCTGGATTGATTGGGTTGTTTGATTAGTAGTTGTTGCTCAAATGCCTTCAGTTCACCGGTTTCTCAAAAGTCTTCTTGCTCTTCTTCTCTGGTTGACCTTTATGGTATAAGGGGATGATATGACTAAGAAGAATTATCCAGCTTCAAAAGGCATTTTTAAAAGTTTAGAGAGATTGGAACAATGGAGAGGGGGAAAAAGAGGTAGACCAAGGAAGAAGTA
This sequence comes from Hylobates moloch, assembly GCF_009828535.3. Classification (NCBI taxonomy): domain Eukaryota; kingdom Metazoa; phylum Chordata; class Mammalia; order Primates; family Hylobatidae; genus Hylobates; species Hylobates moloch. The sequence continues at coordinate 14,088,902 of NW_026652290.1, read as the reverse complement.
CCAGATAGAAGTCTTAGACTCTGTGTACACAGTCCTTAGAAGGAGTCACTGTTGAGCAAGGTGCAGGAAAACTGGAAATATAACTTATGCACAGAACTGAAAACAGTCATCAAAAGACATGGGCAAAAGACATACATCAAAACCTACTTTGTGAAGAAAAACCAGACTTAAGAATGTGACAAACCAGGAGATACCCATCTGAAGTGAACAAAGGCAACATTTAGAAGGTACAGAGAAAGGTAAGATTTATTAAGAGAATGAGCTCGAAAGTCATCATGGGCACATAATTTTTTCAGACAAATTTGTATAAACAGTGAGTTAATTGTATCCAACAAAAATAACCCTGGAACCTAATTGAGTCATTCTACCAGTTGTAGCCTTAAGAGTCTTGTTTTATGATGAGATCTAAATTAGGGATCAGAAATAGAAAAAAAAAATGATATAGGGACTAAAAGGAAGAAAAGGACAAGCTAACCATCCAAAAGTGTTCTCAGAACACTCAGGGCCTTTACATTGGTCAAGAAGTAAATGGAAATCAAGCTTGATGGAACGACTGAGAAAATAATTTCCTAGTTAACTGAATGACGACACATGACATTGTCTGGCTAACAGAACATGACTGGCTCTCTCCAAAGAGATGTGCAAAGGGTGCCACATCCTCTGGGATTGTATCAAAGGCTCAAGCCAGCACTCCACATTGTACCAAGCCAGCACCCCAGTGCTAGTCATTTTCTTAAGACCAACTCATTTCATCTAGCCATCAATCTTAGGTTTAAGACAAGAATTTTAATCTATTAATTTACATGGAAAAAGGAAAGAGCCTCTGAAATGAAATTTTTACTGAGGAATGAATAGTGTAAGCTATCCTCATTCAAAGCTTATCGATGGAGTTAGTTAAAAAAATATTCATTAGGCTGATTGATGATCATAGAATGTTAACAAGCATTGTTAATAAGTCATCTGAATGTTCCACAGAATCAATCTAAGAAAACATAACATAGCCATCTCAACAACCAGGATGGCCTTGCCTGGGAGCCAGGAGTGCTTAAAGTCCCTCTACAAAAGCTTTGTTTCCCCTGGATGGCATTTTATAGAACCCTGCCAATATTTACCTCTGTGAATTTTCTGTTTGCTTTGCTCACCCATCCGACTGGCATAAGCTTTTCTAATACATTCCATGGCTACAGTTCAGTCTTCTAAGCCATAGAGTCTCTCCCTTTCCTCGTCTCTACACATCTCTGTTGTGACCTATGTAATAATGTACTGGTTTTGAAGTTTAACTTCTAGAGATTAATCCCATGTCTGCTTTTAGGTTCTTGGAGGGAAGGATAGTATAAGGCACTTCTCTGTACTACCAGATCCTGGGACAGAAGTGACTGGCTTTCCTTCCCATTTAAAAACTTAATGAGATTTTTAAGGCCTATTATTGTACTTTTCTTATTTATATGTTCATATCAACAGGCCCCAAATAATGTTAGTCCTCCCAGCATGCTGGACATGGAAAGTTCTTTTTATCAAGGTCATTAATGAATTCACACTAACAAAGAAGCTTTATCTGTGTTACATTCAATATTTGCAGAGGCAAAATAGTGAGCTTCTCTAGAGAAACCCTAGCAAGTGATAATCAAAAGTATCGAGGAAACAAATGAGAAAAGAAGATAAGTTGTGCAAATCACATTCGTATTTTAGAAAGGCGAAGTTGAAAGAGACAGATTTAAGGCGAACTCAGAATTATACAATGGAAAAATACTGCACCGAAGATTAAAGGCCTGCCTGGCAAATAGATAATGCCAAATTTGATGAGAAAATACATTACATTTCCTTTTCTTTGAAATCTTAGTTGATATTTTCCACTTTAACTGGAAAGAAATAAGCTCTAAGATGTCAGTCAACACTTGGAAAGAGAGGCCTCCCTTTCCAGATACAAAAACATGGAGGAAATGCCTAAATGTTTTTTCTATGAAGCACAAACCCCTGGAAAGTTCAAGATCAGCTCACGGGCTGTGAAAAAAAAACCTGCTTCGGGCCTTTTGTTTGGCTGTTAACATTTAGGAAAACTGCTGAAGGGGCTGGAAGCAGGAGAGAAGGGTGGGTGAAAAGAATATACTTTCCCTCTGCTTTTCAGACAGGTCCTCTCCCTCGGGGCCTTTGCTTTGATCTTGCCTTTGTATTTACGTGTTACCTGGGCTTTAATTTACCACCAGGTAACTGCTGACCTTGCTCTGTCTAACCTACATAGATAAGGCAACATGCTCATGAACTTAGTCAAAATAATCTCAGGAGACCCGAGACATTTTCTCACTACTCTCACCTGGACGGTCTTGGAACACTGGACCCTTTGCTTGTCATCTATAATTCTGCAACTAAACTGAATTAAAATCTCAGCTCTCTGTTATTTTCCCCCATTTTAGAAGCAGCACAAAGATTAACCTGTTCGTTTCCAACTGGATGCTCTGTGCTCTTTGATCAGAGTCAATTTCATATGTGTGCTACACAAGTCTCTAATCTTAAAAGGGCTCTGCTGATGGTTCCTTGAAATTCTTAATGTTTGAATAGTTGCACACAAGGCCAGCACAAGGCCCTGCAAATTATATAGCTGGTCTTGTGTGTAACTATTTTTCCCTGCCTGAAATCCAAAAGCACAATTGCATTCCTGATGTGACGTGACAAAACCCAGTCTGATGGGGTAAAACATGCATTATCAGTCGAGAAAGCACCTAGATTAAAAAGCTAAGCATAGCCAGCTGCAGCTCCAGCCACACATGCTGTCACGCTTGTCAAATATTCAGGAGCACGCACTCATTTGCTTGGTCACTGCACTAAGAAAATAAAGGCCTCCAGTCATGTCGCATGCTAACATCGAGGAGAACCAGAGACCACGGTTTGTATTAATTGAAAAGTCATGTCCGGGCTTCAGCCCTTGCTTCCAGAAAGTTCAGGGCAAAACTCATGAATTCCAGGAATGCACGGAAAGAGAACCAAAGAACAAAATTGGATTTCTACCTAAGTTTAGAAATCAAAGGCTACTAATCTAATGCTTTAGCTGAAATCTTTTATTAGAAATGGCAATAAAACCCAACTAAACAGCTAGAACACAGACCATGTTTTATTCCTTTACATAATCATTTCTTAACTTCATGTTGACAAGAACAAAGTGATCATAAGTTATATTATTTCCTGGCTTAGAGTAAAAAGGCCTACCTTTTTTCAGCTGGGGAATGATTTGTCACCCTTCCTCTCCATACCACACTTCTTCTCTTCCACCAGAAACCCACTATCTGTTGGAGGGACTGAGGCAAGGGGCTGAATCATATATTTTCCTAGTGTCCTTTACTTGTTACATCTGTCCTGTTAAACACAGAATGGAAACTGATATGCTTTGGCTCTGTGTCCCCACTGAAATCTCATCTCGAATTGTAATCTCCATAATCCCCGCATGTTGAGGAAGGGACCAGGTGGCAGATGATTTGATCATGGGCGCAGTTTCCCCCATCTGTTCCTGTGATAGTGAGTGAGTTCGCACAAGATCTGATGGTTTTACAAGGCAGTTTTCCCTGCTCACTCTCTCTCACCCGCCACCATATAAGATGTGCCTCTTCCTCTTCTGCCATGATTGTAAGTTTCCTGAGGCCTCCCCAGTCACGTGGAACTGTGACTCAATTAAACCTCTTTTCTTTATGTATTACCCAGTCTCAGGTATTTCTTTATGGCAGTGAGAAATCTGACTAATACAGAAACCTATGAGGCACGTGCTTCTGAGGGACCCAAGGGACCCAAAGGCAGGTTTCTATTTGAATAATTTAAGACAAAATTGTTGTAGCAAGATTTTCAGAGGGGGTCAACTACATCTACCAACCTTATCACACACTTGCACCTCAAACTCTTAGTGTAGACCTGTGTTAAAATCATAGCCCCACAATCAAAGAAATTCAGACACCGACTGGATATTAGATGGTATTTTTAAAAAATCATTGTTTTAATTTAGGTATAAAGTGATGTTTTCATTATACATTGAATAAACATTTCTCTTTTGGAAATATGTACTGAAATATGCTCTCTATAATACATTATAGCATCTGCTCCATAGTAAGCCATGTGGGGAAGGACTGGAGTAAGGCTGGTAGAGATGAATAGAATTGTTTATGAGTTAATAATTTTTGAAACTCAGCGATGCGTTCAGGAAAGTTCATTGTGATGTGCTTTCAACTCTTCTATGCATATGAGATTTTCCATAGTGAAAACTGTAAAAAATATATTTTGATGTGTTACATGTCATTGTGGTCCTGACACTACCATTTCTCAGCTGTGGAATATGAGGCAAATAGCTCTTTGAGCCTGTTTCATCTGTGTACTTTTCATAGTCATAGCTACCTCTTGGAGTTATGAGAAATGAATGAGATGGTATGTATAAAGTGACCAGCAAAGGGTAGTTACTCAACGAAGGAAAAGACATCTTCATCATGGCCCGATTTCTTCTTCCCCTCCAGATCACCCTTCAAGTAGAGTCTGCTACTGGCCCTCAGCTGAGTGTATTCCTTTCTTTTGTCTGCTTGTCAGCCAGAGTCTAGACTGAGCTGCAACTTCTGCTTACTTTATGAAATCAGATAGGACTTTAAGAATTCAGCTTGCCGAGTGGAAAGATAGAGTCTTAATCTCCTGTGTGAGCTCCCTTCCAACTCCCACCCTGTCCAAAAGAACACAAATATACATTCGGATTTTCCATAAACAAGAGCACGTGCCAAGCAGGTTTGTGTAGATTGCAGAAAAATGCTCTTTTGATTCAGATCCTGAAAACACATCACTGAATGACTGTACTAAGAAACAGCATTCACCAGTTCAAAGTTGCAGCTGCCTGCAAAGAACTAATACAACAGATAAAGTTATAGAAGTAACTCGTGACTGTTTTAATCATGCTGACCTTCTGAATATTTTTAAATTAATACACTTTTTTTTTGTTTTGTTTTGTTTTTTACCAAACACAGCATTGAATCTCCCTGAATGTTAATGGTGTAAACCAAGCTTGTCCAACCTGTGGCCTGCGGGCAGCATGTGGCCCAAGACAGCATTGAATGTGGCCTAACACACATTTGTAAACTTTCTTAAAACGTTATGAAGTTTTTGTTTGCAATGCTTCTTTAGCTCATCAGCTATTGTTAGTGTTAGTGCATTTTATATGTGGCCCAAGACAATTCTTCTTCTTCCAGTGTGGCCCAGGGAATCCAAAAGATTGGACACCCATGGCTATAAACAAAAGTGAACAGTGACCTAATGGTGTTTACGTAGTGGACCTTCTACTACGCCGAATTTCCTTAAGGGAGGTAAATCAGTGTAAACAAATACTGTATTCTTCCAAGAGAGTTGGTAGAGAGAATTGTAAATGGAAGACTATCTCAGGTTAAGTTACACAGAAAAGGTATTTTTCCAGCGTTTTAACCTTAATTTCATCTTTGGAGGATGGGAGTATTATTTTCCCTCACACAGCATCTTCTTTCTGTATTCTAGCATCGTGCTGGGTATTGAAAGTAGAAAGACAAACAAAGTCCTCACTTTAAAGAAAACTTACGCAAACAACCAACATTGACTAAGGGTTTAATGTGTCCCAGGCATTGCAAGGAACACTACATTTATCCACCCCTTTAACAAATATCAAGCATCTACTTTGTGTTAGGCAGTGTTCTGGCACTGGGGATGCCGCAGTGAATGAAATATAAAATTGCTTCCCACATGGTGCAAACAGTAAGCAAAATAAGATGAATTTACTTGTTAAAAAAATTCTATGAGATGGTGCTTTATAATTCCCGCTTACAGATGAGGAAATTGAGGCACAGAAAGGGTGAGTCATTTCCTTAACATTCTAGCAAACAGTAAACCTGGATTTTGTATCTAGTCATTCTGTCTCCAGAGCCCAAACTCCTTATCATTCTATTGATGATTCTTCTGGTTCTGTTTTGCCACCCAAAAATGGGCCCAATGAGACTGGACCCAGTGGGGCACTGCAGCTAGAACACCATGCCACCCAGAGTCACACCTGGACAAATTACAAGACTAATGAACTGGGGGAGACATTTCGGAGGCAGGGTCAGGTCTACTAAAACCCACCCTGGCCACTCTGCTCATCAACCCAGGCCGGCCTCACCAATTTGACCTTCTGCCTCTGGCCTTTTGCTTTTTGTCTCAGCCATTATTATCATATAATCTTAAACCCTTAAAGATGGGAGAAATTTGAGATCATTCTTAATCTGGTTTAAGCTGAGAATGAGCCCGTGGTTGGCATCTCTCTTCCCAGACCTAAAATTAAATCTGCAAAGCCCCGTATCAGATTTCTAATTTTTTTTCTCCCTAACCTTTCTGCCACTTTAATCTCTTAGCCCCAAATCACAATTGGTACAACAGCTTGGGGCCAAGCCATTTCAAACAAATTCCTACTGGTGATAGGTTTTGCAATATACCAAGACTACAAGGGCAATTAACTTTGGCAAAATAAGGGTCACACCTAATTTCCTGAGAAACTCATAAACTTCATGTAATCCTGAGTAATTGGACATCTATCAAAGGGTTCATACAGTAATTCTCTGGAGAGATCATTGTAATCTGCCAGTTTGATTAATTCCCCAGAAATATAGAGCTGAAGTTGATAAGCTTAGCCCTCATCCTGCTGCGCAGAGAAAAACTTGAGCTGTGGCAGCCTTCTAAGACACTGCTCAGGCCCTACTTGCCCGTGGGAAATTGTTTTCACACCTTTGTAATATTTTCCATTGACTCTATGCTCAAGGGAAGAATCTGAAGCTGTGTAGACACAGATTCACTATGTTTACTTCTCAGCTTCATGAGATCTCTGACTTCACCTTTAAACAACACCCATCTATTTGGTAACTCCAATATTATGAAAGAACTGGTGTTGGTATAAAGATGTGAGTTTTCTTGTACATATTGTTAAAGTCAAAGAAAATCATCCATATTGTGATAAGAGAGAATATATGCCAGTTGAGCTGTCTGCTGTCAGAAAGCGGAATAAAGACGTGATATGAAACCAGGAAAGATACCTAGAAGCCCACTGCCTCCTTGGCTTGATGCTTGGATATTCTGGTGTTCGCCTATTACTTGATTCCTCAAGGTTGCTCAGAAACTTACACTTCTGTGTCACCAGGAGACAACTTGAATATTTTGCTACTGTTCCTCATTCAGCTTTGACCTTCCTAGCAGATAAAGGACAAGAACATACCACATTTTAGGTATTCACCAAATAATCTCAACATAGGCTGTTTGCTCAAGCAATTAGAAACATCTCTGCTGTTTTCAGTGTGTTTTTGTTTGGTTGGTAGTTGTGCTGGTAGTGGGGGGGGGCTGTGTTTTCTTTTTTTAAATTTCTTTCAGCAGTTATACAAACCTTGATACATTTCTTCGTCAAAGGATTTGAATCAAGTATTAGGAAATTGCATGGAATATTTTGGGCATCAGCTCCTTCTACCGGGACTGATCCTTAAAATCAAAGGCAAAAACTGCTCTATTCCTTTGTCATGCTTGTTTGCAGTCTGTTTGTCAAATTATCTGTTTGTTTTTAGCAAAGGCTATTAAGAATTATTTTTAGTTGAAATACGCAGACCCTTCTCAAAATGTGGTGATGTTAGTTTCCTGGATACTAGATATGACATTTGCAAGTAGACATTGGTTTTCCACACTATTTTTTTTTAAATTATTATATCATTACCCATGATTTATTGCACTCCGAGGGGCCTCCCAGGCATTGTTAAGTGATGCTTGCCTGAGCCAACTTTTAAAAGTCATAATGCCCTTCTAGTATTTATTCAGGGACATTCCATCTATTCTTTCCCTGAAAAAAAGACCACAATGCTTTTCTTCTATGTTTAATAGCCCAACACAAATCACTAACCAGTGTTAAGGCTGACAAGCCCAGCGAGGGCCGTCCATTCAACAGCCAAGCTCAGCAAAGGTGCATCTTCCACAGCAAACAACGGGCCCAGAATTAAAAACATCTGCTGGCTGCTCTGGTCCCAATCTGTTAATACTGTGAAATGAATGATTAAAACCACTTCATTAACTGTAGGTACTAGAAATGCTACATATAGGTGCATTATCACTCAATGTGTGGTTTAATTTAATGTCTTGATTCCACTGGGAAAATGCCTAATCCATAGGCTATCAGTGATTTATCACTATCCTCAGATATCTACAGTACTGCTAACATTTTTTAAGTTAAAACATTCTTTGTCAATGATGTTTAAAAGGAAATGGTATGGAGATGGTTAGTGAAGGAGAAAACAACGTAGGATAGAGGATTACTAGGTATCGATGGCTTGCTTACAAAAACATAAGGGTTTTTTTTAAGTTTTACAATATACAGATCTGCTGCTTTAGACATCAATTATGATATTTTGCACAAGTTAGTCACCTGCTCTTGCTGCTGACTTTGCTTTGATTCACCTCTCAGTTGACTCATTGATTTTTAGACTCTGGTGCAGACAACAACAAACTATGAAAATACCAAGGTTTGAGGCACTAGATGAATTAGTCAATGATTCTCTATTACTGCCACCGAGGCTCTGAGCAAAATACAAAGTATAGAAGTGTAGATTCCCCAGTTCAGTTTGTGTATTTGACCAGTTTCTCAACAAAATCACACTTAGCCCACGGGCATGACAATTATTTGTGTCATCTTACTGCAACTGTAGGATGTTTAGCATTCACGGCCTCAGAACCAGACGGTAGTATTCCCCTCCCAAATGCACACACACCTACAAACTCAGTCACACCCCACATTTCCAAAATCCTAAATATCTCACTCTTTCTGCCATCTTGTAGCTGTCCAAAGTACACACCCAAAGTAATTCATTCTCCCATGTTTTCCTTCCCTTTTCCATGCCACTTCTCCACCCTCCCAAAAAAAAATTGCCTAAGTCCTGGGAAAATGCCTCAGCCCAAATTGTTCACTATAATATTTGTTGATTTAAGGATCAATACGTGTTCTGATCCTTGCCATTTGTAAAGATAAAAGCAATTTAATGATCCAATTAAAGTAACTCACAGTAAGGTCTCAATGACTAATAGACGTAATCTTTTTAGGGGTAATTACCCATGAAGAAAGAATAGCCCCACCTACAGCCTTCTCCCAATGCCCGTCATGCAAGACAAAAATCATGAACTCATGACTCCCTTTATGAAAGGTTGATGACTCCTGGTACAGTGGAAAACTCAGGAAACCCTCTTTTTGACTACAAAAAGTTTATAACAAAGAGATTTCATTTCTCCAGTGTCATCAAAAACACCATATCCAGATTAGTGTTATTATTTTCCCATTCTCTAAGAGCAAAGTAAAGTTAAAACTAAGGAAGAGGAATAAGAGGTCTTGGGTTTTCTGGTTGTACCTTGATTCTTAAGTCTTTCTGACTTGTCTTGTGACAGACTAACCAGAAACCCCGACATGTCTTCTCAGCAAATCTCCTAAGTTTCTATTTTATTTGGCTGCAAAAAAAAAAAGGCAGTTTTATTTAAGTTTTTAGGTTTTACTAAATGCAGTCCCTCTTCCCATAAAAATTACAGCAAAATTCAAAGTCCAACGAAATGGCAAATGGTGTTGCATAAATTTTGGTACATAAAGTTTGGGAGGGAAAAACAGGTTTGACTTTCATTTTATAAAAAATTCATAGTCAGGACTTTCTTCTTGTGGAATTGCATTGCTGTCTTCAGCATTACCTCACAAATACTCAGAGAAAACATTGGTGCTCTTAAAATGATTTGAGTATTTTTCTTTCTTGGTATGCCTTGGTACATCATTACGTTGAAGGATTTAATTGCACGTGAAGAAACCCAGTATGTTCTCGGAGTTATTTTCCATTTTTCCCTTAACATGGGCATTTTGCTTTGACGTCACTAACAGTCAGTGAGAGCAGAGACAGGCAGTGGTTAAAAGAGACCACAACTAGCGGAAAATACACTGATACTGTTTCTTTTATAGTTGTCATTCATTGGTGGTGTCATTCATCATGCACTATTGTGTAAATAGTCATTTTTAGCCCTACTGTGCAAGAACAGAGGCAGATTATGCTGTTATTCCTGGAAAACTGGTACAAGAAAGAAGGGTCACAGCTCCCCCTTGGAGCTGTTGATGATAAAAACCTGTTCACAATGTTTAGCTGCAGCTCTATGATTGGCTCGTTTGAGGAAAATGCATCTTAATAGTGCTATTTTTGAAGACATTTTTGTAAAAATTACTTTATTTAATCATTTACTTCTTTAAATTCTGTGATTTTTGCCTTCTATAATCCTCCTTTGCAAATGGAAATTACAACTAACTAGTTAATTAAAATATTATTTATTGGGGCTTCATTATAGACAGCGAGAAAGATATAACACATGAGAAGTGTTTCCTTACTGTTGTCTTATGTCAATATATGTGTATACGTGTGTGTGAAAAAAATAATTTTTAAATCATGTCCTTTGTAGGGACATGGATGAAACTGGAAACCATCATTCTCAGTAAAGTATCGCAAGGACAAAAAACCAAACACCGCATGTTCTCACTCATAGGTGGGAATTGAACAATGAGAACACATGGACACATGAAGGGGAACATCACACTCTGGGGACTGTTGTGGGGTGGGGGGAGGGGGGAGGGAAAGCATTAGGAGATATACCTAATGCTAAATGACGAGTTAATGGGTGCAGCACACCAACATGGCACATGGATACATATGTAACTAACCTGCACATTGTGCACATGTACCCTAAAACTTAAAGTATAATAATAAAAAAATAAATAAAAAGATTAAAAAGGCCGAGGCGGGCGGATCACGAGGTCAGGAGATCGAGACCACGGTGAAACCCCGTCTCTACTAAAAATACAAAAAATTAGCCGGGCGCGGTGGCGGGCGCCTGTAGTCCCAGCTACTCGGAGAGGCTGAGGCAGGAGAATGGCGTGAACCCGGGAGGCGGAGCTTGCAGTGAGCCGAGATTGCGCCACTGCACTCCAGCCTGGGCGACAGAGCGAGACTCCGTCTCAAAAAAAAAAAAAAAAAAAAGATTAAAAAAAAACATATTGTAAAAACCCTAAGTTGAGTTTTTTTTAATCAACAGAACATCACGTTGAATATAGCTGATAATTGAGTAGTATGCATCTCAAGAGAGGAAATTTCTAGTGCTCTTATTACAAAGTAGGTGAAGTATTTGAGTTGATAAATATGTTAATTCACTTAATTTACTCATCCCACTTTATATTAAAAAAATCATAACACCAGTTTGTGCCCCATAAGCATATGCAACTATGATTTGTCGAATACAATTAAAAGTAAAAAACAAAACAAAAAATCCCTCTAAAAAAGAACCTGTGGAATCAACTTAGCTAGTTCTCATTCTTCTATTTATACCCTAAGTCATCAAGTTCTGTGCTTTAACATGTTTTAAAACATATCTTGCGTTCATTTAGAAATGCCAAAAAAGTATAATTACAGAATGAGCAACAATGTACCCACCACCCAGCTTAAGAAATAAAGTGGGCAGGGTGAGGTGGCTCATGCCTGTAATCCCAGCACTTTGGGAGGCTGAGGTGAGCAGATCACCTGAGGTCAGGAGTTCAAGACCAGCCTGGCCAACATGGTGAAACCCCATCTCTACCAAAAATACAAAAATTAGCTGGGTGTGGTGGCAGGCACCTGTAATCCCAGCTACTTGGGAGCCTGAGGCAGGAGAATAGCTTGAACCCAGGAGGCAGAAGTTGCAGTGAGCCAAGATCGTGCCACTGCACTCCAGCCTGGGTGACAGAGTGAGACTCTGAAAAAAAGAAGGAAGGAAGGAAGGAAGGAAGGAAGGAAGGAAGGAAGGAAGGAAGGAAGGAAGGAAGGAAGGAGGGAGGGAGGGAGGGAGGGAAGGCAAGCAGGCAGGCAGGCAGGCAGGCAGGCAGGCCAACATGGTTGAAGCCCCAAAGAACCACTTCCCAATTATATCTCCTCTATGTCCCTTAGAAGCTAATTATTGTCCTGAATTTGGAATTTATTATTCTAATAAGTTTCTTTATACTTTTACTACCCACATCACACAACGTGTGTCTCTAAACCATATGTAAGTGGCATGCTTTTACCTTTATATGGCATTATACCATAGATTTTCTCCTGCACCTTGTCCTTTTTGATGCTCTATGCTGTATTTGTGAGATTCATCATAGTACAGTACATTCTTAGCATGGAATAGTATATAGTAGTGAAAGAAAAAGAAGTGTAAATGATGTTCTGTATTTGTTCTTCCTCTGCATTGTAATGACCAGTGCCTTATTGCAGCCTCTCTGGCCTTTATACTTGCACCATTATCACTGCCTCAGGTCTCTACCTACTCTAAAGTAACTTCCATTATACTGCCAGGCATGTGCTTAGAAACACTACTTTCAAGATACTAAATTGTGCAAAAATATTTAGTGAATCTCTGCTCTTTAGCACATCAGGGCCAAGTTCCCATGCCTAACTTTCAAAATGCCAATGCCATGCACACATCCTTCAGCCCACCCTGAAGGTCACCTGCAGCATCAGGGAGCAGTTCCCACACACATTCATGGTTTTCTGCCTCAACTGTCTGCACCCCTTCCTGCCTGTGGCTCTGGCTACAGGTGTGAGCTCAGCCTGCAGGAGGACAGGCCAGGTGAATTATTGCCCTAGGCAATAAAGAAGCACAGAAGCTGGTAAATATTCGGCGGGGCCCGGGTGAGAAAGGCCCACCTGTGTCCTGGTTGAGGGTCTTCAGGGTTCTTTGGGGCCCGGGTATTCCTGAAATCATGGATCACCCACCTATGCTTTGAGACATGCTTTAATTTTTTTTTTTTTTCTGGAAGCCCTGCGACTTCCCTAAAAATTGAATGAATTATAGAACAGACCTGTGGTGTCAATGGGTCATGTTTGGTTAGAAGGTGATAATCTACAGAATTCTACAGATTCCAGGTACTATGGACCTATTCCATATGGACTAATAAGAGGATGAATCTTCTTTAAGATTTGGCCTCTGAGTGATTTTGGACTTTTATGTGACAGCCCTAATGGCCACAGATTTTCTGATGATTAGTGAGCATTTATTCTTTTGACTTAATTATTGTCTCTTTTTCATGTAAATTTATTACTCCCATTGAAACCATGTACTTACCAATAAACTATTTGCTATTCAAAAAAAAAAAGAAGCTGGTAAATAAAGACCCAGTTTTTTTGCCCACAGTGGAACACTCCTGAGATATGCTCTGTGTGGCCTTTTAGAAAGTCTCTAGGATGATGGAACCCCAGTTGTCCATAGTGATAACCCATTCATTCACCTAAACTTTACTGGCTTTTTTCCCTTCCTGTCTCACCTCCCCACTGGCCACGTGTGCCTCATGGGTTCACCTCCCACAAAAACTACTTATACTTGAGTCCTTGCCTGAAGGTGTCCTTTTTAGACAATTGCTACCAAAATTGGCCCTAGATAGTTACCCTCAGGATAAGATTCTGGAATTGAATCACTTGCCAGTCAATGGCAAGGCGCATCCTCCTGTTGATGGTAAGTGGGGTCGTGATAAGCCTGGTGGGCTGCAGCCTCACACTTACTAAGATGCTCACCTGTGGTGGGTCAAGTCCAGGTAAAAGGTATGATGAGTTTACTCTGGCACTGGAAATTTATAACACTAGCTTATGGGCTTTCTCTAGCACTGGAAAGATATAAGAGCAACACAAACTGTAAAGATTCTAGAGTTAAAATAGTTTTTGTCAAATGTCCTAGGCAGCTTAAAGAAAGAAAATTACAGTCTGGAATAGCTAGCCATCAACTCATGGCAAGCTGTAGGAGCTGGAAAGCCTGCAGGCATCTGTAGAGTTGTAGAGAAACCTACACATCCTGCAGCCAGCAGACAGACTATGCTGAAAGGCATGCCTAAGCTTTGATCTTAAAAGTGGCAGAGTTTGGTTTTTTTGTCCTTGCCATGGTTTGCTGAGAATGATGGTTTCCAGCTTCGTCCATGTCCCTACAAAGGACATGAACTCATCATTTTTTATGGCTACATAGTATTCCATGTTCTCACTCATAGGTGGGAATTGAACAATGAGAACACATGGACACAGGAAGGGGAACATCACACACCGGGGACTGTTGTGGGGTCGGGGGAGTGGGGAGGGATAGCATTAGGAGATATACCTAATGCTAAATGACGAGTTAGTGGGTGCAGCACACCAACATGGCACATGTATACATATGTAACAAACCTGCACATTGTGCACGTGTACCCTAAAACTTAAGGTATAATAAAAAAAAAAAGTGGCAGAGTTACAAAGAGATTGAATTCACAGCTTAAAATGTTCCCTAGATAAAAACCCAAAGGGCTAAAAAGGTAGCAGTAGGACCTATAAACTTAGGATGGAAATTTTGTGGGCTGATGACCTTAGGAATTTTGAACTACCTGAATGCCCTTAGGAACTTTGAACTTTGGAGACTGATGGACCCTCCAGGTGTTCAGAAACAGCACCTTGCCCTTACTAGTAAAGAAGAGCGTACCATGACCTGAATACTATCACCGAAGAAAAATGCCATGCAAGATGGTATTTGACTGCTCAGAAATGACCCTTGGCTCCCTTCATTGTTTCTAGATCAAAAACTAGGGTCAATTCTCAGTACAGCCCAGGTGAGGAAGTGTATTGCTGCTGTGGGAGGAAACGAATTATCACCAAAATAGCTGAGGGATATGGCTTCTCTGTACTTGGGATAACCAAGATAAAATGCCTGGAAATTAAAATGAGGACACGGGACTAAGGATGGTGCAGGGCACAATATAAGCTTGGATAGGAGATAATTTACTGGTAAAAGGGAACTTTTGTATGACTTAAAATTTAACCTCCTGGCAAAGACTCCTCGAGCCTTTCCTAAAACATTGCTGGAATAATAGCCCCTTGATGACTGGAGAGGATAATGGCCTATAGCAAATTAGGTGGAGATGCCAGAACAGGCTTAGCAAAGTATTAAAGGGATCAGAAGGTCTAGTTTTAGCATTGGTTTGGGGTTGATATACTAAATGTTGGGGTACTGTCCTTCAAAATGTGGTATATACGTTGATCAGACGGCCCATTATATGGTGCTATCTCCCCAAGAGCTAGAATATGTGGTTTTAGAACCAAAGTTCTGTTTTATCTTATTAGAAATTAAAACTGAGATATTTATAATAAATTTATTTCCTGATTTGTAGTAATATAAGCCTATTACATGTTAATATAAATATCATTTTATTAATAATAATGTATTCACCTAAAAAAATTTAGTGAGAAGAGTGGATTGTTTTGTCTTATAAATCTGTCATGTCTGGCTTGATTAAAGATATTTAGTCTTTGTTAATAATGTAAGGACCTTCCATTCTGCCTGTCATTGCCCATGTCATGTAACTGTTGATAAAACTCATCATTGTAGAACCAACAACACATCCATGGTGTTGCTCTCAAGAAATTCACTCAGCTGAGAAATGCATGGGAAATTGAGAAATGAAACTTCAATAGAAGACTTTCAATTGACTTCCTTAGAACTCAACTTATGGACTCCATAAATGATCTATTTCTATTTTTGTTAAATGACTATTATTAATTTAGAGATTATTTGCTTCTGTAGTCACTTGCTAAACAAGCTGTATTATAATTATTCATGTACATATTTATTAATCATCATGAGTTTATTTACACATCTGTCAAGCACATAATATATTCTGGATGTTCATTTTCAAAATGAATAGTGCATCATTTCTACTTCTGAACAACACCAAATCCAGCCAAGGTAATAGACTGCAAAGAAATCGTAACAGTAAGTGGATATAGATTATACTAGCCATAGGAACAATGGAAGCCCATTTAACTCTACATTTAATATGTAAATGGTAAATATTTAACGCTACCTGGAGAGGTCAAAGAAGGTTTTGAAAAGGAAGCAGACTTCAAGATGAAATCAGAAAGGACTAGTAGATTATTTTTCAGGTTGATAAGATAAAGAAGACAGCAGAAGAGGTTTTATGAAGAGTTAACAGCAGGTACAAAATCATAGGGTCTTGAGGGACCACTGCATTTGCAGACATACAAGCAATTTTGTGGTTGGGATATAGGGAGAGAAAAGAGGGAGATGGGCGCTGAGAAGATCATAAAGGCCTTGCACAGCATAATGAGGAGTTCCTACTTTGTCCTGTAGAAGTAGGTTTCATGGCCAGGCATGGTGGCCCATGCAGCCTGTAATCCCAGCACTTTGAAAGGCCAAGATGGGAGGATTGCTAGAGCCCAGGAGGCATAGGTTGCAGTGAGCTGAAATTCAGTGACTGCACTCCAGCTTGGGCAACAAGCAAGACCCTGTTTAAAAAAAAACAACAACTTAATTTTATAAGAAAGAAGTGAGTTTCACATCTGCCCACACACTAGCCTAACAACAGCACATGCATTTGTGAAATTGCTAGGGTATGAAAACGCAGATATTCTTTCAGATATTCCTTGACTTCTTACACAGAACATAATGATTGTTAATCAATAAATTCACATTGGCCGGGCGCGGTGGCTCACGCTTGTAATCCCAGCACTTTGGGAGGCTGAGGCGGGTGGATCACGAGGTCAGGAGATCGAGACCACGGTGAAACCCCGTCTCTACTAAAAATACAAAAAATTAGCCGGGCGTGGTGGCGGGCGCCTGTAGTCCCAGCTACTCGGAGAGGCTGAGGCAGGAGAATAGCGTGAACCCGGGAGGCGGAGCTTGCAGTGAGCCGAGATTGCGCCACCGCACTCCAGCCTGGGCGACAGAGCGAGACTCCGTCTCAAAATAAATAAATAAATAAATAAATAATAAAATAAAATAAATTCACATTGTCTAAAAAAAAAATGTGGTGGGACAGTGGTAGCAGCAGGAAAAAGAAGGTGGACATGGTGGTAAAAATATACCATATCGCAGCCCCCATCATAGCAGGTGAAAGAGATTTACAAGGTACTCCAGAATGTCAAAGGATGTCAAGATGCAAGATCGAGATTGCAAAAGCTCAGGCCACTGCTGTTTCCTTACATCTGAAGGTGGGTAGGTGGGAACGATACAAATTCTCACACAGACCTACACTCAAAAATTCACAAATGCCTATTAAGTCTGCCTCAAGTTAGCTATGACCACTAGAAGGGACAGGTCAGGAGTGGTGCCATGGGAAAAAAAAAAAGCTGCTCAGTTTTTTGGCCATGCTCCATAATCAATAACCACATCACCATGGTGTGCTGCTCTGTGCCCCATAACATGGTCCCTTATTTTAACTTTAATGTTCCTCAGACCCTTCCAATTTACCGATAATAACATTGTAAGTTTCTAATGATTCAGTAAATGTTTCTATAGAGATCTTTGTAAAAATTTCTTCAATTTTTGAGGCCAAATAAAGAATATAGACATGCACTTTTGGGAGGCCGAGGTGGGTGGATCACCTGAGGTCTGGAGTTCAAGACCAGCCTGGTCAACATGGTGAAACCCCATCTCTACTAAAAATACAAAAAATTAGCCAGTTGTGGTGGCACGCACCTGTAGTCCCAGCTACTTGGGAGGCTAAGGCAGGAGAATCACTTGAACCCAGGAGGCGGAGGTTGCAGTGAGCTGAGATCATGCCATTGCACTCCAGCCTGAGCAACAAGAGCAAAACTTCTTCTCAAAAAAAAAAAAAAAAAAGAATATAGACATGATAACTTAAATACATGTCATATGAAAATATTGAAAACAAAAAAATTAAAGATTATTCATATTCCTATCATTTTTAGTAAAATAATGTAAGAAGTAGAACTATCCTCCATGTTCATACTATGATGGTGGTTAATTTTATATGTCCAGTCGACTGGCCACAGGGTACCCAGATTCAATGTTATTTCTGGGTGTGTCTGTGAGGGTGTTTCTGGATGAGATCAGCGTTTGAATCAGTGGACTCAGTAAAGTAGACTGCTCTGCCCAGTGTGAGTGGGCATCATCCAATCCACTGAGGTTCTGAATACAATAAAAAGTGGAGAAAGGAAGAAGTCATTCTTTTTCTTTCCTGCCTCACAGTTTGAGCTTGAACATCCCATCTCATCTTCTCTGTCCCTTGGACTGGTACTTGGCCTGAGTTATACCACTGTCTTTCTAGGATCCCCAACTTGGACAGCTGATTCTAAGTCTTCTCAGCCTCCGCAATCTGTGAGCCAATTTCTCATTATAAACATAAACACACACACACACACACACACACACACACACACACACACACATATATATCCTACTTATTCTGTTTCTCTGTAGAATACTAATACTAATCATTTAGGACAACCTTCTAATATTACTCTATTTATAAACATATATCTATCTAAGCTTACATGCATTTTTTAAAAGAAAGAGCAACAACAAAAAGACTGTTTTATACCTAGACATGTCCCGTCCTATATTTTTTCCACCTAACGATTTCATGTACATACTTCCAGTCTTTGTACAGTGATCCCCCCTTATCTGCAGTTTCTCTTTCTGTGTTTTCAGTTACCCACTATCAAACAGGGTCCAAAAACATTAAATGGAAAATTCAAATAAACAATTCATAGAGTTACAAATTGCATGCCATTCTGAGTAGATTGATAAAATCTCAAGCTGTCCCTCTCTATTCCACCTGGAACATGACTCATCCCTTTCTCCAGCACCTCCACACTATAAACACTACCCACTTGTCAGTCACTTAGTAGACACCTCAGTTATCAGGTCAACTGTCCAGGTATTGGACAGTTGGTCAGTCACTTAGTAGACACCTCAGTTATCAGGTCAACTGTCCAGGTATTGTGGGGTTATATTCAAGTAATCCTTGTTTTACTTCATAATTGTTCAAAAGTGCAAGAGTCTTGTGCCTAATTTATAAATTATACTTTAACATAGGTGGTATGTATGCATAGGAAGAAACATAGCACATAGAGGGCCTCATGTTATCTGAGGTTTCAGGCATCCACCGGTGGTCTTGGAATATATTCCCCATGGATTAGTGGTGGACTATTGTACATAGATGTACCTCTTCTGAAGATTCAACTGATTATAAAACACTGTCTTTGGGGCTTAAAAAATGGGGGAGAAGAAATGGAGGAAAGAGAAAGAGATTGATTGAAAATAACAATTCTTATATGATATTTACTACATAAAATATCTCATTTTGTTGCTATGTAAATATACATATTAGTATCCCAGCTTTATCAATGAGGATACTGAGGCATGAAGGAGCTAGACAGATATTAAATGATAAGGTTGGGTGAGATAAATCTTAGGCAGTATGATGGTTAGTACTGTCAATCTTGATTAGACTGAAGGATGTAAAATATTGTTCCTGGGTGTGTCTGTGAGGGTGTTGCCAATGGAGATTAACATTTGAGTCAGTGGACTAGGAGAGGCAGATCTGCCCTTAATCTGGCTAGGAACCGTCTAATCAGCTACCAGCATGGCTAGGATAAAAACAGGCAGAGGAACTTGGAAAGACTAGACTGGCTAAGTCTTCTGGCCTCCATTTTTCTCCCTTGCTGGATGCTTCCTGCCCTCAAACATCGGACTCCAAGTTCTTCAGCTTTTGGACTCTTGGACCTACAGCAGTAGTTTGCCAGGGGCTCTCCGCCCTCCAGCCACAGACTGAAGACTGCACTGTCAGCTTCCCTACTTTTGAGGTTTTGGGACTTGGACTGGCTTCCTTGCTCCTTAGCTTGCAGACGGCCTGTTGTGGGACTTGACCTTGTGATTGTGTGAGTCAATACTCCTTAATAAATTCCCTTTCATATATACATTTATCCTATTAGTCCTGTGCCTCTAGAGAACCCTGACTAATACAGGCAGTCTGTTTCTAGGATCTTAACAATCAATCTCGGTACTATTCTACCTTTGAAAAAGAAAGTAATCAATATATTCGATATTATGGCAAAGAAGAAGTCACATCACACTTGGCTTTAAAAAGAGAAAACAATTAAGATGTATTTTGGCAAACACTTTCAGTACATACAGGTTTGTTGTTTGTGTTTAAGAACTATTACTAACAGCCTTCAGTGGAACACGGTCTTGTGAACACTATTCTGGAAATCCATGTGTTATAACGGAATACTCGATGCTTATTCAAGCTCCTGCTTTTCACCTTTCCTTGAAGCCTCCTAGAAGTTTATCATCTGGGGCTCTTGCTCTGGCCTTTGAACTAAGGCTGAAAGTTGGGAAACAAACAGGACATTTCAGGAAATCCTAGAAACTGTGTTTCTCAGAATATTAG
The DNA here is from genome assembly GCF_009828535.3 of Hylobates moloch. Lineage (NCBI taxonomy): Eukaryota > Metazoa > Chordata > Mammalia > Primates > Hylobatidae > Hylobates > Hylobates moloch. Next base: position 14,068,660 of record NW_026652290.1, on the reverse strand, counting down.
GACTGTCCAGAGGTAGGCAGCGCTCTCACCAAAAACCATCACCTCCCCTGGAGTCCTAGCTCCATTCTAGACTTTACAAATTGAAAACAAAGAAACAGTTCCCTCTTCTCTCTAATCCTCAAAAGCTTGGCACCCAGAAAACCTCTGGGACTGAATAGAGAAGCTCGGTGGGATACAGGTGAATTCAGAACTTCTTAGAAACCAAGACTTCAGATTGCACCAGTGCATTGGTGAGTTGATTCTCTGCTGGACTAAAGGTGAGTGTATTAGTCTGTTTTCATGTTGCTGATAAAGACATACCCAAGACTGGGCAATTTGTAAAGAAAAAGAGGTTTAGTGGACTCACAGTTCCATGTGGCCTGGGAGGCCTCACAATCATGGTGGAAGGTGAAAGGCATGTCTTACATGGTAACAGACAACAGAGAATGAGAACCAAGCGAAACGGAATTCTCCTTTTTATAAAACCATCAGATCTCATGAGACTTATTCACTAACATAAGAACACTATGGGGGAACCACCCCATGATTCAATTATCTCCCCCTGGGTCCCTTCCCACAACACACGGGAATTATGGGAGCTACAATTAAAGATGAGATTTGGGTGGGGACACGGCCAGACCATATCACTGAGAAACAAACATAAATTTGAAAAAATTTTTCTCAATAAATCCTGACCAGAGCCTCTCTTTCCTGAATATCTCATATTTTGAGGGAAGCAGAGTACAAGTAACAGGATGACAAAAAGAGCAAAATAAAGAAAAAAGAGGAAATGACAGGGATAACTGATGCATGGGTAGGAGAGAGATGGGGGTGGTCAGAGAGAAGACAAAGGCAAAGAAGAGGTGTAAGAAAAGTCAGAGAGGAAAGAGAGTGTAGTGAGTATTTGGGGTTGCTTATCAACTTTCACTTCTCCCTTTTTCCTGGTTGGCAAAGACCTCATTTTGTTTAGGTATCTAATTATTACCGCCTCCATCCCACCCCACGTGTATTATTCAAAAGAGGGTTGGCTATTCCTGCTGAGGGGGAGCCCTGATTGACACGGGTCAGTCATGGTGATACTGTTTTCCTTGCCAATGATGAAGTTCAGGGCAAAGTTCTACTAACTGATGCTCCAACAGAGGTCTGCCATGTGGCATCTGCAAAATGTTCCCACTCTTAAGGAAACACAGAATGAGACAGTCCCTGATATGGCTTGGCTGTATCCCCACCAAAATCTCAACTTGAATTGTATCTCCCAGAATTCCCATGTGTTGTGGGAGGGACCCAGGGAGAGGTAATTGAATCATGGCAGCTGGTCTTTCCCATGTTTTTCTCATGATAGTGAATTAGTCTCACAGATCTGATGGGTTTATCAGGGGTTTCCACTTTTGCTTCTTCTTCATTCTCTCTTGCTGCCACCAGGTAAGAAGCACCTTCTGCCTTCCGCCATGATTCTGAGGCCTCCCCAGCCATGTGGAACTATAAGTCCAATTAAACCTCTTTTTAATCCCAGTCTAGGGTATGTCTTTATCAGCTGCATGAAAACAGACTAATACAGTAGATTGTATTAGTAATTGGTACCAGTAGAGTGGGGTGTTGCTGAAAAGATGCCCAAAAATGTGGAAGCAACTTTGGAACTGGATAACAGGCAGATGTTGGAATGGTTTGGAGGGCTCAGAAGAAGACAGGAAAATGTGGGAAAGTTTGGAACTTCCTAGAGACTTTTTGAGTGTCTTTGCCCAAAATGCTGATAGCAATATGGACAATAAGGTTCAGGCTGAGGTGGTCTCAGATGGAGATGAGGAACTTGTTGGGAACTGGAGTAAAGGTGGCTCTTATTATGTTTTAGCAAAGAGATTGGTGGCATTTTGCCCCTGCCCTAGAGATTTGTGGGACTTTGAACTTGAGAAAGATGATTTAGGGTATCTGGTGGAAGAAGTTTCCACTAAGCAGCAAAGCATTCAAAATGTGACTTGGGTACTGTTAAAGGCATTCAGTTTCATAAGGGAAGCAGAGCATAAAAGTGGAAAATGTACAGCCTGACTGTGGTAGAAAAGAAAAACCCATTTTCTGGGGAGAAATTCAAGCCTGCTGCAGAAATTTGCATAAGCAGCAAGGAGCCTAATGTTAATCCCCAAGACCATGGGGAAAATATCTCCAGGCCATGTCAGAGATCTTCATGACAGCCCCTCCCATCACAGGCCTGGAGGCCCAGGAGGACAAAATGGTTTTGTGGGCCAGGCTCAGGGTCCCTGAGCTGTGTGCAGCCTAGGGACTTGGTGACCTATGTCCCAGTTGCTCCAGCCATGGCTGAAAGGGGCCAACATACAGCTTGGGCTGTGGTTTCGGAGGGTGGAAGCCTCAAGCCTCAGTGGCTTCCATGTGGTGTTGAGCCTGCAGGTGCACAGAAGTCAAGAATTGAGGTTTGGGAACCTCTGCCTAGATTTCAGAAGATCTATGGAAACACCTGGATGCTCAGGCAAAAGTCTGCTGCAGGGCCAGTGCCCTCATGGAGAACCTCTGCTAGGGCAGTGTGGAAGGGAAATGTGGGGTTGGTCAGAGCCCCCACATAGAGTACCTACTGGGGCAGTGCCTAGTGGAGCTGTGAAAAGAAGGCCACTGTTCTCCAGACCCCAGAATGGTAGATCCACATTCTGGTGCAGCTTGGACCATGCACCTGGAAAAGCCACACACACTCAATGCCAGCCATGAAAGCAGCTGGGAGGGAGGCTGTACCCTGCAAAGTCACAGGGATGGAGTTGCCCCAGACCATGGGAACCCACCTCTTGCATCAGTGTGACCTGGATGTGAGACGTAGAGTCAAAGGAGATCATTTTGGAGCTTTAAAATTTGATTGCCCCGCTGGATTTTGGACTTGCTTGGGCCCTGTGACCCCTTTGTTTTGGCCAATTTCTCCCACTTGGAATGGCTGTATTTACCCAATATCTGTACCCCCATTGTATCTAGGAAGTAACTAACTTGCTTTTGATTTTACAGGCTCATAGGCGGAATGGACTTGCCTTGTCTCAGATCAGACTTTGGACTGCGGACTTTTGGGTTAATGCTGCAGTGAGTTAAGACTTTAGGGGACTGTTGAGAAGGCATGATTGGTTTTGAAATGTGAGGACATGAGATTTGGAGGGGCCAGGGGTGGAATGATATGGTTTGGCTGTGTCCCCACTCAAATCTCAACTTGAATTGTATCTCCCAGAATTCCCACATGCTGTGGGAAGGATCCAGGGGGAGGTAATTGAATCATGGCAGCTGGTTTTTCCCATGCTATTCTCATAAGAGTGAATTAGTCTCAAGAGATATGATGGGTTTATCAGGGGTGTCTGCTTTTGCTTCTTCCTCATTCTCTCTTGCTGCCACCATGTAAAAAGCACCTTTCACCTTCTGCCATGATTCTGAGGTCTCCCCAGCAATGTGGAACTGTAAGTCCAACTAAGCCTCTTTATCTTCCCAGTCTAGGATATGTCTTTACCAGAGCGTGAAAACAGACTAATACAGCCCCTTTCTGCCTCTGGCTATTGTCACATCTGGAGGTGATGGCTTGAATCTGCTCCTGCCCTTCTCCCACCACAAGGAAAATGAGCTTTAGAAAGCAGGCTTTACTGGCAGTGACAGAGATGGAAGTATGGAAGAACACTGGATTCTAAAATTAGCTTTTCCTGCAACCACAAACAGCTCTAATATGTTAGTGGCTTAAGGCAACACACTACACACTTTTCTTTCCCTTTGTCATGTGAGGGCTGTGGGACTTCCGGCCTCCAATCATCCCCCATTGTCTTCTCATTTCAGATCCAGGCTAAGCAGCAGCCACTACTGAGACCTGCTGCTCTCAATATCCAGAGGCAGAAAGGGGCTGTCTCATTCTGTGTTTCCTTAAGAGTGGAAACATTTGGCAGAAGTCGGAAGGCAGCAGCTTGCAAAGGGAACTGGAGCCAACCTACTCCTGAAAACTTTCTACGTGGATGTGTCATGCTTGCTCTCTCCCTACTGTCCAGAGCATGTTATGGGCTAAGCCCAAAGTCAATAAGATGAGGGGTAAGGGGGTGGATGGGGGAGTGAGGAGAGTGGAGAATCCTCTTCCCATAAGGACAGGGCAAGTCATGTGACCATAGGCAGAAACATTTAATCCTCTTACAGAGAAGAAATAAAAATTTGGAAACAAAAATCCAATCGGTCAAAGTCCTTGGTGGCATTATTGAGCCACTAGTGAAAGTACCCCCAGGACACTATTTCTGGATTTCCACTTCTGTGAGATAAGATACTTCCTTATTGTTTAAGTCTGAGTTTTCTGTGATTAATGCTTTTTTGGAAAAGAGCACCTTAATTATGCAGAGAAAACACCGAATGATTTGCTCATATTCAGAAGTGGAGGAAGAAAACGGAAACTGTCAATGGACCAGGCAAAAGACAAAATCCTAGGCACTGCTTCTCCTTCCCAAACACTTCAACGCTTTTCTCTCCGACTGTGAAAAGGAAGACAAGGCTTCCTATAATGTTGGGATAGTTCTGAGGCTAGATAATGAAGAACAAATACAGCCAGGAGGTTCAGGCAGTATGATGGGTGTGTATGAGCTTTTATAGGTTTTGTTCCCATTCGGTTAAGTACATGTATACGTGCCAATGAATCTGAGAAAGAAAGAAACTCAAATTGACATTATTTTTCCTTACCAGTTCAATCAGATATATCTTACAAGAAGAAAAATGAAATGTATCTGTTTATATCTTCTGTGGAGTCCTAATTAGGAAAAAAAAAAGTCAGGCTGGTGGGACTGAGGAAAAGCAAAAAGAGAAAGCAGATAGGCTATGAGTCTGTCTTGCCTTTCTTCATGGTCCATTACATGCCCTCCTGCACAAATAACTCACCATCTTCCAGCACCCAGCTATCACCAGACCCACGGCTGATAGAAAATTGAAAGTTAGCTCACTGCAACCTTGGCGTTATCAGTATTGCACAAAGCCCTCTTCAGCACACAGCACCATCCTATAAAATCCCCAGCAAGCCTTCGTCTCCTCACAGTCAGCCCCTCTCTTACTCATCTGCCCATTGCACCCTTTCACCATATTTTCATACTTTAATAAATCTTTCTTTTTCTTTCTTTCTTTTTTTTTTTTTTTTGAGATGGAGTCTCGCTCTGTTGCCCAGGCTGGAGTGCAGTGGCGCAATCTCGGCTCACTGCAAGCTCCGCCTCCCAGGTTCACGCCATTCTCCTGCCCCAGCCTCCCGAGTAGCTGGGACTACAGGCGCCCGCCACCACGCTCAGCTAATTTTTTGTGTGTTTTTAGTGGAGACAGGGTTTCACCGTGTTAGCCAGGATGGTCTTGATCTCCTGACCTCGTGATCCACCCGTCTCAGCCTCCCAAAGTGCTGGGATTACAGGCATGAGCCACAAACGTGCCCGGCCAATAAATCTTACTTTACCTACAACTGTCTTGGTAAATTATTTTACCACCCACACCATTGGCCTCAGATAGTCATGAATCACCTGCAATATCTTCCACTTACCCATTCCTTCATTTCAATATGCTCCAATATGGTCTCTCTGCCAGGCCAAAAAAGTATATAAATATATACACATACATATCACTAAATATATAATTGTAGTTATATATATGGTATATGCATATATGTAGATGTATTGATTTTTACACATGTGTATGTATTTTTAATATATATGTACAATTTACATGAGAGAGGGCAGATTTTAAAGTCTATTTATCTGATGAAACACAATCTTTTTTTTAATTATACTTTAAGTTTTAGGGTACATGTGCACAATGTGCAGGTTTGTTACATGTGTATACATGTGCCATGTTGGTGTGCTGTACCCATTAACTCGTCATTTAGCATTAGGTATATCTCCTAATGCTGTCCCTCCCCCCTCCCCACACCCCATAACAGGCCCCAGTGTGTGATGTTCCCCCTCCTGTGTCCATGTGTTGTCATTGTTCAATTCCCACCTATGAGCAGGAACATGCAGAAAACACAATCTTATCATACGGAGTTTGGGAAGAGAGGTAGACCTAAACGATCTGCTTAAGCTACTGCTACAACCTAAAATGGCCTGGTAAGAACTTTTACTGAACTCACTGAAAGAAAAAAAAATTAATGAAAACATGCGAGCTGTGCAAGAGGACAGAATCAAGGGAGTTACAACAATCATCTTTTGTTTCATTTTGCTTTATTATTTTTCTTTCTTTTTTTAAGAACGTTGAAGCTGTGACCACAGAGGTGATTGGAGAATCACAGCCCTCCTGAAATGATATCCAAACAGAAAATTTTCCAATACATATCCTAAAATCACAGAGCATGTAATTCCACATCAGCTCCAGGAAAGCAGCATCTTTGCTTAGGATATGGAAATTTGGAAGCTCATTGCTATAATCTGTGGTTATGATTTCAAGCTCCCCCAGTGATGCCGGGAATCAAACCACAGACTCCTAGTGCTAGGAGCCTTTATTGTAATCCAATAAAACCTTAACAACTAGTCTTCATTTTTATGATAAATTAAGGGCCTCATTTGCTTTAAAGCAGCCCCTCTGCCCTGGAGTTTACCTCACTGTGGAAGCAGTCCTAGAGAAACACTCAATTCAATTCAGATGGGGTAAAGACGGTGGGGGAAAAAGAGCCCAGATTCCCCACCTTGGTTGGTTTCACGGGTTCAGAAACTTCAAAACAAGTGAAAAGCTCTCTTTCAAAAGAACTGATCTTTTAGTATGAGACTCTGCTTGGGATTTTTGACAATGTCTTATGGACACTGACTTCTTAACCTGGCACTTCAGTCAGTCACAGAATGTCACCTTGAAATCATTAAAGGGACATCTGGAACTGAGGCCATGTGTACTATCCACTCACTTTCAATTTAACTTTTTTATTTTATTTTATTTTGGCTAATTTGAATTTTTGTTCAGAAGCTCAAATTCTGCTCCAGTTGCCGTATTTGCTTTGCTGTTATGTCATCTTTGTGAACTAATTTGTTGCAGAATGACCTTTAAGTCCAAAACAAACTTAAAACAAGGATCATATTTATTTCACAACATGAATTCCTTTCTAAGATCCAAGGCACTGGGACATCAAGCCACCCCAACATCTACATATGTGTTTTTAAAGAATTCCAAATGTCAGCTTAGAAGGGTCAAAAATGTTTAAACCCTACATTAGAGAGGCAATAAATTATGGCAAATTTGAAATGAAAAGTTTTTCAAATTTAAGTTCAAGGTCTCAATTAAGCCTTCCCCAAATTAAGAACAAAATATAGGCAGCCAACTTTGCATCTCCCAATTATTCCATAACCAACACCTTAAAAAAAAAAAAACAACATTTTAACGTTGAAGTTTCTGCACTTATTCAATTACTAATTAAATATATTCATTTCATGTATTCATTCATGAGTAATGCATGTAGTAGGAAATGAATACGTTACACCAAATTAGAAGTTTCAAGACCAATATTCTAGTTCTAGGCAGCCAATTCACCAGCTCCGTATTCTCAGAAAATCAATCATTGTGAGAACTTAAAAATGAGGTAATTATTCTAGAGCTGATCTTTAGAAATAAGGTCTCTCTTTTCAATACTACTAGTCTATTATTGAACACTAAGATTATCAATTAATATTAAAATTTGAATTTGAATTCTATAAAAACATTAAATAGAAACATGGAGAAAACATTACTAAAGCATGCTCGGTTATCTATGAATAATCCAATTCACATTTAGATGATTCAGAGTCACTTGTAAATAATTATAACAGCTAAGAGTTAATGCTCACTCTGTGATAGGCACTGTTTTGTCCTAAATGCTAGATACACATACACTCATTAATTCTCATTCAAACCATATGAGTTACATTCTATTAATATCTCTCATTTTACAGATGAGGATGCTGAGACACAAAGAATTAAGTACCTGCTATGTCTCATATTGCTAGAAAGTTAGCCAATATCTAAATCCAGAAAATTTAGTTCCCAAGTCTGTGTCCTTAATCTACATTTAATGTCTCCAATAAGTGAAGGGGAACTAGATTAAAGCAGTAAATATTGAATATAATTCAGCAACACAGTTTATTCTGAATGCATACATTTAAATACCAATGTTTCTATACCATTCATATTTGGAAAAGATGCTTGTGTTTATTCAGAAAGTAGACAGTATAATGTATAGCTCTCTAAGGGTATCTCAGAAGCCCATTGATCCCTAGTAAACATGTCTTTTCTTCTATGTTATTGACATATTTTGGGATGAAAGTATTCATAAGATAACTCATTTATAAAACACATACCACTTGTCAGGCAGTATGGATGGCAGTCTACAAACGTGGTCCAAATAACTGGTGTCCCTGCATCAATGCTCTCAGTTAGTCATCTCTTACCCTCACTCTGGGCTTGGTGATGCGACCTTCTATGGCCAGTGAAATCATAGCAATAGCAAATGGGATACCAGCAGACTTGAAAGGTACTTACTCACTGGGTACTGGCACATCCTACTGTTCTTGGAAACACTGCCGGTTGGTAAAAAAATGGTCGAGTCTTCCCTGTTACCCCAACTGAAAACAAACCAGCCACCAGATATGTGAGTGAGGCCATCCTACACCAAAATACTGCAATCAAAAGACCCACCCAGACAATCCAGAGATTCTCAAGAAATAATACATGTTTGTTGTTTTAATCTACTAAGTTTTGGAGTGGTTTGTTATACAGAAAAAGCTAAATGATACATGCATTATGCCAAGTCTTTAACAAACATCATCTCATTTAATCCTCACAATAACCAGGCAAGGTTAACATAATGTGATTATGTTGTTTTCAGTATAATTAAAGTTGTGTCAATGAGGTACTTTCAACGTAGTTAAATTGCATGGGATCATAGAACTTAGTGTATCTCAAACTATAAGACACAAAGCATTTACTCATGACATTTGTCACTTAACAGCTACATTGAGGTTGATACTATAAAGAAAGAATTATATATAAGGGTATCCTGCCCCATTTGCTTGCTTCTTACCATGCAAAACTTTGTGTAAAAATTATACTTTGAATAATTTCCAAAAATCATACTTCGGATAATTTCTCAGTGAGTAGTAAATTGGACACAATGATTACTAATTTTTTGGCAAATTAAAGATGCTAACTTTCTGCAAATGCTAATCTGTGGCTGATATTTTGACTCTGCTTATGTATGACAGCAACCCTAGTGCAGATACTTAGTTCATCTATCACTCCTGTTATATTCTAATTTCTAAAATGTTTTTTGTCAAATACGAATTAATATTCTCTATAGCTATCATGTCTCAAAAAGTAAAAATAATAAAAATGTTTTTAAAAAGATAAAATACCCTAATGAATAAACCATAATAATAAATCTTATGGGGCCCAAAGGTTCATCATAGACATTTATTGCATTAGTTAAAAGTAAATCTAAAAGATGATCACCTATTAGACTTTTTTTCTAACATCCTTAAACCTAGGAGTGGCCCTAAAAATAAATATTCATTTCCAGGACATTCATTTTAATATTCCTAGTTACATTAAAATGAAAAGGAAATGGAAAATGAAAGCCTAAGAATATGGAAGGAGTCAAAAGAGTTTGAGGGAGAGAAGGAAGACAAAAATGACCTCGTGGCTAGCATGAAACTCAATGTTCAGCTCCATCTTCTATATCCAAATATCAGGAAAGGCCAATGATAAATTCAGCCCCCAGGAACTCAGCCCAGTTCCTACTGCACTTGTTAGTAGGTAGAAACTTGATATATACATTTAAAAACCTGGAAACTCTTTTATGCATGCACAGCTTTTCCACATCCAGTTTATTCTCAATTTTATGATTTTCAATAAATGGGAGAAGAAAAAAGGAGAAAGAAATGAATTTATCCAAGCTGTGAAATTTTAGATATTATAAAATGCTTCAAAATTAGTGGTTTGAATGAGGTTTATACTGGTTTATGCTTTTTTCCTTTCCACCATCTCCCCAACAAAAGAAAATCCCACATTGCTGATTCCAAGGGGGTAGTATTTATTTAAAGATAATTGACAGCTTCAGCCAATCATTTCCCTTCTCTTTCCAAAGGAAACAGTGGATTTTGTAATTCCAGATGCTTTCTTTACACACTGCAGCAGTCATAGGATTTTTCAGTAGTAAACTTGACATTATTATTACTAATTCCTTGGCAAATTAAAGATGTTAATGTATTAAACTAGAGCACAATATTTTTACTTTACAATGTATTCACAATTAGCAGCTTTTCTTGCTCTCCCTATGATTCTAACTTAATTATCAGTTGACACATCAAGGCCATTTTATTTAAATAGAAATTCCATTTGAAAATAACATGTATTTTCTGGGTTTTATCATCCCATCAATATTTGCTCAACTGAGAAATCAAAACTTTCAGTTTAATTTAGTTGTATTTAAAATCCTAACTATTCCACTCCAGACCCTCTTAAAAGAATAATTGTTAACGTTGTTGATATTAATAACAAATTATTGTGCTGACAATGGCTGTCTCATCATATTGCTCTCCCCACATTTGGTTCTTGTCCTGCCTTCTCTTTTAGAAATGTAATTTATCATTGTCATATATTCATGTAGTATAAAACATAAAATGGGTCTACAGAACTCATTTTGAAAATTAACAGTTCTTTTCCCCTTCCATGTATTGTATTCCCATTCCCCAGAAGCAACTACTTTACACTCTCTTAGATGTTTCTTTTGGTATTTACTTTCCAATACCTGAGCAACAAATAATATTATTTCTTGATTTTCAGTTTTAGAGATCTGCCTATTGGCTTTTGCTATAAGAGATATAAAATCTTTTAGCTATATTTTATTTTATATTATATAAAATATTTATTTTATATTATTTTATATTTTATAACTATCACTCTAAAATCTGAAGTTTTAATTCCTAAACTACCTCTACCCCCAACAACCACTCTCCATACACTCACCCTCCCTGCAGTCTCTCAACATTGCTATATCAAAATTTGTTAGATTAGTACTCAGTCATATCATTATTACTATGCAAAAATTTTTCACAACTAAGCCATGCCATATAGGTCAAGCATATTCTCTTTCTCTCATACGCGTGATCATCATGGAGTTGATGTTTATTTTGCTTTGGTTTGTTTTGTTTATACTGTTGGTGCTTATTTTTATACCAATCAATCACGATTTTATACCCAAATTCTCCATCAGAAATATTCTCTCCTCAATTACATTTCAGGTATACTACCATTTTCAGCCACTTAAAGACTATCCCTGGGATCCTTTGCTCTATAGTTGCAACTGAGACCAGTTGCTCTCTACATTCACTATTTTGCTCTCATCCTGGACTCTTCTTTCACCACCTTCCCGGAGATTCCGTTTACTGCCTTGTATTGCAAGCCCTGTGTCCCCCTTTGTGTTTGTTTACTCCTTTAAATTATGGGAGTACATTCTTTAGTAGCACCAATGAATAAAAATGAGGTAAACTGTTTGAGATTTGAATGTTTAACATTTTCACTTGATTCATGGATATAGAATTCTAGGTGCAAAATCATTTTCTCTCAAAAATTTAAAAACACCATTCCATAATTTTCTAGCTTCTAGTTTAGCTGTGGAATCTCAAAGTCACTTTGCCTTTTCCCAGGCAGACAGCCACACAGTCTCATTATACATCAGGAGTGTCTCTTGAATTTGTTTTCTTCTCCTTATGCTGCTGTCACTGCTCAAACCAAGACATTTGCCATCTCTTCTCTATACTGCTATGATAGCCCTCTCATGGATTTCCCTGCTTCTAGACTTTCCTTCTCCAACAGTTTTCTATTTCCAAACACAGGTCTGATCATGCTACTGCCAAGCTTAAAACTGGAAGGTGACTTTTTATTGCTTATTTTTTAGAATAGCAGCCAAGATCCTTCCCCTCGTCCTACTTTACCATCACCTCCCACTCCCAACCATCATTATTCTCTCCTCTAACCACAGTGAAGAACATGATTTTCCATTTATCTACATCATACATGCTTTCATGCCTTGGAAGATCTTTGTGGAATGCCAAGCTGTCTGCCTTTTCTATCTGGTGAACTCCTACTTATCCCTAAATACAACAACATGGTGTAGAGAAAAAAGCACAGACTTTAGAACCCCAGCTTTAATACCAACTATCTGCATGGCCTTAGGCAAGTTAAATAATCTTCCTGAATATACTTCTTTATTTGTAAATTAGTAATAATAATACCTCCTTCATAGGATTGCTACAAGGTTGAGTGAAATGATGAAAGCAAAGAAATTAGCATGGTGAGAGTGCCTTTTCATGAATAAATATTGTTTTTTATTTTCATTTATTCAATCTGACATCTTTTCTGTAGAAAACTGAATTCCCTCATTTTTATTCTCATTACCAATTACCTTCACTCTCCTTCACTCATTTTTATTCTCATTACCAATTATCTTCACTCTCCTTTTACTCCCATTTTTGCCCACTTCATAATAACATTTAAACTCTCTTATCTTTAAAAAAAATTCATGGTGCCAACACTGTCACTGGTATGAACATGTGCACAGACACTGGTGGGAACCCCCCTGCAGCACCTACACCCCCCTGCAGCACTGCCACTGCTGGAATGACTGCCCAGAGGCTGGAACCTTTGCACCTGCCAGTGTCCCACAGCAGCCAACTAGAATGCATCCCACCACACTGCTACCACTGCTGGCACATGTGAATGAGCATGGATTCCACTGCCACTGCCTGATGAAGAGCTTTGGCTGGCATCACCCATCAGAGTATTGTAACCAGTGGTCTGTGAACACCTCAGACCCTGCAGTGCAGCAGGTTTCTGAACTCCAGGGGCTGGATAACAAAGTCAGGGTCCAATAGCAGCCCTCCAGAGCTACAGCATGCAGCCCAGGAATCCTGAGCTGAGCCTTGGTCCCTTAAAGTCTTCCAGAAATAAAGCCAGTTGACTGAATTCATCTTATACCATAATCAAACCCCAAAGGACATCAAAGAGGATAAAATTTTAAAAATCCAAAAAAAGGCAACTTCAAAGGTTAAAAGAACACGAGCCCACAAAGATGAGAAAGAACCAGGGCAAGAACTCTGGCAACTTGAAAAGCGTGAGTGTCTTCTTACCTCCAAACAACTGCACTAGTTCCCCAGCAATGATGGGGAACTAGGCCAAAATGACTAAAATGACAGAAATAGAATTCAGAATATGGATAGAAAAGAATATCATTGACATTCAGGAGAAAGTCAAAATCCAATCCAAGGAATCTAAGAATTAAAATAAAATGATACAGAAGCTTATAGATGAAATCGCCATTATAAGAAAGAGACAAACAGATCTGATAGAGCTGGAAAACATACCACAAGAATTTCATAATGTAATCACAACTACTGAAAGCAGAATCAACCAAGCTGAGAAAAGAATATCAGAGCTCGAAGACTGGCTCCCCAAAATAACTCAGTCAGACAGAAATAAAAAAAAAAAAAAGAAGAATGAACAATAAAATATGGGATTATGTAAATAGACCAAATCTATGACTCCTTGACATCCCTGAAAGAAAGGAAGAGAAACCAGTCAATTTGGAAAACATATTTCAGGGTATTATCTATGAAAATTTCCCCAATCTTGCTAGAGAGGGCAACATTGAAATTCAAGAAATGCAAAGAATCCTTGCAAAATACTACACAAGAAGACCATGCCCAATATACAGAGTCATCAGATGCTCCAAGGACAAAATGAAACAAAAAATGCTAAAGACAGCTAGAAAGACGGAGTAGGTCACCTATAAAGGGAAGCCCATCAGGCTAACAGCAAACCTGTCAGCAGAAACTCTATAAGCCAGAAGAAATTGAGGGCCTATAACCAGCATTCTAAAAAAAATTTCCAACCAGGAATTTCACATTCAACCAAACTAAGCTTCATAAGCAAAGGAAAAATAAGATCCCTTCTGGACAAGCAAAAGATAAGGGATTAGTTACCACCAGACCTACTTTACAAGAGGCCCTGAAAGGCACTGCTAAACAGAAAGGAATGACTATTACCAGCCACTACAAAACATATATTTAAGTAAACAGCTCAGTGATACTATAAAGCAACCACCCAAACAAGTTTGTGTAATAACCAGATAACAACATGATGACAGGATCAAATCCACGCATATCAATACTAACCTTTAATGTAAATGGACTAAATTCCCCCAATTAAAAGGCACAGAGTGTCAAGCTGGATAAAGAAGCAAAACCCAATGGCATGCTGTCTTCAAGAGACTCATCTCACATGCAATGACATAAGCTCTAAGTAAAAGGATGAAGAAAAACCTATCAAGCAAATTGAAAACAGAAAAAAATACAGGGGTGGCCATTCTAATTTCAAACAAAACAGACTTTAAAATAACAAAGATCAAAAAAGACAAAGAAGGGCATTACATAATGGTAAAGGGCTCAATTCAACAAGAAGACCTAACTGTGCTAAATATATAGGCACAGAAGCACCCAGGTTAAAAAGCAAGTTCTTACAGACCTAGGAAAAGACTTAGATAACCACGCAATAATAGTAGGAGACTTCGACACCTCACTGATAGTATTGGACAGATCATCAGGGCAGAAAACTAACAAACATATCTGGGACCTGAACTCAACATTTGACCAAGTAGACTTAATAGACATCTACAGAACTCTCCACCCAAGCAACAGAATATACATTCTTCCCATCTGCACGTGGCACATACTCTAAAATTCACCACACAATTGGGCATAAAACAGTACACAGGACATTTTTTAAAAAACCAAAATCATACCAACTACACTCTCAAACTATAGTGCAATAAAAATATAGAAATCAATGCTAAGAAAATCACTCAAAACCTTACAATTACATGGAAATTAAACAACCTGCTCCTGAATGGCTTCTGGATAAATAATGAAATTAAGGCAGAAATAAAGAAATTCTTTGATACTAATGAGAAAAAAAAGTACGACATACCAGAACTCTGGGACACAGCCAAAGCAGTATTAACAGGGAAGTTTATAACACTAATCGTCCACATTAAAAAGTTAGAAAGATCTCATATTAACAACCTAACATCACAACTAGAGGAATTTGGGCCAGGTGTGGTGGCTCACACTTGTAATGGCTCACACTTATAATGGCTCACACTTATAATCCCAGCACTTTGGGAAGCTGAGGTGGGCAGACCACTTGACATCTGGAGTTCAAGACCAGCCTGGTCAACACGACGAAACCCCAGCTCTACTAAAAATACAAAAATTATCTGGGTGTGGTGGCACATGCCCATAATCCCAGCTACTCAGGAAGTTGAGGCAGGAGAATTGCTTGAACCTGGGAGGCAGAGATTGCAGTGAACTGAGATCATGCCACTGCACTCCAGCCTGGGTGACAGAGATTCCATCTCAAAAAAAAAAAGACTAGAGTAATTAGAGAAAAAAGAGCAAACAAACCCTAAAGCTAGCAGAAGACAAGAAATAATCAAAATCAGACCAGGCATGGTGACACATGCCTGTAATCCCAGCACTTTGGGAGCCTGAGGCAGGAGGATTACTTGAGCCCAAGAGTTTAAGAACAGCCTGGGCAATATGATGAGACCCTGTCTCTGTCAAAAAAAAGAAAAAAATTAAAAAAGAAAGAACCCAACTCAGAGCTGAACTGAAGGAAATTGAAATGCACAAAAGTATGCAAAATATCAATGAATCCAAGAGCTTGTTCTTTAAAAGAATTAATAAGATAGACTCAAGCTAGACCAATAGAAAAAAAAGAGAGACAATCCAAAATCCAAACAAACACAATCCAAAATGACAAAGGAGATGTTACCACTAACCCCACAAAACACAAAAACCTTCAGAGACTATTATGAGCATCTCTATGCATGTAAGCCAGAAAACCTAGAAGAAATGGATAAACACCTGGAAATATGCAGTCTCCCAAGATTGAACAAGGAAGAGAATAAATCTCAGAACAGATCAATATGAGTTCTAAAATTGAATCAGGATTAAGTAAAAAGCCTACTAACCAGAAAAAGCTCAGGATCACATGATACATAGCTGAATTCTACCAGATATATAAAGAAGATCTGGTACCATTCCTACTGAAACTATTCCAAAAAACTGAGGAGGAGGGACTCCTCTCTGACTTCATAACCAAGTAGGCTTCATTCCTGGGAGACAAGGTTGGTTCAACATACACAAATCAATAAATGTGATTCACCAAATTAACAGAATTAAAAGCAAAACCCATATGTTCATCTCAATAGATGTAGAAAAAGCTTTCCATAAAATCCAACACCACTTCATGATAAAAACCCTCAAGAAACTAGGCATCAAAGGAACATACCTCAAAATAATATGAGCCATCTATGACAAACCCACAGTCAACATACTGAATGTGCAAAAGCTGGAAGTATTCCCCTTGAAAAACAGAACAAGATAAGGATGCCCTCCCTCAATATTCCTATTCAACACAGTACTAGAATCCTAGCCAGAACAATCAGGCAAGAGAAAGAAACAAAAAGTATCCAAATAGAAAGAGAGGAAGTCAAACTATCCCTGTATACAGAGGATGTGGTTCTCTTCCTAGAAAACCACATAGTCTTTGCCCAAAAGCTCCTTGATCTGATAAACAACTTCAGGCAAGTTTTGGGATGTAAAATTAATGTACAAAAATCAGTAGCATTCCTATATACCAACAACATCCAAGCTCAGAGCCAAATCAAGAATGTAATTTTATTACAATAGCCACAAAAAGAATAAAATACCTAGGAATACAGCTAACCAAGGAGGTAAAAGATCTATACAATGAAAATTACAAAATACTGCTTGAAGAAATCAGAGATGACACAAACAAATGGAAAAATACATCATGCTCACGGATAGGAAGAATCTATATTGTTAAACTGGCCATAGTGCCTAAAGCAATGTCCAGATTCAATGCTATTCCTATCAAATTGCCAATAACATTCTTCACAGAATTAGAAAAAACTATTTTGAAATTCCAGTGAAACCAAAAAAAGAGCACAAATAGCCAAGGCAATACTAAGCAGAAAGAACAAAGCTGGAGGCATGACATTTCCCAACTTCAAACTATACTACAAGGCAACAGTAACCAAAACACCATGGTACTGGTACAAAAGCAGACACATAAGCCAAGGAAACAGAATAGAAAGCCCAGAAATAATTTCACACACCCACAATCATCTGATTTTCAACAAAGCTGACAAAAGCAATCAATAGGGAAAAGACCTCCTATTCAATAAATGGTGTTGGGATAATTGGCTATCCATATGCAGAAGACTGAGATGAGACCACCCCTTCCTTACCCTATATACAAAAATCAACTCAACATGTTTAGATTAAAACCTAAAACTATAAAAACTCTGGAAGATAACCTAGGAAATATCATTCTGGACATAGAACTTGGCAAAGATCTCAAGATGAAGACACCAAAAGGAATTGCAGCAAAAACAAAACTCATCAAATTGGATCTAATTAAATTAAATAACTTCTGTACAGCTATCAATACAGTAAACAGGCAACCTACAGAAAAAGAGAAAATATTTGCAAACTATGCATCCAACAAAGATCTAACGCCCAGAAACTGTAAGAAACTTAAACAAATTTACAAATAAAAGCAAACAACCCCATTAAAAAGTGAGCAAAGGATATGAACAGACACTTTTCAAAAGAAGAAGCTGGGCATGGTGGCTTACACTTGTAATCCCAGCACTTCAAGAGGCTGAGGTGGGGGGACCCCTTGAAACCAAGACTTTGAGAACAGCCTAGGCAACATGGTGAAACCCCATTGCTACAAAAAATACAAAATTAGCCAGGCATGGTGGTGTGCACCTGTAGTCCCAATTACTATGGAGGCTGAGGTGGGAGGATTACCTGATCCTTGGAAGTTGAGGCTGCAATGACACCTGATCATGCCACTACACTCCAGCCTGGGTAACAGAATGAGAGTGTGTCTGAGACAAAACAAAAAAGACATATGCATGGCCAACAAGCAATGCTCAACACCATTAATCATTAGAGAAATAAAAAACCACAATGAGATACCATCTCACACCACTCAGAATGGCTACAATTAAAAAATCAAAAAATAACAGATGCTGGCAAGGTTGTTGAGAAAATGAACACTTATACTGCTGGTGGTAATGTAAGTTGGTTCAGCCATTATCAAAACCAGTTTGATGATTTCTCAAAGACCTTAAAACAGAATTACTATTCAATCTAGTAATCCCATTATTGGGTATATACCCAAAGGAATATCAATTTTTTTGCCATTAATACACATGCACGTGTATGTTCATGGCACCACTGTTCACAATAGTGAAGGCATGGAATCAACATAAATGCCCATCAACGGTAGACTAAAGAAATGTGATACATATACACCATGAAATACTATGCAGCCATAAAAAAGAATAAGATCATGTTCTTTGCAGCACCATGGATAGAGCTGAAGGCCATTATCCTAAGCAAACTAACACAGGAACAGAAAAACAAATAGTGAATGTTCTCACTTATAAGTGGGAGCTAAACATTGAGAACATATGGACACAAAGAAAGAAACAACAGACACAGGAGCCTTCTTGAGGATGGAGAGTGGAAGCAGAGAGAGGATTAAAAAACCACCCATCAGGTACTAGGCTCATTACCTGGGTGATGAAATAATTTGTACACCAAACCCCCATGACATGCAATTTATCTATATAACAAACTTGTGCATGTACTCCAAACCTAAAATAAAAGTTATTTAACAAATTTAAAAAAATTTATCTTATCTCCGCCTTCCTCTTGCTACTGTCCTTTCTATTAGGTTGGCGCAAAAATAATTGCACATTTTGTGTTTTTTGCACTAACATAATACTTTCTGTTACTGCTAGGCCTCTTTAATAAACAAATTCGCTTCACTATTTCTATTTCCCCTCCCACTAGTTACTCCTTATCCCACTATGATCCAGTTTCTGCACCAACAGGCTTCTGATACTACCGTCTTCAAGGACATCAATTTTGTCTGTGTTGCTGAATCCTATATATATATATAATATATTTACATTTAGATATGCTGAAATTCATGTAACATGAAAGTGGAGATGCTCATTATGTTGTTGAAAAATGAGTCTCAGCCTCAGGAGAAAGGTTCAAATTGAAGACATAGACTTGCAAGTCTTCAGGATATAGGAAGTAAATATATCTATATCTATCTATCTATCTGTATCTATATATCTATCTGTATCTCTATATATCTATATCTATATATCTATCTATAGTTTATAGAAAATGAACAGACAGGTAGAAGGTCAAGCTCTTGCTTTGCTTGATAGATATATAAATAGATATCTATCTATCTATAGATATATCTACATATCTCTATATAGATCTCTCTTGATAGACAGGTAGAAGGTCAAGCTCTTGCTTTGCTTGATAGATACACACATAGATAGATATCTATATATCTCTCGATATGTTGATATATCTCTCCTGATAGATACATCTATCAAGCAAAGTGAGAGCTTGACTTTCTACCTATCTGTTCATTTTCTATAAACTTTTCCTTACCCCGACTTTTATGATGCCTACATTTTCCTGGTTTTCCCCCCCTCTGACTTTTCCTGCTTATGTGGCTTTTCTGGCTTCTCATTCTCTTCTCATCTCTTCCTTTCTATTAATATTTTGAGCTCTTTCAAAAACCTTGTTGTTATATGCTATGAACCTTCTCTGAGCAATAATCTTGGTTTCAGAACTTACTGTCATTACTTCCTATAGCTTGAAGTCTTGCAAATCTACATCTGCTACCCAAACCTTTCTTCTGAGCCTCAGACTTGTTTTTTTTCAACAACATAATGAGCAACTCTCCTTGTATGTTTCATGAAACTCGGCATATCCAAATGTAAACTCATTGTCTTCTGTCCCTAACTGGCCTATCCTCCTACATTGCCTCAGATGAAATGACATCAATACTTCCCACATTCTTAAGTCAGAAATCCAGAACTACATTCTCTCCGTTATTCCCAACATGTAGGCAATAGAAAGTCCTTTTAATTCTTCTTTCTAAGTATCTTAAATCGATTCATTTATTTCTAGTCCTCTGCCAACCTCTTAGTTCATGCTAACTTCGTATTTCATGTTGACTATCACAACCTCTCCTAAATAGTATCTTTGCAGGTAGTCTTGCTTTTTTCCCAATCCATTATCCCCCAATAGAGTCAAAATAATTTGCATTCTAAAGTGCTAATCTGTTTATGTCATTTCCCCATTTAAACCTTTCAATGGATTCCCATTTCAGGAGATTGAAATCTGATCTCCCCAACATGGTTTATAAGCACCTTCAAAACCACAATATTCTCACCTCCTGAGCCTTATCTCGAGCTGTCCTTTTCAGTCTACATCCAGGCTCCCTCCAAGAGGAAAGAGATTACATTTGTCTTTATCATCATTTTAACCCCCAATGTCTTACGCTGTGCATGCTTTTTAAATGAAGAGGAGGTCTTCTAACACATAAAGGCAGTAGAGTATAATGATTACAAACAGGCGTCTGTGCCAAACTGCCAGAGTTCAAATCTCACTTACCAACTGTGTGAGTTGGGCTCCATTTATAGAATTAGGAAATAGTCCCACATTTTTACATTATTGCAAAGATTACATGAGTTAATATACAACAAACACTTGGGAAGAATCTGTCAAATTGTAAATACCTTAAAAAATAAATTTGCTATTATTATTTATTGCATTGAGTTTGAACTTTGATATACCTATTTTTTTCTAGACTTTGAAAGCACTCGTTTTATTCTGGCACATTAAATACATCTCAAGGATAGCTTGTGTAATGATGCGTGAATGAAAAAAAAATGCAAGATTCACATACTCGAATTAGGCATGGATGAAAGTCATGGTAAATCCAATCCATCACAGCCAAGCCATACAATTTCAATGTGACGAGTAAGTTCCAAAATGTGAATCTTTGACATTGATGAGATAAAGTTCACAAGTAACAACAACAAAAATTCAGACAGACTCATTGCATTTTAATTTCATTGTAGCTAATTATCTTGTTGAGGATGCATAAATAGCAAGAAAGCAGATTTTTTTTGTAAAGCTGTGCCTAGACATCCATTCTCCATCATAAAACCAAGAAACTTCTTTCAAATAGAAAAATGAAAGAAAAGTACCCACAATCTTTGCGTTTTATTGAGTGGACCACTTTGACTTCCGAATTATGAATAGAACCAAATATAGAAAAACCGGATTATAAATTATCTATTGTTAAACAAATGAAATTATGCTACAAATCAAACCATATCACTTATATAAATATATATCCTATATTTTTAAAAGCCTTAGGCTAAGATGTTAAACTTGACGATTAACACTAGAGCTAAAACAAATATTTTATGATTATATATCATCTCTGATTTTTAAAAATCATATTGCTACAATTTTTTGTTATGCATCAATATAGATGTCTATTTAATCTAAACTAATTTATAAATTTATGCAATTCCAACAAATGGTATCAGATTTTGCTTTAAAGCCAGACTTTATGAGTTGATTATTCAGGTTATTTGGAAAAACAAATAAGCAAAAATAGTAAAGAATACCGTGAATAAAGATGAATATGTAGTAGTGAGAGAAGAGAGCCCTGCCAATATCAAAGCATACTATGAATTCTCTAGAATTAAAACAGTATACTAACAATACAAAAATTGTCACAAACTAATGGGACTTATTAGAAAATCCAGAAATATACCCAATTAAAGGTACAAATTTAATATGCTATAAAAGCAGCATATCGTATCATTGAGTTAAAGATGGACTATTTAATAAGTTGTGCTGAGCTAACTGGGTAACCATATGAACAAAATAGCACTGGATCCTTTTCTCATATCATACTCCAGGACAAATTCCAAATGGATAAGCTATTTAAATGTAAAAATTTATATCTGTGGTACTAGAAGTGAATTCCTTTACAACCTGAAAGTAAGAGAAGTTTTTCTATGACTCAAGTCCTAAAGATATAAGGAATTAGAAAGATAAATTTGATAAAACAGAAATTAAAACTTTTACACAGCAGATTACCAGAATTAAACTGAAAGACAAATGACAAAATATTAAAATATTTTAAATTTTTAATCATAAAATTTTAACATGAAACACTTCTAAACATAGGGAAATTCAAAACACTAGCAATCCAATAAAAAAAAAAATGGGCTAGATTAATGAAAAGAAAGTTCACAGAAAGAGAAATGCAAGTTACTCTTGACTACCATAACAGAAATACAGAACTACACAAAAGAAATCAAAGCTACATTGAGCTACCTCTTCTCAATTATTTACTTGTCAAAAGCCAAAAGTTTGAAAACACTCTGTGTAGGAAACAGTCTCGATGTTGTTGGTGAGAATAGAAAACAAAGAATAATTTTGCAACATATGCCAATATGATATATGCATCTACTGTTTCACTCAGCAATCCCACTTCTAGGAAGCTATCCACAAAGCCACACTTACACAATACACAAGGGGTACATGCACCAGATTGTACACTGCAAGACTTTCACAGTAGCAAAACACAGGAAACAACCCAACTGTCCCCTAGGAGTCTGACTGAGTAATCTACAGCACATTCACACATGTAAACTGTGCAGTTTCACAAATGCACAGGGAGTCCCTCTACATAATACCAAGGCATGATTTTGATGTGTATGAAGTAAAAAGAACAAGATGAAGAAAAGTTGTTTTGGTGTATCACCACTCATATGAGACAGGTTGATATAGGAATATATTAAACTATCTGCTTATAGTTTAAAACAAACAATAAAATAATAAATCTTAATTTTTAAAAAAATCTGCATATATGACAGGAAAAAAAAGAATGGAGTGGACAGACCAAGAGAAGAAATTAGCTTTGTATGAATCTACCTCATTCTAGATACTTGCCTTTGAAACCATGTAAATGTTTTACATAATTATAAAATATAATTATTTGTAATGCAATGTCAAGAAATTTAAAAATAAATAAATAGTCTTAAATATATTACAGGTACAAATATAGTTCGTGGCATAGTCACATGCAGGGAAACTAAACTATGTGACTCTAAAACACAACAATTTGTCTGCACATTCTGGAAGGGTATACTCTAATGCTATAATATGCTGAGGACAAAGACAATTTCCAAAAAATAAAGTTGTATACTCTTTTCTGTAATTATATTGTTGGTATTAACATTGCTACTGTTATTTCCCAGACTGTCGTGTGTACATTATAGGAACAAACAGAGGAGTATTTGTGTGATACTCTAATTCTATAATCCCCTGTATTTTTGAGAACAGGATTACTGAATTGGAGAAAGAAGATAAAGATGTGATATCAAAATAGGTTAAGTGAAAACCTCAAGAAGTTGTGAATTTGAATTGGAAGATCAATACAAACTCATGATTTTTTATCTTTAAAACATATCTATATATTTCTTAGTATTGCCCACTAAGAAAGTCATCCCAGTAGTAATGATGACCCCTGCAGACTAGACTGTAGTGTCCAAATACTTTTTCCCACTGAAAGAACCGAGGCTTCTTGTAGAAATTGTTGTGTACAGATAATAGAACAGGAAATGTACAAATTAGATTGGAATTCTACCATATGAAAAGAACCCTCTAGAAGACAATAGATGTCTTGTAAAAGCACTCAGGAGCCACCTGAATAAGCTCCCGCTGGTCAAAGTGGGGGATAATTTGAACATCAATAAGGAGAATAACTGCAGTGGATTGGCACATCCCAAGGATGTGTTTCATGTATGCATGCCTGTATTTTTATACATATGTATAATATATGAGATCACAATAATCTCCCCAAAATAAATAATCACACTAATTGATCATAGCTGGACGATGCTTACTACCTCATTATTTTGAAAACTAAAAAATACATAGAAAAGAATTCAGCATTTATTATTTTCCTATCGAAATTGCACCATTTGGAAGAAAAGTTGTAAATGAGGCATTTCTCTTTATAGAAGTTCCTAGTTAATGCATGAAAAAAAATGTTAGAATTAGACTATAAGAATTTTTCAAACCCCAATGAATTCACCTAGGATCTAGGTTGCTAACAGCATCTACAAACACCATAAAAAGAAAATAAGCCTCCCTCCAGAAGAAACTAAAGCCACCCACAAGCCTCCCCCTGCCCACAACCATACCACCAGTTAATTTTCAGATTTATTTGATGAAGTCTTTACACATAACTATCAATTTATAGGAAGCTCAGAGGACAGAGCCGTGTGAAATACTATCTGCAAAATCCAGACTATGGACAGAATAGCCCAGTTTATTAAATGAATAAATTGCAAAGAGAGAGAGAAAGAAACAGAGAGAAAGAGCAAGAGACAGAGCCTATAAATTAAAAGTTATTTGAAAGACTTCAAATATCAACCTATTGTAACACGGAAATTATTTGGATTCGAATTCGAAGAATTTGTAAAAATTTAAATACAAATAGACACTGACTAGATATTTGATGACACTAAGAAACTACCGCTAATTATTTTTAAGTGAGATAATGGCACTGTGGTTTTATATTTTGAGACCTTGTCTTTTAGAGATGCAAGCAGAAATATTACGGATAACATGATGTCCAGGATTGCTTTCAAAATAACATAGGAGGAGGGTATCAGTGCAGAGATAAAATTAATTTGGCCATGAATTGTTAGTTGTTGAAGCTGGGGGTTGGGTACTAGCCAGATCACTATAATGGTCTGTTTTCTTTTGTATGTTTGGAATGTTCTATGATTAATATTTAGGCAAGGAAAAAGATCTTGAATGTAAAGTATTTAGACAGTACCTGTCACATAAGAAACACTCACTTAGGGCTGGGCTCAGTGGCTCACGCCTGCAATCCCAGCACTTTGGGACGCCAAGGCAGGTGGATCACGAGGTCAGGAGATCGAGACCATCCTGGCTAACACGGTAAAACCCCATCTCTACTAAAAATAAAAAAGTAAAAAAAAAATTAGCTGGGCGTGGTGGCGGGCACCTGTAGTCCCAGCTACTTGGGAGGCTGAGGCAGGAGAATGGCTTGAACCCGGGAGGCGGAGCTTGCAGTGAGCCGAGATTGCACCACTGCACTCCAGCCTGGATGACAGAGTGAGCCTCAATCTCAAAAAAAAAAAAAAAAAAAAAGGGAACATTCATTTAGTTATTGGTAATTAATTATTAATATTATTTTATTACTTTATAGATGAGAGTTCACAAGGTTAGTTTTCCCAAAGATACTTATTTTATTTTTAGGTAAGGTAAATACATGTGTATAAAACATACAGCAATTCAGTAAGTAATGCATATATATGTATACCACAATAAACCATTATTATCAGTATCACCTCATGTTCCATATCATTGGGCTCTTCAGAGGTACGGGTTATTGAGTTCAAGACTAGCAACCCACTTCACGAAATGGCTTTTGTAAAAAGATATTTTAGAATTCATTTATTGAAACATCACAAATTTTAACAAACACTATAATGAAATGTAATTGACCAATTTTATTATCTCTTTATAAGGAGATAAATACTCTTTATAAATAGTAATTTACTGTAATTTTACTGTAGTAAATTATTTTGTAAAAAGTAGTAAGTCATGAGATATTGAAATGTTTTGTTGTTCAGTTGCATAACCACTTTCTCTGTTTGTCTCAATCCAACTGAAAATAAACGTCTACCCCATGCAAAGCCCCAATGTATTGTTGATTGCTTATATGCCCAACTTCCCTTTTCTGTACCTGTTTTCCCATTGTCCTGCCTGATAATCTTCCTTACAAACTCAGTCATCCAATACCCTCCTGCAATCTTCAGTCCCTATGCTATCAAAAGAGATCTAAGTGGTTTTTACTGGTCAAATTGGATATACTTTGATTCACACTAAATCATACCAAAAATCCTGCTTTAATCTGGTATTTACCTTGTAAAGATTTTGTTTGTTTGTTTTATAGAAGAATACACTAAAGCACTTCTCTACTTTTATTAAGGGGAGATTTGGTGATCAGAAAAGATCTATTCAGGCCTGGCACCCTCTGTCCCAGATGGTTGAGACAAAGCTCATCTCTAAGTCAACATAGGTAATAAAAATAATTTCAGGAAGCTGGCGATGGAGATGACATTCTAGGCAAGGCGAAAGGCAGACATAAGCACACAGCTGCAGATAATATGAAAGTACATAACTTGTTTGGGGAGAACGTTGTAAAGGATTTGGTGGTTGGGGGATTTATGCTTTAAGCTATAGGTCAGCAAACCGGAGCCAGAGGCCCAAATCCAGCCTGCCACCTGTTTGGGAACCATAACTAAGAATGGTTTTTACATTCTTTAATGTTTGGAAAAAACATAAGAATAGTATCTAGTAAGATGTGAGAATTATATGAAATTCAAATTTCAGTATCTATAAATAAGTTTTATTTGAGCACAGTTTACCTGTGTTCTATGGCTGTTTTGGGCATGACAGCAGAGCTGAGTAATTGAAATAGAGACGACGTGGCCCATAAACTCTAGAATATTTTCTATCTTGCCCTTTACAGAAAAAGTTTGATGATCCCTGCTTTAATTAAGGGGTAGCCAACAGAGGATTATAATGCAGAAAACCATGATCGTGTTTATGTTTTAGGATAGGTAAAATAATATGAAGAGTTGAAATTCTGAATGCATATATTACCAAATTGGCCTTTAGAAAGTTATACCAATTTGGGCCAGGTGTGGTGGCTCATGCATGTAATCCCAGCACTTTGGAAGGCCGAGGTGGGTGGATCTCCTGAGGTCAGGAGTTCAAGACCAGCTTGACCAACATGGTGAAACCCCATCTGTACTAAAAATACAAAAATTAACTGGGTGTGGTGGCATGTGCCTGTAATCCCAGCTATTCCGGAGGTTGAGGCAGAAGAATCGCTTGAGCCTGGGAGGCGGAGGTTGCAGTGAGCTGTGATTGCACCACTGCACTCCAGTCTGGGTGACAGAGCAAGACGCTGTCTCAAGAAAAAAAAAAAAGAAAGAAAGAAAGAAAACAAAAAGAAAGTCACACCAATTTCCAAGGCAACAAGAAGTTTAGAAGAATGCCTACTTCATTAATTGGGCACTTGATTTCAATGGGTACCATTATTGAATATATTCTTCCTGTTTATACTATTACTTTAATGGGCTCAAAAATAATGCTGTCATATTACTTTCATTAGAAATACTTGCTTGTCAGAGTGAACATTTTTTCAAATGTTTAATAGTAATTCCACATTTCCTGCACGTCTGTACTCTATTTCCAATAAACTTTTAAATTGATGTATAAGAACTCTCCATGTGATGTTTAACCTTCAGCCTCAAGTCTGAGCGAATAGGTCAACCAACGTCTCCTGGAAGGGAAGGTCTCAATAGGATGTCCTAGTGTGATGTCCTCCTGTGGGATATCAATTTGGTGGGTTCATGCTCTCAATAACACTGATACAAAATTGCCATCTGGAGAGTTAGACTAATAGAAATAATGTACATATTCATCTCTTTGGCTCATTTTCCTTTGATTTTGTATATTAAGAGACTAATTTGTTCTTGTTTCTGGTTTTGCTGTTTGTTCATTTGCCTGTTTGTTTTTCCTTTGAACACAAAATTTGTTTCAAAAAATTCCAAGGCAATAGAATCAGCACCTTCTTACTGTATCTTATCTGCCACTAACCATCTGTCTGGGCCAACTTGGATGCCCTGAGCAAGCTCAATGGCTTACTCATCAGGAACACATTTTCCTGCTAAGACACTGATAAGCCATCAGCAGTACAATTGATCTTAACTTCCCCAGCCTAATTCCAAGGAAATTTACCCACATTGACTACTTGCAGAAAGCCATTTAACTACTCAAAGACAGTGAAATTGGTATAGAAACACTCTGCAGGAAATAAATGTAAACCTAAAAAATCATCCAGTCATAGTTGAAGACTTGGCTCTGTATAACTCCAAACCTGAGGTTCCTATTTTCCGACCTCTGGGTTTTCTTTTCTGCCAAAGGACTAAGAAGAATAAGTGACAGAGACAGAGAGAGAGAGGTATTTTCTTTTAATAATTATCAAATAAAAATCTTGAATAGAGTTATGAAAATTGTATGTTTACTAAAGAAACTGCAAGGTGACATCTCACTTCAGACTCCTAATCTTCAGTCCCTTTATTCCAAATATTCAAATTTCATTAGAAAATAACAATTCCAAAACCCAAAATTCTTCAATTAACATGTACTTAAAATTACTAGATAATAGGAAATTTGAAGATCGACTTTGCTCCATTAAATTTTCTCAGCTTTTGTACTCTGTCATGGTGCATAATTTGAATTTTACATTTTCTTTCTTTTTTTTTTTTTTTTTTTTTTTGGAATGGGGTTTTTTTTTTTCCCCCCGGGTGGGGTGGGGTGGCACAATCTCGGCTCACTGCAAGCTCCGCCTCACGGGTTCACACCATTCTCCTGCCTCAGCCTCCGAGTAGCTGGGACTACAGGCGCCCGCCACCACGCCCGGCTAATTTTTTTGTATTTTTAGTAGAGACGGGGTTTCACCGCGTTAGCCAGGATGGTCTTGATCTCCTGACCTCGTGATCTGCCCATCTCGGCCTCCCAAAGTGCTGGGATTACAGGCATGAGCCACCGCGCCTGGCCGAATTTTAAAATTTCTATGGAAAAGCTAATAATCTATTGGGATAAAAATTCATCTAAGTTTTGCAGCCAAGGACATTGTGGTAAGCACATTCTATTCTGTAGAAGAGAAATAAAACTTTTACAATATTCACTAGAAGGAACACAGTGAAAAACTAGCTGCATGAAACTAATCCCCCCAACCCAGAAAGAAGTATGGACAATTGAGGCTTAATAGTGGCAGTCATGAAGAAACAAGGTCAAGTCAAATTTACAATGGTAACAATTTTTAAGGGAACTCTGAAAATTCATTGATTGTATTAGAAGAGTATTGCTTATGTGGCCCTCATTGTCCAGGGTGGAAATCAAAAGCTCAGTTTACTAGGGGTCTCCACATTGACACCACATGGCCTCTCTTCTCTACCCATTCCCACCCCGTAACTATACACAAGTGTTTCTAGGCTTCCAACCTAGCCAGGTTTCATGGTGGGATGAAAGTATCATTCCAAATTCACAGTTATTCAAGAATACTGAGAAGCCCCAAATCTCCCATTTCTCATTGCCCCAGACAAAAGCCTTGGCTTCCCCCTCTGTCCCAGGAAACTATACTGCTTGGGCAATTTGAGGGTGTAGATATACTGCATTTGGATCTCAACCATTGTGTTCAGTGGTTGCTCTCCCCATTCAGAGTTCCCAGGGCACTCAGTGGTGGCGTGACCCAACATCACTTTCTCATACCATCTGTAGAGGCAGCACCTGCTAATTCCCTGCTGAGATTCCTATTGGCAAGGCTTGCTACAAGCTCTTCTTCAAAGCTCTGGGAAATTGCATCATATTGTGTTAACTTTCTGACTGCACTTTCTGCTCCTGTCTGTGGTTCTTTAAGGTAAGGTACATTTTCATTCATCTTCTGTTGAGTGAAAGTCATACAAAATTCGAATTTCCTTACATATTCATTCAACTTCTGTTGAGTGAAATTCATACAGAATTTGAGTTTCCTTAATGGCCCTCACAGATAGCAGCAATATAGAGTTTATCAGTCACCTCTCCCGGGATAGAATGCTGTATTATAGTCCCTTGCTATTGGAAGGGTAGTCTGAGGACCAGTAGCACTGGCATCACCTGGGGGCTGAATAGAAATGCAGAATCTCATCCCCCACCTCAGCCCCATTAAATCAGAATCTGTATTCTATCAAGAACTCAATGTGATTCATATGCACCTTAATGTTTAAGAAGCATGGCATGCTGGTGGGGCTGTGGAGAAATAAGAACACTTTTACACTGTTGTTGGGAATGTAAATTAGTTCAAAGATTGTGGAAGACAGTGTGGCGATTCTTGAAAGACCTAGAACCAGAAATACCATTCGACCCAGCAATCCCATTACTGGGTATATACCCAAAGAATGTAAATCATTCTATTATAAAGATACATGCACACCTATGTTCACCACAGCACTATTCACAATAGCAAAGACATGAAATCAATCCAAATGCCCATCAATGATAGACTAGATAAACAAAATGTGGTATATATACACCATGGGATACTATGCAGTCATAAAAAGGAACAAGATCATGTCCTTTGCAGGAACATGGATGGAGCTGGAAGCCATTATCCTCAGCAAACTAACAGAAACAGAAAACCAAACACCGCATGTTCTCATTTATAAGAGGGAGCTGAACAATGAGAACACGTGGACACAGGGAGGGGAACAACACACACTGGGGCCTGTTGCAGAGAGGTAGGAGGAGGGAGAGCATCAGGAAAAATAGCTAATGCATGCTGGGTTTAATACCTAGGTGATGGGTTGATAGGTACAACAAACCACCATGACACACGTTTACCTACATAACAAACCTGCACATCCTGCACATGTACCCCAGAAATTAAAATACAATAAAATGAAGTGTGGCAAAAAAAAAATGTTTATTTCTGTGCATCCCACTTACATATGAAACAAAGGGGCATACATCCAAAACTCCTTTTGGAAATAGCCCTTGCTTTTATCCAGTAAATTTCCAAGGAAAATGCGCAATGAAACATTGTAATATGTGTGGGTTATACCTAAGTGAAGAATCCCTTGAGGTTAATCAATGGTTTTCTGTGCAAAAATGGAAATCAATGGCATTGATATGAGCTGATTTAACTTGCAAATGATATGGCATATTTATGCAAATAATGGCAAGTAGGCCGCTAGTCGTCTCTACCAAAACCCACGCTTTATGTCACACCTGATTTTTGTCTCATACTCATGGAACTGTTCATGATGACACTTTCATGAAACTGTTCCTAGTGAGAGGAAGAAAACCTGAAAATAATTTTTAACATTCTTTGTGAGTTACCTATAATAGTTCTTCAATAAAAGCCAGAAATTTTGCAAATTTGCCTTTTACCTCGATATTCCTCACTGGTATTAACTATGATAAGAATAACTCAGCATATAAATCACCCAGTTTCATCTCCACTCAGCATCTTTAGTGAAAGGGCCTAAAAGGCTGAATGTTTAAAAAGCACCAGCATGATTCTTAGCAACAAGGAATTCTGAAAAACTTGGCAAGTTGTTCCACACTTGAGAGGGTATCAGATTCACCAGCATGCACTCTGTTAAAAAGATCAGGTTTCTGGATCCCAGCCTGAGGTCCCGATTCAGTAGGTTGATGGAGGAGCAAGGATCTGCATTTTAAACAAATAGCTGAGGTGATGCTCAATGAACTATTCCAAGAACCACCCCTTGAAGGGCATTGCATAGGGGCATTACCCTACTGCAAATTTGTCCCCATCCTGTTGTCTGGAACCAAAGCCACTCTCAAGTCATAGTCTACTGGATCATATTTCCCAGGGTTATGGTTCAGACCTTTACAGCCCAATTTAACACAAAATGTGTTCTTGCCTCAATGACGTTACTAACTAGTTCCCTGTAATTTTCCTATCAACAACTAAACTCCCTACCAGTCCGTTAGATCCTTAGTAGTTAAGATTCCTGTCCTCAAAGCCCAAATTACCCCTCATAAGGTCATGGAAAAATTCTTCCGGCTCTATCCAATGCCAGCTGCTTGAGCAGAACTTTGCTGTCTACCTGCTGCCTGCGATTGGGGATCCTTGTTCGTTGTTGTGATCTTTTCTTTGCTTAATTGATCAGAGGTTTTCATATTTATTTTTAGCCATGAAACTTTTCCAAGAAAAATCTTACATGGAACTCCAGTAAAATATCAACCAAGTAAAACTGCTCTGAGATAGTGGGATAAAGGAAAGTGCAGGCAGAATCTAAGTAGGCATTCTTCCCCCTCCCAATGCACACATGCATGCACACGATCACATCCTCAGTCACCCATTTACACACAACTATTTGCTCACATTTATGCACACTTGCATTTGCACACTCCTGTTCAATCACACTTACACATACACAATCACATGTACATCCTCATTTATACAAATACACTCATATGCACACACCTTATTTGCTCACATTTACACGCACACACACACACATGACCCTGAGGCAGTTCTGCAGAACCTTGTGGATCTATGGAACACAGTCTGAAAATCTCTACTCTGGGTTACAGATTCAATTTTTTAGCCATTGTCTCATTGGACTGCCTTCCCAGACTTGAATTCCTGACTTTAAATCTACCTTCAAAAGATAAAATGCCTCTTATTGAAAAACAACTAATGAAATAAGCTCCCGTGTTTACACTTCCAGTTCCTCTCTTACTCTATCGATTGAGTAAAAGTTCCCATCCAAACAATCCCTGTTCAGGCCTACTGAACCATTTATCAAGCTTGGGCTGTTATATGCTCATAAATATTTTCTGGAAAAATAAATTAACAAATTAAAGTTAGAAATCATTATGTGCAACTGAAATACCTAAGTATTTAATGCTTTGATACTATTATAAATTATATTTTTTAATTTAAATTTATATTTTTTCAACGCTAATGTATTGAAATACGTTGATTTTTGCACATTAACTTTGTATCCTGCAATCTTCCCAGGCTCATTATTACTTTTAGTACCCTTCTGAAGATTCTTTAGACTTCTCTACACAGGCAATCATGTTGTCTGCAAATATAAACATGGCTAGTTCTTCCTTTCCAAGCTACATGCTTTTTATTTATTTTGCTTACATAATTGCACTGGCAAGGACCTCCAGTATGAGGTGGATTAGGAATGGTGAGAACAGACATCCTTGTCTTGTTTTTAATATTAGAGGGAGAACATTCTATCATCAAGTATGATGTAAGCGCTAGGCCACCTTTTAGTATATGCTCTTTATCTTATATAAGAAAGTTTCATCCTACCCCTGGTTTACATAAAGAGTTTTTATCATGAGGCAAGGCACGGTGGCTCACACCTGTAATCCTAGCACTTTGGGAGGCCAAGGTGGGTGGATTGCCTGAGCTCAGGAGTTCAAGACCAGCCTGGGCAACATGATGAAACCCTGTCTCTACTAAAAATACAAAAAATTAGCCGGGTGTGGTGGTGCGTGCCTATAATCCCAGCTACTCCGGAGGCTGAGGCACAAGAATCGCTAGAGGCAGAGGTTACAGTGAGCCGAGATCATGCACTGCACTGCAGCCTGGACGACAGAGTGAGACTCTGTCTCAAAGAAAAAAAAATAGAGTTTGTATCATGAACAGATGTTAAGTATTATCAGAAGATCATATGGTTTTCTTTCTCCAAGCTGTTGATATGATGAAGTTCATTGATTGATTTTTGCATATTGAACCAGCTTATATATCTGGCATAAACCCCGGTAAGTCATGATATATTATCCTTTTTATATAGCACTGGATTCACTTTGCTAGTATTTTCTTGAGAATTTTTACATTTATGTTTATGAGTGATATTGGTCTATAGTGTTCATTTTTTGAAATGTCCATGTCTGGTTTTGGTATCATGGTAATGTTGGCCTTATAAAATGAGCTGAGAAGTATTCTTTTCTTTTTTTTTTTTTTTTTTCTTTTTTGAGACTGATTCTCAGTCTGTCACCCAGGCTGGAGTGCAGTGGTATGATCTTGGCTCACTGTGACCTCTGCCTCCCAGGTTCAAGCGATTCTCCTGCCTCAGCCTCCCGAGTAGCTGGGACTACAGGTGCCCACCACCACGCCAGCTAATTTTTTGTATTTTTAGTACAGACGGGGTTTCACTGTGTTAGCCAGGATGGTCTCAATCTCCTGACCTCATGATCTGCCTGCCTCGGCCTCCCAAAGTGCTGGGATTACAGGCATGAGCCACCATGCCCAGCTGAGAAGTATTCTTTCACCCTTTATTTTCTGAAAGACTTGGGGTATGATTTGTTTTTGTTTTTGTTTTTTTCTTATCTTCGGTGTAACTCACAAGCAGACATCTGAGCCAGGAGTTTCCTTCAGAAGAAGATTTTTAATTACTAATTCAGTTGCTTTACTTGTTACAGGTACATTCATATTTTTCTCTTTCTTCTTGAGTTGGTAACAATAATTTTTATCTTTCTAGTAATTTGCTCGTTTTATCTAAATTGTCAAATTTTTAAATTTAGTGTGTTCTAAGCTGCTATTTAATTTATTTAAGCTCTTTTGTCTAAAAAGGGTTACTCTATTACAATATCAATAATGTTCTTTCTCAATTTTTTTAAGAAAAGTTAGAGTACATATATTTCATCATTATATTTGAGTATCTTGACTAAATTCACAGAAACTACATTTTCTTCTTTAAAAATTTATTTATTATAGAAGAAATAGACGTCTATTATAGAAAACCTAAAAAATGATACAATCAAAATCTTTCTCATTGACAAATACAGGACATCCTTCAATGTATATTCTCCCAGCATTTTTTCCCGTGAAAAATAGTTTTCACCAAAATGAAATCGTGTTGAACAAAATGCATAGTTGGAAGGTGGATTAGTTTCCTATTGTTGCTATAACAAATTATCACAACCTTAGTGGCTTAAAACAAAGACAACTTTGTAATTTTACAGTTCGGGAAGCCAGAAGTCCCAGTGAGTTTTACTAGGATTAAATTAAATTGTTAACAGAATCCGTTTCTTTGCTTTTTCCATCTTCCAGAGGCTGCCTGGTTTTCTTAGGTCATGGCCCCTTCCACTATCTGCTAAATGAGTAGATGTTAGCTGTCTTGCCACAAAAAACGAAAACACCAGAGGTAACCACGTGAGATGATGGATATGGTAATTAGCTTTTCTATAGTAACCATTTTGCTATCCACATGTAACCAGTAACATCATGTGATATACCTTAAATATGCAAAATAAATTTTATTTTAAAGGCCACGAAATATTGTCAAGTTTTTGGCACTGATTTTTTATAGTATTTCTTGATAATCATTTTATTTTCTGCAGCGTTCATGGTGATGTCTCCTTTTTCATCCCTGGTCTTGCTAATATGTGTCTTTGCTTGCTTTAATTTTAGCTTTTTAGCTAAGGGTTTATCAATTTGTTGATCTCTTCAAAGAATCAACCTTTGCCTTTATAGATTTTCTCCACTGGTTTTCACTGTTGTTTTATTGATTTTCAGTGTAATCATTATTGCCTTTCTTCTGCTTCTTTGGTTTTAATTTACTCTTGTAATTTCTTACAGTAGAAGCTCAGGTTACTGATTACAGGTATTTCTTCTTTTCTAATATAGGTATTTGGTTTATAAATTTCCCCCTGGGCAATGCTATAGCTCAGTCCCAGTTTTGATATGTTGTATTTTCATTTCATCTCATTCCTAATATTTTCTAATTTTTTCCGAGAATTCCTCTTTGACCATGGATTATTTAAAAGTGTCTTTTTAAATTCCCCAAAATTTAAAAAATTTCCATGTACTTTTCTGTAATTCATTTCAGGTTTAATTCTATCAGAGAGCACAGTTTGATTAATTTCAATTATTTTAAATATGCTAAGACTTGTTTTATGGTCCATCTTGAACTATCTTGGTGACTGTTTCCTATGTGCTTGGAAAAAAACATGTTTTCTGCTGTTGTTGGGTGGAGTATTCAATAAACATTAGATAAGTTGATTGATAGTGTTGTTCTGGAATTCTATAGTCTTACTGGTTTTCTGTGTATTTCTTATAGCAATTCCTGGGAAAAAATGATTGTTTATGTTCTCTTCCTTTTGCTTCTAACCTATCTATGTCTTGATATTTAAAGTGTAGGCATCAGGCCGGGCGCGGTGGCTCATGCTTGTAATCCCAGCACTTTGGGAGGCCGAGGCGGGCGGATCACAAGGTCAGGAGATTGAGACCACGGTGAAACCCCGTCTCTACTAAAAATACAAAAAAATTAGCCGGGCGTGGTGGCGGGCACCTGTAGTCCCAGCTACTCGGAGAGGCTGAGGCAGGAGAATTGCTTGAACCCGGGAGGCGGAGCTTGCAGTGAGCCGAGATTGCGCCACTGCACTCCAGCCTGGGCCACAGAGCAAGACTTTGTCTAAAAAAAAAAAAAAAAAGTATAGGCATCATATAGTTGGGAATTATCTTTTTTTTAATTCAATTAGACAATCTGTTAATTTGTTCAGGTCATTTACATTTAATGTATTTATTGATATGGTTGAACTTAGGCCTATAATTTTAT
Organism: Hylobates moloch; assembly: GCF_009828535.3. Taxonomy (NCBI): domain Eukaryota; kingdom Metazoa; phylum Chordata; class Mammalia; order Primates; family Hylobatidae; genus Hylobates; species Hylobates moloch. Next base: position 14,032,491 of record NW_026652290.1, on the reverse strand, counting down.
TATTTGTTTTCTCTTGTCTCTGCTGTTTTTCCCCTTCAGTTTCCCTTTTCTGCCTTTTAAAAAATCATTTGAGTATTTTAATATTCCATTTAGTTTATCTACTAAGCTTTTGTTTATACCTCATTATATAAATTTGTATAGTGGCTGCTCTAAGTTTTACTACATACATCTAACCTTTCATGGTTAGATCTAGAGTTAATAATTTAATATTTCAAGTAAAATGTAGAAGCCTTCCTAATATATAGATGCCTTTACCCTCCCACTTACATTTGTCAAATGTAGTATCTCTACATATACTGAAAAGCAAATCAGAAAATGTTGTAGATTTTGTTTTCAAGAGTAATGCAGACCTTAAAGAACTCAAGAGGAGAAAAACTCATTCTAATATTGACCTAGATATTTGTCACTTTTACTGTTTATTCTTTATTGTTTCTCTTCATTCTAAAGAACTTTATTTAGCACTCATTTTAGAGCAGGTTTATTAGTGATGAATTTTCTTAGTTTCACTTCATCAAATATGTTTTATTTTGCCTTCATTTTTAAAAGAAAGTTTCTCTGGGAATTCTGGATTGATAGGTTTGTGTTTTGCTTTCTGTCTTTTGTTATGTGCCACTGGCTCATTGGTCCCAGTGATTTTCATTCATTCAGATTACATTTTCTCTTGCATATAACATGTCATTTTTCACTAGCTTCTTCCAAGATATTTTTGTCTTTGTTTGTATTTTTGTCTTAGTATTTTGACTATGATATGTCTGCGCATGGATTCCTTTGCATTTATTCAGTTTGGGGTTTGCTGAACTTCTTGAATCTGTAAATGTTTGACTTCCTCCATATTTGGGAAGTTTTAAGTCATTATTACCTTAGACATATTATCTCAATCAACCTTTCTCCTATCATTCTGAAACTCCAATGATACATTAGAATTTTTTATATTATTCTATAGGTGTGAGAGACTCTGTTTATTAGTATCCTAATAAATTATTCTCCCTTTTCTTCATATTGAATAATTTCTATTAATCTAGCTTCAAATTCACTGACATTTTTTCTCATGCCCATTCTGGAATTGGGTCTATATGGTGGCTGTTTTACTTCAGATATTGTCTTTTACAGTTACGGAATTTTTATTGCCTTTTTTTTTTTTTTTACAGGGGCTCTGTCGCCCGGGCTGGAGTTCAGTGGCGCAATCTCAGCTCACTGAAACCTCTGCGTCCCAAGCTCAAGTGATCCTCCCACCTCAGCCTCCTGAGTAGCTGGGACTACAGGTGCATGCCACCGTGCCTGGCTAATTTTTGTATTTTTTGTACAGATAAGGTTTCACCGTGTTGCCCAGGCCGGTCTGGAACTCCTGGGCTCAAGCAATTCTCTCATCTCAGCCTCCCAAAGTGCTGGCGTTACACTCATAGGCTACTGCTTTATTTGCCTTGGCATCATTTCTGTTTCTCAGATTAGAATTTCTTTCTGTTCATTTCAAGTGTGTTTACCAATACTTTGTCTGATGCTTCCAACATTTATTTAAGCTAGAAATTTAATCCATTAATTATCTTTTCTCTTGAGAATTAGTCACCTTTTTCTTTCTTTATGGACTAATTTTGAATTATATCCTGGACATTTTTAAAATTAGGTTGCATAAGCTCCAGATTTTGATAAAAATCTATTGGGTTATGTTCATTTGTTGTAGCCAGCAATAAATGCAGTTGGATTTATAATGCATGTTGGGTCTCACTTTTTGTGCTCAGTGATCTTAAACTCAGCTCTGCTGTCAAAGGCTGTGCTGTGCTGCTTTGGGTCTGTCCCGTAGATGCACCACTCAGGGATTAGCCTGAAACTTGAGCAATGGCTTAAATCTTCATTCAGTTCTCAAGGCCTTTGCTATGTTGTTTGGTCTATCTCTCAAATGTGCTGCTCAGAGATAAGCCTTGGACCTTTAGGGGTCCAGACACAGAATTAGGTGTTGTCTTCTCCAGCCATCTGCTCTCTGTGATGCCCTCACACCCCCATGAACTCACAGACTGTTTTTTTCCTGGCTACTCTGGCTGGGAAGACAAGGCTTCTCTCTGAGTGCTGCTTGCACTGACAATTTCATGCTTCTCTGTCACTGAGGCCTGGCTTCAAAGCAAAATAAGAGAAAAAAAAGAAATAAAATAGGCATCTGCTCACATTATTCAGACTACAGGGACAACTTTTTCTACTCCCTTAAGGTAAATAAATCAGGTTGCTATTGGAGTTTTCACCTCCAATTGCACCTCCATTGCATAGTTCAGGACTATAAGAGTGACGAACAGGCCAGGCGCAGTGTCTCATGCCTGTAATCCCAGCACTTTGGGAGGCCAAGGCGGGCGAGCACCTGGGGTCAGGAGTTGGAGACCAGCCTGGCCAACATGGTGAAACCCCATCTCCACTAAAAATACAAAAATTAGCGGGGCATGGTGGGAGGCACCTGTAATCCCAGCTCCTCAGGAGGCTGAGGCAGGAGAATCACTTGAACCCAGGAGGCGGAGGTTGCAGTGAGCCAAGATTGTGCCTTTGCACTCCAGCCTGGGGGACAAGAGTGAGACTTCATCTCAAAAACAAAAAAAAGTGAAGAATAACAGCAGCAAAAACACATCCCCTTAAGGTTCACTTCTCCAGTGTTTTACTGTATTCCACAACACTCTATTTTTGTTGACTTTTAAGTAACTTCAGAGAGTTGATTTTTTTGTTTCGTTTCATCCAAACATTTTTAGTTGTCATCAGTGCAGGAGACAGGCTTACATTATTTCATCTTGGACAACACCAGAAGCCAGAGAAATCTATAAATAAAAGTTAATATACATGGTCCCACATGAAATATCAGGTTATCATAGGTCTTAATTAATCTATTTCTAAAGTGTAATGACCCTGGACCACAACTTTATTGAAAACTTTTAACAGCCTGGTTATTAAATATAAGTTTCAGAGGACAATATAAGAACATACTAGAAGATACTCCCTAAGATGATTTTGGTAATGCTCAAGTATCTTAAATCATTTTCAAAAGGTTTTGAGAAGCAAAAAAAAAAAAACCTAAGACAGGCTGTGCCTTAATCCTCTACCTTAATTTTACAATTTGTGTGTATTTTGAAGGAAATCAAATCCATCCATATCTAATCCCTTAAACTTTCATCAATCAAATAGTGCTTTTTAGAGCCATTTGATATTTAAGACCTTAGTAGAGGTTGTTTTTTTCTTCCTTATAAAAACAGGAAGTGGTCATCTGGCAAAAGTAAATTTACTTGAAAATTTTAAGTTGGTCATGCTGAGTTCACAACTTCAAATGCGTGGTTCATGGGCACATTCTTGACTTGGCAACACTAACTTATTTGCTTTCTTCAGTCCTAAAAATCACTTGGAATTAGATGTGTTTACAGAAATTAGAATTCATTAATTTTTTTTTTTTTTTTTGGAGTCTCGCTCTTGCCTCCCAGGCTGGAGTACAATGGCGCGATCTCGGCACGTTGCAACCTCCACCTCCCGGGTTCAGGTGATTCTCCTGCCTCAGTCTCCTGAGTAGCTGGGATTACAGGCACCTGCCACCACACCCAGCTAATTTTTGTAGTTTTAGTAGAGACGGAGTCTCGCCATGTTGGCCAGGCTGGTCTCAAACTCCTGACCTCAGGTGATCCACCTCCCTCGGCCTCCCAAAGTGCTGGGATTACAGGCGTGAGCCACCGTGCCCAGCCCATTAATCTTAAAGGTAGTCATAAATATCATTTTTTATAAAGGAAAGGGATTGGGTGGGCACTGAGGAAAAAGCATAGGAAATTTTCATTGAATATAAAAGCTGAAACAATCTGAGTAAAATAAATAACATAATACAGTTGACCTTTGAACAACACAGGGATTAGGGACACTGACCACCCATGCAGTTGGAAATCCAAGTATAACATTCGACTCCCTGACATCTTAACTACTAATCGCCTACTGTTGACTGGAAGCCTTAGCAATAACATAGATAGTAGATTAACACATATTTTGTATATATATCTATCCATATAGATACATAGATAGATAGATAGATAGATAGATAGATAGATAGATAGATAGATGATAGATAGATAGATATACAGTATTCTCACAATAAAATAAGTTAAAGAAAATGTTATTAAGAAAATCATAAGGAAGAGAAAATGTATTTACTATTCATTAAGTGGAAGTGGCTCATTAAAAAGTCTTCATGTTGAGTAGACTGATGAAGAGGAGGAAGAGGAAGAAGAGGAAGGGTTGATTCTGCTGTCTCAGGGCAGAAGCAAGAGGAAATCCACATACAAGGGCCCATGCAGTTTAAACCTGTGTTGTTCAAGGTCTACTGTATTGAATTATTCCCCACCACGTAAAATAAATACTTATGAGTGCATACTGACATAAATATCATTGAATGAATGGATAAACAAATAAACACATAAATATAAGGAAAAAACAAAATTGTTTCCTTTTCTACACTCACAACACTTCTAACACCAAACGTGTATAGGTTTTTTTTCCACCACAAGCAATTTTTCAGGTCTGTGTGGAACCAAACTAGGTATCCTACAATTCGATTCAATTCTGATGCTATTCACCTGCAGTTAGCTCAGACCCCACAGGTTAAAAGCTCAGACCCATAAGACTGCCCCTCACTTCAGACGCCAATCACAACTGGTGGGTCCCCTGGTTACTCACTACTTCTATCCAATGGGCTACCCACAACCCCCTTCTCAGGTTCAAGCATTTGTTAGAATGGCTCACAGAACTCAGGAAGACAGTTTACTTGCTGGATTACCAGTTTGATTACAAGAGATACAACTCAGAACAGCCAGATGGAAGAGATACATAAGACAGAGTATGGAGAAAGGGGCATGAAGCTTCTGTGTCCTCTCCAGCCATCCCACCCTCCCAGCACTTCCACCTATTTGAAACCGAGGGCTAACCTGATTAAGCCTGTCAAACTTAATCTGCCTTGCTTGCCTTTAATCACTTCTTAGTTAATCTTAAAACATATGTAGCTAAAAGTTACATAGCTAAGCAATCCACTAGCTGTCTTATAGATAACATCTCTGACATATACATCTCCATGGTAATGGCTGCTTAGAGTTGTTTTACAGGAATTGGGGGTTGGGAGTAGGCTGGTTAAAGGTAGTTGAAACCACCAACTCTCTGACTGGGCCTGCTCAAATGCCCAAGAGGTGACTTTTTTTGACATCAGAGGGCCAAAACCTCCTCCCTTGGATCATGCTAATGCCACCATTTTCTGAACACATGCTCTATTAAGAACCATGATGCTTGACTACACATGGTAGATCAACAATTACCTCGTGATATAGTTTGGATGTTTTATGCCCTCCAAATCTCATGCTGAAATGTAATCCTCAATGTTGGAGGTGGGCCTAGTGGGAGGTGTTTGGGTCATGAGGGTGGATTCCTCATGAATGGCTTAGTGCCATCCCCTTGGTGAAGAGTGAGTTCTCACTCTGTTAGTTCAAGTAAGAGCTGGTTGCTTAAAGAAGACTTGTATCTCTCTCACTTCCTCTCTTACCATGTGACATGCCTACTCCCCCTTCAACTTCTACCATTATTGTAAACTCCTGAGGCTTCACGAGAAGCCAAGCAGATGCAACTACCATGCTTGTACTGCCTGCAGAACTGTGAGCCAAAGAAACTGCTTTTCTTTATAAATTACGCAGTCTCAGTTATTCTTTTATAGCGATGCAAAATGGACCAGTAGAAAATCGTAAGGAAGAGAAAATATATTTACTCTTCATGAAGTGGAAGTGGCTCATTAAAAAGTCTTCATGTTGAGTAGACTGAGGAAGAGGAGGACGAGGAAGAAGAGGAAGGGTTGGTTCTTCTGGAAAAGCATACCTTGCTTTTCCTTGTCCCCAGTCACCTTTCCCCATGTTTTGGACCACTTTGCACCTTTATCCCATAAATATCTTTAAAACCCTATCTTTGGGGAAGCAGATGTGAGATTTGCTCTCCCTTCTCCTCGCATGGCAGCCTTGTGCATAAAATCTTTTCTTTTTTCCAAAACCTGTCATCTCAATAATTGGCTTACTGCACACAGGCATCTTGAACCTGGTCACTAACATACTCACCAATTTGGAAGCTCTCTGAAAATTATCCTTGTGGGTTTCTATGGAGGCTTTATTATATAGTCATGATTGATTAAATCATTGGCCACTGGTGGTCAACTCAACCTTCAACCTCTCACCCCTATCTGCAGGTCAAAAGATAGGGTTGAAAATTTCAGTCCTCCTTGGTTGGGTGTGGTGGCTCATGCCTGTAATCTCAGCAGTTTAAGAGGCCGAGGCAGATGCATCACCTGAAGTCAGAAGTTCAAGACCAGCCTGGCCAACATGGCAAAACACCATCTCTACTAAAAATACAGAAATTAGCTGGGCATGGTGGTACGTTCCTGTAATCCCAGCTACTCAGGAGGCTGAGGCAGGAGGATTGCTTAAAGCCAGGAGGCAGAGGTTGAGTGAGCCAGGATCACACCACTGCACTCCAACCTGGGCCACAGAGCGAGACTCCATCTCAAAAGAAAAAAAGAAAAGAAAAGAAAAGAAAACCTCAGTCCTCTGATCACAGGCTTGGCCTTCCCTGCAACTAGACCCCATCCTGAGGCTCCTCAGGAGCCACCAGCCATCAGCCATCTCATTAGCAGGCAAAAACACACATCAATTAGGGGATTTTAAGAGTTTTAGGTGCTGTATGCCAGAAAATGGGGATGAAGACCAAATATAAATTTATTATTATAAATCATAATATCACACTAAATAAGGAATAAGAGATAATTTTCCCCTCAAAGAGATAGACCATAACTCCCCACCCCATAAGTGTAAGCTACACATATTGACTTATTTCCAAACAGTACAAAATGGAAAGCTGGCTGTGGTGGGGAGAGGAGGAGAGCACAACTTTTTTTTTTTTTTTTTGGAGATGGAGTCTATACTCTCACCCAGGCTGGAGTGCAGTGGCGCCATCTCAGCTCGCTGCAAGCTCCGCCTCCCGGGTTCACGCCATTCTCCTGCCTCAGCCTCTCCGAGTAGCTGGGACTACAGGCGCCCGCCACCACGCACGGCTAATTTTTTGTATTTTTAGTAGAGACGGGGTTTCGCTGTGGTCTTGATCTCCTGATCTCGTGATCCACCCGCCTCGGCCTCCCAAAGTGCTGGGATTATAAGCGTGAGCCACCGCGCCCGGCCAGGAGAGCATAACTTTATAATAAACCTCATCTCAGCCAAGTGATCAAGGTTAGCAGCAATAGTGATGTCATGTTAATACCATGTACCTTTGATATGATTTAATAAGAATAGCCCTTTACCTCTGTGTTCTTCCTCCTCAAAATCTGTAACACCTGTATAACTGAAAAAAACATCATAAAAATTGCAATACGGAGGCACCTTACAAACTGACTACTACTCCTCAAAACTGTTAAGGCTAGACGGATGTGATGGGTCACACCTGTGATCCCATCACTTTGGAGGGCCAAGGCAAGCGGATCACTTGAGGCTAGGAGTTCGAGAGCAGCCTGGCCAACACGGTGAAACTCTGTCTCTACTAAAAAATACAAAAATTAGCCAGGCATGGTGGTGCACACCTGTAATCCCAGGTACTCAGGAGGCTGAGGCACGAGAATTGCTTGAATCTGGTAGGCAGAGGTTGCAGTGAGCGAGATGGCACTGCTGCACTACAGCCTGGGTGACAGAGCAAGAGCAAGACTCTGACTCAAAAAAAATAAAAAAATAAAAATAAAAATAAATCAATAAAAACTGTTAAGGCTATTAAAAAAATAAGAAAAGTCTGAGAAACTGTCACAGCTAAGAGAGGCACTAAGAGACATGACTAAGTATAATGTGATATCCTAGATAGAATGCTAAAAAGATCACTAGGTTAAAATGAGGGAAATCTGAATAACATATAGACTTTAGTTAATATATCAACATAGTGGTTCATCAGTTATGACAGATGTCCCATACTAAATGTATGATATTAATCATAGGGGCACTACCTAGGAGCCCCAGTTTTGATTGACAGTCAATTCCCTGCTAAGCCAGCAAGTTAGAAACTGAGAGTCAAATTTAATTAAATTTTTGTAAAAATAATCTAATCTTTCCTCTGAATTTGTACAGTAAGTTTTGCACCTGCTTCAGAAACAAAGTGTAGAGCTATCACTGAAAGAGCATCAAACACCGCACTTTGAGTTGAAGAATAAAATGTTGCATAAAAATATCATACCAGATAGAAGGGAGACAAAGGACTCCTGAAAGATGCTCTCAGCAAATATTTTATAATAAATATAATATCATTTATTGAATCCCTAATTGGACACGTCCCTATGTAAGTTAAAAATCATCAAAAAAAAAAAAATCATCTACCAAAAAAAAAGCCTACAGCTTACATCATACTTAGTCATTAATGGATTATATGATAAAAACATGCTAGGATTTTGCATACATAGTTGCAGTTATCCATACTGTATGGAGGGAACCAGACAGAATTAGCCCCACTTTGAGATGTGAGAAATGAGTCTCTATGCAGAAAAATAACTCACCTGAGATCACGCTGCCAGTAACTGTCATGGCTACAGAGATAGAAGGAAACTCTAAACCAGTCCTCTCTTGAATGCCAAGGTTCACCTTCCTCTTTGGCCTCAGCTAGGTCTGCTGTTTTTATCACGGGACTACTTTTATGCAAGATTTGCCAACCTGGGAAAGAGTAGCTTTGTTTTTATAGGTTGTGTCTTCTTCGGGTAAAGAAAGATTTGGGTCAAAAACAGTTCCATTTCATTTTGTAATCAGAAACATTTCATGGAAAATTAAAATTGCTACACAAGCTATACTGCACACACCATGAAGTGTTCACTCATAAGAGATCATTGAGGCATCCCAGGACGCTTTGCCCGTCTTCAGATCACACTCCTTTCATTCTATGTAGAACATTTGGTTTGGGCTTCAGAACCCATGAAAACTGAGCCGATACTTCATACGTTGGATACTTCAGGTCAGGCAAAATAGCATGGAAACTCGTACATGCCATAAGCACCTCATCTATCCAAGCCAGAGAAAGACAACCACTAAGTGTCTGCATTCAGCTCTAAACCAGCCTCCCTAGGACCCACAAAAACACCAGCATGTCCCTCCATTGTAATGCAGACTCTACCAAATAAACAAGCACCTACAGATTTAAAAACTTTTGAGATAATAGATCACATTTTAAATGATAACGTAAATGAAGCTTCTTCAAGATTAGGACCTTACATAAGTGGTATTAGAGTCACTGCAGCTGTTCAGTGAAAGTGTCTCTTTCTACTTCTTCCTGCTGATTTTTTTTTGTCCTTCTCTGCCAAAAAAGCATTTACTACATTTTTTTTTCATTATTTTCTTCGTGTCAAGTGGAACTTTTTCATCCAAATTTCACTGCTCAGGTCCATATGTCTCCTTTTTCTTCTTTTTGTATTTTTTTTAAGATACCACATAACAAAAATGTTTCTCTTATATTAATTTTGTTACTCAGGCAAAGTAAACCATCAGTCCTTAGTATGTCACATAAAAGCCAGAAGAGTAGTGACTCACTCATGCAGAGATTTTATTTAAAACATTTGCTCTGTGGTCAGAGTAGATTAAAGACAGATCAGGTTACCCTCAGAGCACTGCAGGCATAGTGAGAGTGAGAGATGTTGCCACTTGGTAGATAAACCACACACCACTCACATGACAGTCACTTTCCTTGGTCCCCTCCTTCAAGACTGGAACACCTGCATTCAGCAGACTTGGGCTTACTGACCTTGTAACTCTGAAGGGTTCTTGGAAGGATCTGACATTTTAATTTTGTGATAAAAAATGAAATGGCTGCTGAAAGAAGATCTGAATGTCCCTTAGGGACTCCTGGTACATGAAGAAATGAAAAAGAGAAACTGGTGGGGAAGAAAAGGGAAAATAAAAAAGAAAAATGAGGGAAAGGAAATAAACCAAAAAGAGAGCACTATGACAAGTTTCCATTGTTCTTTTTCTGTGCCAGAGAGAGTGGAATTTTAAATGATTGCAAATTGAGCGGCTCATGGGTAATCGATTTGGTCTCCACCAGTAGAGGTCAGGAACCCATGACATGTAAATAATATTTATACAGTTGAAACAAGGAACAGATGAAGTCCATGGAAAAGAATGAATCTCTGCTTTTTGATTTTTATAGAATAGCACAAATTTCAACATCTGAGACCGACACAGTAAGAAAACTGCTAATGGTAAAAGCTGATGTGTGAATGAATATCCGTAACTGCCAGTATTTGTTAGTGTATGTGCTATTTATCTCAGGTCTACCTACTAAAATTAGTTAATAGTCAACCAAATTCATTGGTCAATTCTTAAAAATCAGCTAATTAACTGATTTTGTGTGTGCGCGCACATCCATTTTCAAACATACTTGTCCTAGAGCAACTTTTCTTCTTCCTTTTTGTTCTTCCTCCCTTTTTTCTTTCTTTTTTTTAAATAGGCAAAAAAAATCACTAATTCTTTCACACTTAAAACAGCTTGTGACCTGCCGAAGATGGAAACTGTCAAGAAGATCATAGGATCTGCAGATTAGAAGAAATTCCAGTGGTCATCTAGCTGGACCTCTGACAAGGGCAGGAATCCTTTCTATAACATCTGGTAGTATATGGTCACCAAAGAAAGCCTGCTTGTATATTCTCATTGATAAGGGATCTGCTATTTTGTGGGGCATTTAGTTCCATTGTTTACGCATCTATATGTTAAATCCATATTTTTAAGTGTGGGTAATAAATTAATAAATAAGAAAATCATAAGATAGTGATAAGTATAATTCAAAGCATTAAAACAGAATAATGTGAGAATGAGTAGATAGCTACTAAAGACTGGGTGTTCAGTGATGGTCTATTGTAGGATATGACACTGGGGCTCAGAGATAAGTGTTTTCCAAGCAGAAGGAATAGGTAAGATGAAGACTCTAAGGTGGGAATCAGCTTGGCGTGGAAAAATAAATAAGCAGGCTGGAGACTGATGGGCTAGGTTCAGGGTGCTGAAAGACAAGCCTGGAATGGGTGCAGAGATCATTCAATGCTGGGCTTTGTGGGCTGTGACGAGGATTGTGTGTTCTATTCTAAGCACAATCAGATCTATTAGGCAGTTTTAAACAACATATTTAAAAATATTGCTCATGTAGAGAGAATAGAATCCAAAGCAGCAGAAATAGAAGCAAGGAAACCAATTATAAGGCTATTATGATAGATCAGGGAAAAGATTTTGATAGTTTGGATTGTGGTGGTGATGCAGGAAATGGAGAGAAGTGGAAGAGTTTGGACTATGCTTTGGGGAGGTTAGATTGGCACAACTGGCTAGGTTGACTTTGCAGCAGGGGTTGGGGATGAGTTTAAAAAAAAAAAAAAGAATCATATGCACTGTCAAGATACCCGGCTTGCGCACCTGAGCAGGAGATGGTACAAGTTACTGACATATAGAAAACTGGAGGGTGACTAGGTTTCTAGGCAATGAAAGTAACCCAAGAATTCTGCTTTAACCTCACTCTGTTTGAGATGTCTGCCATGTAGGGAGTTGGCCAAACAATTCAGATGTTCCAGATAGAGGCCAGATATTTTTAGGCATCTGCATTTTGTAAGATAATTAAATTATTAGTAGGTTAGTCATAATATTGAACTGAAATTTTCTCCTTGTAATTACTACCCACTAGTCCTAGTTTTGTCTTCAAAGGAAAGACCATTTCTCACATGATGATATGGTTTGGCTGTGTCCCCAGCCAAATCTCATCTTAAATTGTAGCTCTAATAATCCTCATGTGTTGGGGAGGAGGGACCCAGTGGGAGGTAATTGAATCATGGGAGTGGGTTTTTCCTGTGCTGTTCTTATGATAGTGAGTAAGTCTCACAAGATCTAATGGTTTTATAAGGGGCAGTTCCCCTGCACATGCTCTCTTGCCTGCTGCCATGTAAGACATGCCTTTGCTCTTCCCTCACCTTCTGCCATGACTGTGAGGCTTATCTAGCCATGTGGAACTGTGAGTCCATTAAACCTCTTTTTCCTTAAAAATTACCCAGTCTTGGAAATTTCTTCATAGCAGTCTGAAAATGAACTAATACACATGACAACTCTCCAAATATTTGAAAAAATGAAGGTTGATATTTACTGTACAACTGGTATAAGCCAATTATTTTGCTCATAGTCTCTTATTTGGACTTTCTAGGGTATGTGAGGGCATGAATTATTTCCCCATATTAAAGAAAACAGAACTGAAGTACAGAGAGAGTATCTTGTCTAAGGTCACAAAGCTATAAAGTAGAGAAGCTGAAATTCAATGCAGATCAGTCTGATTCCCAAGCTCATCATTGGACTGTATCTCTCAGACCCAGGTAAATTAACACTAGTGCTCTCAAGTGTTTCTCAGACAGCAGGGTTTCCAGAATGTTTCAGCATTCTCAAAGTCTTCTGCTAGCTTCCTACTTCAGCAACATCTCGCTTAAAATGTTGGTCCTTCCAGTGAACACATTTGATCTGACCAAGGAGGAATACACCCATTTTCTGGACAGATGCCTTCATAGAATGATGCTGGACATTGCATTAGAGTAACCACATCACACTGTTGGCTCATATAAAATTTGTGGTCAACTGCTGTCTAGCCAGGGCTCCCACATCCTATACTTGTGCTATAATTTTTTTTGCCTACATTAAAAATGTCAGGATATTTGAAACCTGAGTCTTTTAACTAGCAAATTAGTTGTTCCCTCCACTTTTCTTCCAAAAGCAGGTCTGATAAGTGAGCCTTTTTTCTTTGTCTCATTTGTTGATTAAAATGACATTTACGTTATAGAATCAAAAATTTCAATATAATAAAAAATAAACATTAAGATTTATTGTGTGCCTACTGTGTTTCCAATATTATTTTAAGTCTCAGTTTTCTCATCTTTAAGATGGAAATAATCATAATAGTACCAAAGAGCAAATGATAAATTGCCTGTGAAATTCCTAACTATAAGGTCATACTTATCTATCACTCAAAACTTTGGAAGACCATCTTATTTTAAGACAATGTCCAGCCTTTGATATTAAGCCACTCTCTGATGTAACTAAGGAATATTGTATTAGGAAAGTATACAGAAACTAAAAATTAGTCCGCCAAAAGCAATTTGCAATGGAAAACAAGAGTAAATGATCTTATTATGTCACCGAGAGATGCAACTACTGCTTAATTGCCCACTGATAGTCTGGTAAGTAAGGCATTGTTAATGTGCTTCCCATTCTACCCCAACAAGGAAAGGGGCCTCCAGGAAGAAGATCCTAGGGAAGGACAGTAATGGAAGGAATGTGCTGAAACTCCCCCCTCTGCCCAAATCCAATACATCTATTTATTTGTGCCCTGCGCATAATCTGTGCTTCCCTTAGTTCAGATTCCCAGAAGCAGATCATGAGACAAGGGCTCAAGTGTCAGTTGTTTGTTTGGAGGAGATGCTAGGAAACGCCAGAAAAATGGGAAAGTGAGCCAGGAAAGGAAAATAAATAAAAGGTGCATTATTAAGGTAGTTACTGCTGAGAGTAAATGGAACATAATCCTGCTGGGGAACTCTGGGAGCCAGTGTAGAATTTGTGTCTCAGCGTTATCCCATCCTAGTTAGTTAATTATACACTAATTCCCATCAGTCATTGATTGAGACTGTCAAGGTAGGGGGTTATTTCTCAAGCACTTCCAGAATGCCCTGTGCACCAGAAAAAGCTGTCAAAGAGTTGGAACCATGATCAGGCCTGAGGGAATGTAGACTGGGAATAACAGAATATGCTGCACCCAGTGAAGGTTTCTCAAGACCTCCAAGCTCTCCAATAAGCTAAATGATCAGATGTATATTTTTCTGGCAGGGTGCATGGCCAACAACAGCAGTTAAAATAATAGAAGAGTGGCCAGGTGCCGTGGCTCATGCCTGTAATCCCAACACTTTGGGACGCCGAAGCAGGTAGATTATAAGGTCAGGAGTTCGAGACCAGCCTGGCCAACGTGGTGAAACCCCATCTCTACTAAAGATAAAAAATACTAGCCGGGCGTGTTGGCACACACCTGTAATCCCAGCTACTCGGGAGGCCGAGGCAGGAGAATCATTTGAACCCGGGAGGTGGAGGTTGCAGTGAGCCGAGATTGAGCCATTGCACTCCAGCCTGGGCAACAGGGTGAGACTCCGTCTCAAAAAAAATAATATAAGGGTGTACTCTGGACAACTCAACAACAGCAACCACAAAAATTTGTAAATGGGCAAAAGGACTTAAATAGACATTTCTCCAAAGAAGATACACAAATGACCATTCACTGTGCTTATTGCACATGAAAAGATGCCCAACATTATTAGAGAAATGCAAATCAAAACCACGGTACGGTATCACTTCATGCTCATAAGGATGGCTCTTACGAAAACAAAACAAAACAACAACAACAACAAAAACTAAAAATAACCTGTGTTGGTGAGGATGTGGGGACATTAGAACCCTTGCAAACTGGTAATATAAATGTAAAAATGCAGCCACTATGGTAAATAGGAAGTTCCTCAAAAAGTTAAACAGAATTATTATACTATCCAGCAATTTCACTCCTAAGGATATAACCAAAAGAATTGAAATTGAGGACTCAGACATATACGTGTGCACTAATGTTCCTAGCAGCATTATTCACAATATTCACATTATTTACGTTATTGTTCCTATTTTCCCACCAAAAGGTGGAAACAACCCGACTGTCAATAGATTAATAGATAAACAAAATGTGGTATATACATACAATGGAACATTATTCAGCTACAAAAAGCAATAAAATTCTGATACGTGTTACAACCTGGATGACCCTTGAAAACATTATGGTAGATAAAATAAGCCAGAAGGACACAAAAGGACAACTATTGTATAATTGCATCTAGATAAAATACCTAGAATATGCAAATTTATAAAGACAAAAAGTAGAATAGAAGTTACCAGGGTTTGAAGAAGGAGCATTAGAGTTTAATGGGTACATAGTTTCTATCTGGGATGATGAAAAAGTCTTGGAAATAGATAGCAGTAATGATTACCCAATACTGCAACTGTCTTTAATACCACTGAATTGTACACTTTAAAGTGGTTAACACGGTACATTTTGTTATATATATTTTACCATAATAAGAAAGGTCAAAACAACCTGATTTTCTTTTAAATTACAAGTTGAAGAATAATTTTTCAAAGATGGGCACATAGTGAGACCCCATTTTTCAAAATGAAAATAAAAGGGGAACTTTGGAACAAATAAATGCAATGCATTACAACTGGGACCTACATCCCTCATTGTAAATTATGCTATCTGAGTGCCAGAAGCTTCAGTGAATAAAAACATGAGTTTGCAAGGGATAAGATTTCAAATGTGTGAACACATACACTAAAAGACCAACAACTCTTATACCCATAACCAGATTTCTCTTTTTAGTGCTATAAACTTGGTAATAATATTAATATTACCATTTTCTCCCAAAGTTCTGCAATATCTGCATTACTAGGTTTTCTTGGTCAAAACTAACATGTCATCAAGTCCAGAGTAAGTTCTTGCTAAACTATTTTTGATACAAATCTATTTTCAAAAGTTGTATAAACCAGTAATTTATTAACTGCTCAACTTTCTATTTTGCCTGCTCGCTCTCTCTTATTCCTTCATAAAATTCTCTTACCCCTTGCATAAAATGTATCTCTTTTTTTTTTAGTTGAACACATTTTGCCATGAACATGAGGCTTTGTGCATGAAAGGTACTCCAATGGCAAAGTTTGTCTCCCACTTCCTCTTCCCAGTGGCACAGTCTTTCAACTGCCAACTCCCCTCACTTGAACCCTGGTGGTCCATCCAGAGTGGCAGCATGGCTCAGAAGCAAAAATACAACTGGTGGGTACAATCAGACCGGGGTTCAAATCCCAACTCTACCATCTACCATATGATCTTGAGTAAGAAACATGGCCTTTCTGAGTCTCGATCATATCTTACATAAAATGAGCCTAATACTACCATCAAAAGGATGATGAGCAGCATATATTACACTAAAAAGCATTTGGGGCTGGATGCCATGGCTTACACCTGTAATACCAACACTTTGGGAGGCCAAGGTAGTAGGACTCCTTAAGGCCAAGAATTCAAGACCAGCCTGGGCAACAAAGCAAGATGCCATCTCTACAAAAAAATTAAAAATTAACCTGGTATGGTAGCACATGCCTATAGCGCTAGCTACTCAGGAGGCTGAGGCAACAGAATCACTGGAGCCCAGGAGTTTGAGGCTGCAGTGAGCTATGATTATGCCACTGCATTCCAGCCTGGGTGACAAAGCAAGACCCTATCTCAAAAAACAAAACAAAGCAAACAAACAAAAAACCTGGTTTATTACATGCCATATTCAGTGCTTAATAAATTATTTCCTTTTTTCCATACTTCCTTCCCAGATTGTAATTGTATTCTATTATCCTATAGCAGACAATGATATTGGACCCACGGTACTCATTTCCCTCTTCTTTAATTGTAATAGTATGTTTGGCTCGACATGGGCCATTCATAATAGAGATTCCATGATCCTTGCAGCCAGTTATGGTCAATTAAAAGGAAAAAGCAGAAGGCACTCTCTGATATGAACCAGATTGTTAAACGAGTAAGTTCTAGAGATCTGCCATACAGCATAGTGTCCATAGTTAACAATATAATATTGTGTTCAAATTTGTTAAGAGAGTAGATTTCATCTTAAGTGTCCTTACCACAAAAATGAAGGGGAACACAACGAAACTCTATTACCTTGTTTATTAGTCTGTTTTCACACTGCTATACAGAATACTTCCTGAGACTGGGTAATTGTAAAGGAAAGAGGTTTAATCAACTCACAGTTCTGCAGGCGTAACAGAAAAAACGGCTAGGAGGCCTCAGGAAACTTAGAATCATGGCGGAAAGTGAAGGAGAAGCAAGTACATCTTACGTGGTGGCAGGAGAGACAGTATGTGTGAAGGAGAAACTGTTAAGCACTTATAAAACCATCAGATCTCGTCAGAACTCACTCACTATCATGAGAAAAGCATGGGGGAAACTGCCCCAAGATCCAATCATCTCCCACCAGGTCCCTCCCTCGACA
Organism: Hylobates moloch; assembly: GCF_009828535.3. NCBI lineage: Eukaryota > Metazoa > Chordata > Mammalia > Primates > Hylobatidae > Hylobates > Hylobates moloch. Next base: position 14,015,363 of record NW_026652290.1, on the reverse strand, counting down.
TGTGGCAATTATGGGGATTACAATGAGATGAGATTTGGGTGGGGACACAGAGTCAGATTGTCACTTTGATTGTGGTGATGGTATGTGTCCCAACTCAGCAAATTGTACACATTGAATATGTGAAGTTCTTTATTTATCAGTTAGGCTCAAACTCAATAAAGCTCAGTACACACCTCAATAAAGCTATTTGTTATTTTTTTAAAAAAGAATGTAGGAAGCTTCCCTAAGAATGGTTGATACGAATGAACCCCTTGCTCTCTTCTTTTCCAGTCTGCTGACTGGGACACAGACACTGATATTCTGGAACATGAAGACAAAGGCTTGGGACAAGGCATCAGAGATCTGGAAGGAACCTACATCTGAAGATTCCATGGAGAAAAGCAGCCACATCTTCCTAACCCACTCACCCTCAAGTATTATTTATATGGGAGAAATAAGCTCTTTTCTTCTTAAAGCCACATTATTTGGAATTATCTCTCACTCATAGACAAATTTTATACTAACTCACATAACTTTCCAGGAATCCTACATTTTCTCTTTTGGAGTAATGGAAGAGTCCTCCTCAGAGTTCTTTCCTATTTCCCATGAGAGGAAACGTACAGGTGTGCCAACTGAGGCCAATCTAGCAGACTGTGATGAACACTAAATGGTTGGGGACTTTTGCTCTGACATATGTCATCATCGAAGTGCATGAGCATTTTATGAGAAGATCAATGCTAAATAGCAGACATATTTTGCTACAGCATTAAATAGACTAAAACCGTCTTTACAAGGAGAAAATGATATATTGAAAAGGATTATCTAAGAATCTGAAGGAAAGTTATTTTTATGGCCATACTTGTTATGCTGTAGTAATGTAATATGCTGCTAAAATCAATTTCAAACTGCTATTTCTATAAGAATCTGTCACACTAATTCTCACTAGCTATACACAAAGACAGAATTGAGTACTATTGATGCAACGAAGCTCTGTGGTAAAAGGAGTCAGGCTCCAATCTGTGTTGTGCGATGCTGTAGCCGTGTACTTTGGGGGAATTTTCTTCTTTGTGTCTCAAATTATTCACCTATTTTATGGATTTATAATAATCACTAACAAGATTAATACAATTCTTAAATGCAATAATAATGTATAGTATTTAATATAGTACCTATATAAAGCACTAAATACATGTTAGTTGTCATGTTTTAGATATATACATATTTTTTTTCTTTTTTTTTTTTTGAGACAGAGTCTCTTTTGCCAGGGTGGAGTGCAGTGGCACGATCTCAGCTCATTGCAACCTCTGACTCCCCAGTTCAAGTGATTCTCCTGCCTCAGCCTCCTGAGTAGCTGGGATTACAAGCATGTGCCACCACACCCAGCTAATTTTTGTATTTTTAGTAGAGACGGGATTTCACCATGTTGGCCAGGATGGTCTCGATCTCCTGACCTCGTGATCCACCCGCCTCGGCCTCCTAAAGTTCTGGGATTACAGGTGTGAGCCACCGCACCCGGCCTAATATTTTTTAATACTTGTTTCTGTAAAATTTCTCTGTTCAAAGAAAAAAAATTTCCACAAAATCTAGTATATTGTGGCACTAAAACTTGTAAAATAAAGTATATTAAATACAGTCTGGCAAATGGGTTATTTGAATATATTTCATCTTGAAGGTGACTCCAGCTAAAAATATGCCAAGACCAATGACTGCTAAATGTGGTGAGCAAAAGTTTTAGGAGAAACAGGATTTACATAGTCTCGCAGTGCCTCTTTCAAAGGTATTTATTAACACCAAAAAGGTAAGATGGTAACTTTACAATCGGTCTACCCAGCAGATATGACCTTAACCAAGTGATCAAGGTCAACATCACCAGCAACAAGGCAAGTTAACATCATGAACCTCTTATTAATTCATGCTTAGAATGCAGTATCGTTTGTGCAATATTTTGCCAAAAATGAATAACTTCACTCCAAACAGGAGAAAACATCAGACAAACCCAAACTGAAAGAGACTCTACAAAATTTGTTCAAAATTGAAAGTCTTTAAAAATTTGGCAAGGAAACCTGGACAAGCATGAGGTATAGATATTTTCATTGCTAACAAATATAAGTAAACCTATATTTGATAGCCAGCCTATATTTGAAAAATGTCAGAGAATAAATATCCACTTTATCTAACGCTTTCACACCTTATAAAAGAGAAATTTATTTTGGAAATGAAGTAGATCTATAAGTGTTGATTTAAAAAGATTTTGAGTGGAAAAAACAAATTATTATAATTATATATGAGACTATGGGCTGGGCGCAGCAGCTCACGCCTGTAATCCCAGCACTTTGGGAGGCCAAGGAGGGGCGGATCACAAGGTCAAGAGATGGAGACCATCCTGGTCAACATGGTGAAACCCCACCTCTACTAAAAATACAAAAATTAGCTGGGCGTGGTGGCGCATGCCTGTAGTCTCAGCTACTCTGGAGGCTGAGGCAGGAGAATCGCTTGAACCCGGGAGGCAGAGGTTGCAGCAAGCCGAGATTGTGCCACTGCACTCCAGCCTGGCGACAGAGAGAGACTCCATCTCAACCAAAAAAAAAAGAAAAAGAAAAAGACTAGGCACACTATAATCTCATTTATATAAAACATGATTTACATCTGCATGTGCATTTTTTACCTTTGTATATAAAATGTCTGAAAAGATAAAAAATACAATTTGTGATTAGCTCTTTGGGTGAAAATGGGAAGCTGAGAGATGAAGGGGGAAAGTTACTTTTCACCCTGCACTTCTATGTACTATTTCAATTTTTTAGCATAAAGATGTATTATCTTTGTAACAAAAATAATATATTTATTAAAAATGAATGTAAATCAAACCTGGATCCATTTGCCATTTTTGTCACATGTCTGCTAAGTCACTTAACGTTTTTGGACCTCATTTTTCTCTTCTGTAAAATGAAATTATTATTTTATATTAGTGATTTAACTGGAAATCTCTGCAAGCTTGTCCAAGTTGCCTTATTTTGTTGTTATTGCTATGGTTGTCGTTCTGTTTTGTTTCGTTTTAGGCTTTTAGCAGCTTGAAGCCATGGTTTTTAGTTCCTGTCTCTGGTGATAAACGGAAAAGAGGGATGAGGAAGGGGCTTTACTGGCCCAATCAGAAACAGAAACTAAGAACCTATGACTGTATTCTTTCCTTTAAACAGCTCTGCTAGGGTGTTGTGCAAATACAGATTCCTGGGCCCCACCTCAATTCCTATTAAATCAGACTCCTCAGGCATGAGGCCCAGAAGTGAAATCTGTAAAAGCTCCCCAAGTGATTTTGTTGGCCAAAAATGGTTCTATTTCTAGATTACTTCCCATGCTTTGTTCCTTTCCTGCATTAAGTCATTCAACAATATCTCCTGAGAGCTTGCTATACGTATGATCATGTGTACACAGTTAGAAGGAACTATACAGACCTGTCATAGTTTTCAGTCTAGCAGGGAAAATGAATAAAGCAGAAATGATTTGAATGCACCAGAGCATGTACCATGTGCCACAAGATAAACTCATTTCAAATTAGTTCTCCCCAAAGTTTCTTCTTCCTTATTCCAGCAGGGCAGCTTGGCCCATTTCAATCTCTCTTACCAGCAGATAATTCCTGACAGTTTCTTATGTTTGTAAAGCCTGGAATATATGATAAGACTTTGTTAGAGGCTCTCAACCTGATGCGCACAGAGACAGAAGGCTAGTGATAAGAAGAGAGAAGGGAAATTCACCCAAATGGAGATGAGATCACTTCTCAGTCCACTTGACAGTCCACTGAGTGGTTGGGCTTGGGCACTGCTTGTTAGACAGTGAGATCTCAGAGGGTGGGACTTAGAGTCTTAGGAATGTTAGGCCCAAGGTGGAGAGTCTACCAGCCTTGGAAAAGATGCCTGTGTCCCAATGTGGCACAGAAATAGCAGAGGACAAGCTCTGAAGGAACATAGAGGCTGGGATAAAAGGTATCTTGGGGGTAACCAATATTGACTGATTAGGAGAAGGAACTATCTATTTCCTTTCTCCATGTCCACTGGATGCTGTGCTGACATTGGCATCTTTATGCAATGCTAATGAATGTAGATGAGAAGAGGGAAGAAGAGAATAGGAAAGACAGGGAAGGATTTCAAAATTATTGAGATATTATTTTTCTTTTTTTTTTTTTTTTTTTTGTGAGACAGAGTCTCACTCTGTTGCCCAGGCTGGAGTGCAGTGGCACGATCTCGGCTCACTGCAAGCTCCACCTCCTGGGTTCATGCCATTCTCCTGCCTCAGCCTCCCAAGTACCTGGGACTACAGGCACCCGCCACCACACCCGGCTAATTTTTTGTATTTTTAGTAGAGACGGGGTTTCACCATGTTAGCCAGGATGGTCTCAATCTCCTGACCTCGGCCTCCCAAAGTGCTGGGATTACAGGCGTGAGCCACCGCGCCCGGCCTATTTTTCCTTTTTTATGGTGAAACCCCATCTCTACAAAAAAATACAAAAATTAGCTGGGCGTGGTGGTGGTCACCTGCAATCTCAGCTACCCAGGAGGCTGAGACAGAAGAATCACCTGAACCCGGGGGACAGAGGTTGCAGTGAGCTGAGATCATGTCACTACACTCCAGCCTGTGTGAGAGTGAGACTCCATCAAAAAAAATAAGAAGAAGAAGAAGAAGAATACTACAAAGAATACTACTGATTTTTTTTATACATTAATTTAAAGTGTCGTAAAACTTTACTGGAGATGTTCTAGCAGCCTTTAGGTGGAGTCTTTAGAGTTTTCTATGTATAAGATCACATCATCAGTAAAGAGAGATCTTTTGCTTTCTTTTCCTAGTTGGATGTCTTTTTTTAAATTTTTTTATTATACTTTACGTTCTGGGGTACATGTGCAGAACGTGCAGTTTTGTTACATAGGTATACACGTGCCATAGTTGTTTGCTGCACCCATCAACCCATCACCTACATTAGGTATTTCTCCTAATGTGATCCCTCCCCTAATCCCCCACCTATATTATTTTTCTTTAGCAAAGGGCAAGATGAGGTTAGGGTCATAAGTAAGTTGATTTAAGGAAAAGAAATATAAAATATTGTGCACACTGATTTTCTGACTAAATTAATGCACAGTGTTTAGGTATTACAAAGTCTTGGAAAAGAGAGAATATGCAAATATCTTAATAACTTGAGAAGGAATTTTAAAATATATGAAAAGCTTCTATTCATTTCACCCTTGCACAGTAGCTAGATGCTCTTTGGAGTATCATCCTGCTTTAAAATGAATGCTATTAGAGCAAAGCTATTGTTTGTCACTTATTTGAAATAAAATATTTCCTTCCTTTAATTATAATTTAATAAACAGACTTTAACTTCACCTAAAGTCACCTAATTCAGATTAATTTTAGAAATTGCCTATTCCCAAATCTTACCTTGCAAGTGTTTCCTCAATTCCCCTTAAACAAATTGTCAACCTTTCAGAATATTGATTGTGCAAAGACATTGTTAATAGATATAACTTATTAACAAGCACCTCTTCATTTCATAGGCTGTATAAAAAGGTAAAGGCTATAGTTCCCATCTATAGAAAAGTTAGAATCAAATTAGAAAAAGAGGATTATTTGGCATGGTTTAAGATTATTATCAGAATGGACAAAGCAGGGGAAAAAAGGAGGTGGCAAACGAAGCCAGTGAAGATATTCTCAAAACACAGTTTTGTAGGAAGTAATAAAAGATAAAGTAAATTATATATAGCTCTCAGAATAGCTATTCTCAATCTTTAGGGGCTAGGAAAGGTTTTTATAAACCGGGCATTTGGAATTGGAATACAGAGGGTATACACTAGTGCAGGGTTATCAGAGTCCTAGCAAACTTATATTCTCCTGCCTTGAAAGCTGCCTAGGTGTTTAATTCTGAACTTACTGCCTCAATATCAGGAATCTGGGATTAAAGCTGTGTGATGATTGATTTTATGTGTCAACTTGAGTAGTCCATGGTATCCAGTTGTTTGTTGAAATATAAGTCTAGATGTTTCTATGACAGTATTTTTTTAGATGTCATTAATATTAAATCAGATGTAATTAGACCCTGAATAAAGCACATGACCCTCCATAATGTGAGTGAGCCTCATCCAACCAGCTGAAGGCCTTAAGGGAAAGGACTGAGGTCCCTCAAAAAGGAAAGAATTCTGCCTCCAGATCGCCTTTGGACTCAAGACTACAACTCAGCCCGTGTCAGAATTTCCAGTCTGCCAGACTGCCCTGCAGATTTTGGACTTGCCAGCCTCCAAAACTGTGTGAGCCGATTTCTTAATATAAACCTCTCTTTATAGATATAGATAGATACGGATATAGATATAGATCCTATTATGTGTGGGTATACACACACACACACACACACACACACACACACACACACACACGCACATCCTATTGTCTCTGTTTCTCCTAAGAGCCCTGACTAACACAAACTCCTTCAGGGTTAAGCAATACTGCAACACTTAACATTCTCTTCCTTATCAAAGACAGCTACCCTGGGATACATTAAATTCTCTTTCTCGAATGCCATTTCCTTTGCCAATGATAGCTATGCCCAGTCTATGTAATTTTAAGTATTTGAACACTAACCAATTGATGCTAGACATACATAAAGGAGCTTTCCTAAAGCCAAATTGTGGAGATAAATGTTTCTAGGCAACGAATGTTCACAGTGGACTAACATTTTTCAAAAACCATTTTTTTTCTGGGTATTGGGAGGTGACTGAAATGTAAATAAAACACTGTAATGGGAAAAGGTTTTTTCTTTTTATTAGCATTGCTCGTCTATTTCAGTGGAAGAGAGGCTCCTATTCAATCAAATGTCACACAATCAACTAAATCTCCAAAGATTATAAGAACAGGATTGCATTTTGTTTTATTTCAGTTACCCAAGGATTCCAAATGTCCATGGCTAACGCAAAACAAGGTCCTGTTACCACCGAAAGTTTACATCTCAAAGAAGTGAAAATGATTGCTGGCCCACATGCCTGTGAATATTCCCCTTTAGTAAAGCCAAGAATTTCAATTCCAAGTGTCCAGGATATTCTGTATGATTCAAAGTTTTGTTTCTATGTGGGTTAAAGAACCATTTATCCAAGATCACAAATGCTAAGCACCAAATAAACAGTCCAAACGGATGCTATGGTGCAGAAACACAAGGAGACTGAAGGCATAGAAGGGTATCTTGGGCTTTAGGTTGAAGTATGGAAGAAGAATATGACTTCTTTCAACAGGAAAATGTAAAAACAATAAAAACTATGGCCACACATGGATGATTAGGAATTAATAAAATAAATCAGTCGGTTTGAATAAGGAGGCATGGGAGAAAATGATAGACAGAAGGAAAAAGCCAGAACACAGAAGGTCTCGAATGCCCAATTTAGGACCTTCACCTTTGTTTTGCTGGAGAGATAGATCCATTGAAGACTGTGATCAGTTGATTGGCACATGTATGGTAGATTGCAATTTTGTGTTAATTCTTACTTCTTCTTTGTATTAAAATTTTATATCCACATCACTTTCCACATGACCTATCAGTGCCTCCCAGTAGAGAAGACAGCATAATTATGCCTGCCATTTTTACTTTGGGATTGGTCATGAGAATTGACCAGTGAAATGTTAACTCCATGAATACCAGCAGGGATGTTCACGTGAGTGCATGGATTGGTTTGTTTGCATGTCTTTATTTAGCCATGAGAAGAACATATACTAGGTAACAGCTGATCCACAAATAAAGAACTACAGGGAGCAGACTTGAATTCAATACATATGTGAAGTCAAGAATAGGTAAGCAACCCTAGGTAAGCCCTCCAAGACCGCTACTGACTCACAGACCTATGAGTGAGTAAGAAATGCATTCATTACTGTAAGCCACTGAACTTTGGGGGTGGTTGTTACACACACAGCATTGCTACAGCAGCAACTGTCTAATAAGAGCGGAAAGTGGAATTTTGGAGAAGTCAGTCCACCAACAGATTAAATAAGGAATAAACTGGAGACAGGAAGACAATTTAGAGGATTCTTATAGACCCTCTAGAGATGGCTTTGTTCCTCTGAAACAATACTTTACAATGCTTAAGATGCAGCTTTTCTATCTACCTGGCCTCCAGAGTGAGGAAAAGTGGAACAAATCCGCTATTCAGTCCACACTATACATATAGTGTATGCAAGAAATGAACATTGCTCTTATAAGCCACTATAGATACAGGTCTTGCTTATTTCTTCGGTGTATCTCAGACAATCCTAACTAATACAGGAAGGATGTTCCAGGATTAATTCAGCAGTTCTGCAATGTCATGGAACATTAAGCTTTTCCTTTTTCCATTTTTCCTTGTTCTGCAGACCACTGTGTCATCCCTTAAAGTTTCAAAGTGGCTGTAGCAGATCCAGGCCAGAATCAGGTAACAAGCCCATGTCCTGACTGTAAGAGAAGCTAGAAAAACAAGTGGTTTTGCCTTTTCATTATATTTACTGGAAGACAAGCTTTGCCAGCCATGAAGAAAGTAGGAGGAACAGGTGCTGCGTAGGCAGCCAACAGGTTCTTTGAATGTAGGATGGGATACTATCTACATTTGAGATTCTACTATTTATTGAATGCTTTCTCTATGTCAGTTTATTTTCATAGCTCATAGACATTATTTCATCCCCCGCCACCCATTTTACTGATGAGAAACTGGAACTCAGGGAAGCTAATTGGGAATCACAAAGACAAAGCAACATGTTTAAGATCACCCAGAATGTAGATGACAGAACAAAGGTTTGAACCCAGGCCTGACTGTCTATATTGAAGCCCTCTTATCCAAACATCCTTATGTAAAGACTTCTGCTTCTCTCCATTGTTCAGTACTTCAAGACACCTACTGATTCTACTGCATGACTCTTCTGCACTACAAAAGAGGCACAGGACTCACACACAACAACAAAGTCCCTCCCTAGGGCATTGAATTACACCCCCACCCCCCGCCCCCGCCCCGGCCCAGAAAAAAAAGACAGATGGTGAACTTTTTTCTTTTTTTTAATGTCAAAGTCCATTCCAGTGAAACAAGTGCCTGCTGTCCCACGACTTATAACACCAAGTGATGTTCAGATTCTGTTGGGCTCCTGAGTAAGCATGCCAAGTCTGTTTGCAATTTCCACAGCACATAGCATGCTCGTCAGAGGCTTTCCATTCATTTTCTCTAACGCTTCCCTGGCCTTTTGAAGGCTTTTCAGCTGAAAGTCAAGAGTCCAGGCCCCAGATTCTCAGAGGCTGGCAGCCTTCTTAAATGCATTGTTCATGTCTCTATCTCTCTCTCTCTCTCTCTGTCTCTGCTTTATCCAAAGAAAGGACATCTTGGTACAACTCAAAAAGCTGTAAGCTGAAAACTCACTGAGAGTTTGGTCAGCAAGTCTCTGGTGTTGCTCATACCCAGAGCATTATTATCCCCTTAATCACCTCTCTCTCTCTCTCTGGACAGTGGTCTGTCTTGATCTTTCTGGGAGAGGCAACAAAGCAGCTGTGGTAGAATTTGATGCCATATTGATGGCGTTGCACTGTTTCCTCAGATTCTCACATGGATGTGCTCCCTCGTGGGTGGCCTTCCATGCAGAACAGAGCAGTCCCTCTTCCCAGAAAGGCAGCTGAGCTTCCCAGCTGTGGTATCTTGGGGAAATGAAGCACATCCCCACTGCTGTAGAATCATCTTAGCTTTTTCCACTTTTAAAGCTGATTCCCAGAGAAAAGACACTAGGCAATTTTTCTTTTAGAGCGCTGATTGTATTACTGTCAAATCAATGGACTAATCACCTACGTGCATTCTTCTCTCTCAAACTATGAAATTTTTAAATGGGAGAACAGAGAGCTTGGGAAGAAGGAAGCAACAAGAGCTTTATGCCTCTGTGGTAGCACTCTAAGATTGACCTTCAGTGACCCTAACCCTTGTATAATCCAATCCCCAGCCATTTGAATGTGGGTGGAACATGTGAATATGATGAGAGGTTATAAGGCAAGAGGGAGATTACGCAGTTGAGCCTGAATTAATCACACTAGCCCTTTAAAAGTAGGGAGATTTTGCTTGCTAGTAGCAAAAGAGAAGTCAAATGATTATAAATTTCAAGAGGATTCTATTTGAGAGATGCTGCTACCAGCCTTGAAAAGTTAAGCTTAATTGATGAGAGGGTCTGGGAGAAAGTCCATGGCAAAGAGCTTGCAAGGGGCCTCTAGGAGCTGAGAAAGGCCCGCAGCAGAAAGCAAGTAAGGAAATGGGGTTCTCTGTCCTACAGCAGCGAGGGACTGGATTCTGCCGACATCCTGAATGGACCTGGAAATAGATTCTTCCCCAGGTCTCCAGGGAAGAGTACAGGCCAGCCTTGAATTCAGTCTTGTGAAACTCTAAGCATAGAACCCCGTCAGGCCCTCTCATCCACCCTTTTCATTTATATAACCGGGAGATGATAATTGGAAGTTGTTTCATGTGGTGAGTTTGCAGTAATTCGGTGTGCAGCAATAGAAAACTCACATAGCCTTTTTTACCCATTCCCAGGAATCACAACTTTCAATTGGCAACAAATTACATTTAGTGAGTACAGGCTCTAAATCATATAGGCCCTATTCGTTACATTATCTTCAGGCTTCATTATGCATGGTAAGTATGCAATCAATCTTTGTTGATGAAATCAATGAGGCAATGCTTAAAAGCATAGGCTTTAAAGTCAGAGACACATGAGTACATGAGTCCAAATCCCAGCCTCATTATCTAGTAGCCCCATGATCTTGAGTGGGTCATTTAAGCTCTCTGAGCCTCAATCGTTTTTTCATTTCCAAAAAGAGGGTAAGCACGATACCTGCCCCATTTTACTGGTCCCACTACTATGAGACACAGTTGACTACTAGCTTATTTTTTGCCTTCTCCAGTGGATTTGACAAAATTAGACCCTACTAATTTCCCACCTATAATTAGACCCTACTAATTTCCCACCTCTTTTTTTTTCAGTCTCTTGTTGGAGAGCTTTCTTTCCCATCTATTCCTTATATGTTGGAGTTCTTCAAGGTTTGGCTCTTTCCCTTCTTATGAAGTTGTTGCATAAATTTCCATGGCTTCAAATGCCACACGCTTATCAACCTTTCTCAAGATTCTTTCTCTATACCAGCTCTTTCTTTGGGGCTCCAAGCCCTGAACCCATATATCTAGCAACCTGAGAACTCCATTTGTATCTTACTAGTTTCTCAAACTAAAAGAAGGCCTATATTGAATTCATGACTTTTTCTCCCCAAAATTACTCCTCCCCTAATGTTTTCAATCTCCATAATGTCTCTACCATTCACTCCTCCTGGAAACCTGGGAGACATCCTTGAAAACCTCTTCCTCAAACATTCGCATTCAACCCAACACAAAGACTTCTCAGTTGTACCTCTTAAAGATATTCCTTATCTACCCTCTTCTCTCCATCTCCACAGCTATTCTTATACCCATCCAAGCCACCATGTTTTGCTTGGACCATGATAACATCATCTAAATGATATCCCACTTCACTCTCATTTCTCTAAAATCCATTCTCCATTCTGTGCCCATGTGATATTTATAAAAGGAGGAGAATCTAAGAATATCATTGCTCACATTAATATTTTTAATCTTATATTGGCCTTAAGATAAATTATTAATTATAGATTAAAATTCATGAAGTTATTAGTCAAATATTAGGTCAGTTGTTCTTCTCTAATTTCAACGTAAAATAAAATACATGAGGTGTCTGCACAGCTCATGTCCTCTTATTTGGAAATGTTTTTGTCACTTTTGCTGAAGAAGTTGCCAAATTTTTTGACCTGGTTGTCCTGTAGTTCTGACCAGAACTGGCTAAATAGGAGAGGGAAGGAAAGAAAGAGACAGAGATAGAGAAACGTCTGATATCTTTATAGTTCCCATGACGCCAGTAGTACTTCCCACAGTTGGGTTTCATGAAATTTCCCTTCTTTACTTATAATAAATTTCCTTTTGGCCAATATGAGTTTGTTTTTCTTTCAACCAAATAACTCTTAAACAGAAATAAAATTAGCCTTTTGCCTTTCCTTCTCAACATAATCCCAAACTTTCTTACAAATTTTAATTTGTGAAGTCATCATAATTTGAAAAGTACTGGTGGATTTCCCAAGTCCAGGGATTCATTTGCTGAGTTCTTTAGAAGAAAGCAACCTTTTGCCAACAGAAACACAAATTACCCAAATCAATGATATATTTTTAACTTCTTATTTGAAAATAACTTGAAATTTACAGATAAATTGTGGAAATAAAAATAATACGAAAATCGCCACATACCATTTATTCAGATTCACCTATTTTTAACATTTTACCCCATTTGTTCTATCATTAAGACTATTTGTCAACATATGTAGCTATCTAGCTACATCTAATTTCTGAAACACTTGACGGTAAATAGATCATGGCTTTCGACCTATTAATATAGCAGTGTGTATTTCTTAACAATAGGAATATTCTGTTATATAACCAAAGAAAAGTTGTCAACTTTGGTGAATTTAATATCGGCAAATGTTTTTCTCTACACTTTGTATTCCAATTTTCTCACTTGATCTAACAGGGCCATATATCACATTGCCCCACCCACCACTCCAGTACAAAATTTAGTCAAAGATCAGGTATTGTATTTACTTGTCATGTCTCTTTGGCCTCTTTTAATTTTTTTTTTCTTTTTTTTTTTTTTATTATACTTTAGGTTTTAGGGTACATGTGCACAATGTGCAGGTTTGTTACATATGTATCCATGTGCCATGTTGATTTCCTGCAGCCATTAGCTCGTCATTTAGCATTAGGTATATCTCCTAATGCTGTCCCCGCCCCCCCCACCCCCCACCCCACAACAGTACCCGGAATGTGATGTTCCCCTTCCTGTGTCCATGAGTTCTCATTGTTCAATTCCCACCTATGAGTGAGAACATGCGGTGTTTGGTTTTTTGTCCTTGCGATAGTTTACTGAGAATGATGTTTTCCAGTTTCATCCATGTCCCTACAAAGGACACGAACTCATCATTTTTTATGGCTGCATAGTATTCCATGGTGTGTATGTGCCACATTTTCTTAAATTTTTTATTAACTATCATCACCATGTTGTAAAATAGATCTGTTGAACGATTTCTCCTGTTTAACTGAAATATTATATCCTTTTCCCAAATTCCATTCTCCCCCTAACCCCTGGTAATCAGCATTCTGCTCTCTGATTTTATGAAGCTTACATTTCTACATTCCACAGATGAGTGAGATCCTGTGATATCTGTCTTTCTGTGCCTGGTTTATTTTACTTAACATAACAGCCTCCAGGTCCATCCATGTTGTTGCAAATGTCAGACTTTCCCTCTTTTTTAAAGCTGAATAGTAATCTACTGTGTGTAGATGCCACATTTTCTTTATTCATCCATGGATGAACACTTATGTTGATTCCGTATCTTGGCTATTATGAATAGTGTTGCAATGAACATGGCAGTGCAGACAGCTCTTCAACATACTGATTTCATTCCCTTTGTTTATATACTCAGAAGTGGGGTTGTTGAATGATGTGGTATTTCTTTTTTTTTTTAATTGTACTTTAAGTTCTAGCGTGCATGCGCACAACGTGCAGGTTTGTTACATATGTATCCGTGTGCCATGTTGGTGTGCTGCACCCAGTAACTCGTCATTTACATTAGGCATATCTCCTAATGCTATCCCCCTCTCCCCCAACCCCACGACAGGCCCCAGTGTGTGATGTTCCCCTTCCTGTGTCCATGTGTTCTCATTGTTCAATTCCCACCTACGAGTGAGAACATGCAGTGTTTGGTTTTTTTGTCCTTGCGATAGTTTGCTGAGAATGATGGTTTCCAGCTTCCTCCATGTCCCCACAAAGGACATGAACTCATCATTTTTTATGGCTGCATAGTATTCCATGGTGTATATGTGCCACGTTTTCTTAATCCAGTCTATCATTGATGGACATTTGTGTTGGTTCCAAGTCTTTGCTATTGTGAATAGTGCCGCAATAAACATACCTGTGCATGTGTCCTTATAGCAGCATGATTTATAATCCTTTGGGTATATACACAGTAATGGGATGGCTGAGTCAAATGGTATTTCTAGTTCTAGATCCTTGAGGAATCGCCACACTGTCTTCCACAATGGTTGAACTAGTTTACAGTCCCACCAACAGTGTAAAAGTGTTCCTATTTCTCCACATCCTCTCCAGCACCTGTTGTTTCCTGACTTTTTAATGATGGCCATTCTAACTGGTGTGAGATGGTATCTCATTGTGGTTTTGATTTGCATTTCTCTGATGGCCAGTGATGATGAGCATTTTTTCATGTGTCTGTTGGCTGCATAAATGTCTTCTTTTGATAAGTGTCTGTTCATATCCTTTGCCCACTTTCTGATGGGGTTGTTTGTTTTTTTCTTGTAAATTTGTTTGAGTTCTTTGTAGATCCTGGATATTAGCCCTTTGTCAGATGAGTAGATTGTAGCCCAAAATCTCCTTAAGCTGATAAGCAACTTCAGCAAAGTCTCAGGATACAAAATCAATGTGCAAAAATCACAAGCATTCTTATACACCAATAACAGACAAACAGAGAGCCAAATCATGAGTGAACTCCCATTCACAATTGCTTCAAGGAGAATAAAATAACTAGGAATCCAACTTACAAGGGATGTGAAGGACCTCTTCAAGGAGAACTACAAACCACTGCTCAACGAAATAAAAGAGGACAAAAACAAATGGAAGAACATTCCATGCTCATGGATAGGAAGAATCAATATTGTGAAAATGGCCATACTGCCCAAGGTAACTTACAGATTCAATGCCATCCCCATCAAGCTACCAATTACTTTCTTCACAGAATTGGAAAAAACTACTTTAAAGTTCATATGGAACCAAAAAAGGGCCCACATTGCCAAGACAATCCTAAGCCAAAAGAACAAAGTTGGAGGCATCATGCTACCTGACTTCAAACTATACAAGGCTATAGTAACCAAAACAGCATGGTACTGGTACCAAAACAGAGATATAGACCAATGGAACAGAACGAACAGAGCCCTCAGAAATAATACCACACATCTACAACCATCTGATCTTTGACAAACCTGACAAAAATAAGAAATGGGGAAAGGATTCCCTATTTAATAAATGATGCTGGGAAAACTGGCCAGCCATATGTAGAAAGCTGAAACTGGATCCCTTCCTTACACCTTATACAAAAATTAATCCAAGATGGATTCAAGACTTAAATGTTAGACCTAAAACCATAAAAACCCTAGAAGAAAACCTAGGCAATACCATTCAGGACATAGGCATGGGCAAGGACTTCATGTCTAAAACACCAAAAGCAGTAGCAACAAAAGCCAAAATTGACAAATGAGATCTAATTAAACTAAAGAGCTTCTTCTGCACAGCAAAAGAAACTACCATCAGAATGAACAGGCAACCTACAGAATGGCAGAAAATTTTTGCAATCTACTTATCTGATGATGTGGTATTTCTATTTTAATTTTTTGAGAAACCCCCAATTGTTTCCTATAATGGTTGTATTAATTTACATTTCCACTAATGGTATACCAGGGTTCCCTTTTCTTTATAACCTTATCAACACTTATCTTTTATTTTTGACCTCTTATAATCTGAAACATTTCCACAGTCTTTCATGACATTGACGCTTTGGAAAAATACATTCCTCTTTTTGTTTCATAGAATGTTTCTCCTTTGGATTTTACTGAAGTTATGTGTTCTCAGATGGAATACTGCATAGATAACGTGGTGTCCTTCCAGGAGTGTCACACCTGGAGGGACACAAGGCCACCTGTTCATGGGTGATGGTCACTGGGACCACTGGTCAAGGTGCAGTTTAGGTGTGATCTGATTCTCCACTGCATAATTACTGTATTTTTTTGTCTTCCTGTATTAGGGTTCTCTAGAGGGACAGAACTAATAGGATACACATATATGTATATCTGGGTTTATTAAGTATTAACTTACATGATCACAAGGTCCCACTGTAGGCCATCTGCAAGCTGAGGAGCAAGGAGAGCCAGTCCAAGTCCCAAAACTGAAGAACTTGGAGTCTGGTATTCGAGGGCAGGAAGGGTCCAGCATGGGAGAAAGATGTAGTCTGGGAACCTAGGCCAGTTTAGTCTTTCCACATTTTTCTGCCTGCTTTATATTCTAGCTGCACTGGCAGCTGATTAGATGGTGCCCACCCAGATTAAGGGTGGATCTGCCTTTCCCAGCTAACTGACTCGAATGTTAATCTCCTTTGGCAACATCCTCACGGACACATCCAGGATCAATACTTTGCATCCTTCAATCCCATCAAATTGACACTCTATCAACCATCATACTTCCTTACAATAGATAAGCAGTCTGTAGAGAGACACTTTGAAACCATACAAATGTTCTGTTTCCCATCAAAATTTCTTCTAAGATTAAGATAATTCTTATCGGATCCAATCCATACCACGATGGTTGGAAAATGATAAGTTTTCAACTCCAGTGCTCCCCCAACACTTACCAATTGGCCCTCGATATTCTGCTACTAGCAAGAGCCCTCCTCTCCCACTTATTTATCTATTTATTTTTGGTATAAACCCATGAGTTTCTTTTTTCCCAGTGATTTATACTTTATTATTGTACTCCATTATTTGATGCTCAAATCAAGCTAGATTTTCTGAGTGGTAGCCCCTTCAAGCTGAATTTTTTTCCTGGTGACAGGTCATGATAGGTAGATGGATGTAGAGCTTTTTTATTTTATGGCATAACAATATATTTCGGCTCATCTTGTGCCCATCCTGCCCCAGCTCTGAAATCAGCCATTTCAATTATAGTTTTAAATTGATGTATTGTAATTGGGTTTTTATTAAAATGGTGCATATTTATATCTGTCTCATTCTTTGTTATCAGAAAATTTTAATAATACATTAGAGCAAAAGAAAGAAGTTTCAGTGGAAAATTCTTCTAATGGCTTATTTCCCCTCAGTTCTTTGGATAGGAAGATAGGCTGTAATATGGGCTGAATTCTACTTTTTGAAAATCAGTGTATTATTATCCTACTCTTCTGAGAGCCAATGCTTGGCAGACATCCTCAAATTTTATTGTGAGTTACAATGCTGGTGATCAACTAATCCAATAAATTGCTCAGTTCTTCCAGTTCACTTAGACAAAATATGATTTTTCTTTAAAAAAATGCAAACTTGTTGGAATTCATTTCTTCATCTACAAGTATAATGATTTTGACTAATTTTACACAAAAATATTGCCAAGTGTGGGCTTCATAAATCTGTCTCACTTTGTTACTTGCTACTCTCCCCAGCTGCTTTGAACTTAGCAGAAAACTGCCAAATTAAAAAACTAATAATAATAAGCTATCATGTGCTGTAATTTCCTCTTTGGGGCATTTTTAATTTTTGTCATTGTACATCTTGTGCTTTCAAATATATTAAATACATCTGATCCAGTGCCAAGAAACAATTATTTCCAGTGTTAAAAACAGAATTGAGAATTCAGGGGATGGGAAGTTAGAACTTGAACTCTGTCTTAGATTTTATGTGACATGTGTTAGCATCTCATCTAATTACATTCATTAGATTATTCATCTTTAGAAACAAAATATTAATGAAAACTGAAAGGACTGAAATAACAAAAAATGGATTTTTCTGGCCTTTGTATTCATACTGAATGGAAGTGTACAATTCATTGAATGATACCCAGCTAGGTTGATGGGATGGGGTTTTGTGATGGAGTCAGATACATTCAACAGGATATAATAAATAAAAAACATGTAATGGGTCTGGGCACGGTGGCTAACACTTGTTACACCAGCATTCTGGTAGGTCGAGGCAAAAGGATTGCTTTAGCTCAGGAGTTTGACACCAGCCTGGGCAACATGGTAAGACCTCATCTCTACAAAAAATGTAAAAATTAGCGAGGTATGGTGTCATATGCCTGTGGTCTCAGCTACTTCAGAGGCTGAGACAGGAGGATTTCTTCAGCCCAGGAGGTTGAGGCTGCTGTGAGCTGTGATTATGCCATTGCACTCCAGCCTGAGTGACATAGCAAGACTCTGTCTCAAGTAAAAACAAAAACAAAAATGAAAAACAAGAAACGCATAATGGAGTGTTAACGACTAAAAGTTTAAACTGGTTACCATTGGCTCAGAGGCTCCAGCACCATAATCCACACTATCATTTGTCTAATTATATTTCAAGACTCAGAAGAGCAGAGATGAAAGGAGGGTTATTTTAAAATAATACATTCATGAAAATATAATTTACATGCCATAAAGTTTACCCTTTTAATGTGTACAATTCAGTAATTTTTTTAGTATATTCACAAAGTTGTGCATTGATCACCACTATCTATTTGCAGAATGTTTTCGTCACCCCAGAAAGAAACCCCATAGTCATTAACATTGATTCTCCTCTCCCCCTTCCCTTCAGCCCCAGCCACTGCTGACTTACTTCATATGTGTGAATTTGTCTATTCCGAATATTTTACATAGATGCAGTTATACAATGTGTGGTGTTTTACGTCTGGTTCCTCTCCATTAGCATCATGTCTCTAAGACCCATGCATGTTGGAGGATGTGTCAGTGCCTCATTCTTTATTATGGCCAAATAATAATCCAATGTTTATATGTATTATAAATATTTCGTTTGCCGGGCACGGTGGCTCACACCTGTAATCCCAGCACTTTGGGAGGCTGAGGCAGGCAGATCACGGGGTCAAGAGATTGAGACCATCCTGGCCAACAGGGTGAAACCCCGTCTCTACTAAAAATACAAAAATTAGCCAGGCGTGCTGGCATGCACCTGTAGTCCCAGCTACTCAGGAGGCTGAGGCAGGAGAATCGCTTGGATCAGGGAGGCGGAGGTTGCAGTGAGCCAAGATCACGCCACTGCACTCCATCCTGGGGACAGAGTGAGACTCTGTCTCAAAAAAAAAAAAAAAAGAACAAATATTTTATTTATCCACTCATCAGTTGATAGATATTTGGATTGTTTTTACATTAGCAATGTTGCTATGAATATTTATGTACAAGATTTTGTGTGGACATGTATTTTCAGTTCTCTTAGGTATATACTTAGGAGTGGAACTACAGGATCATACAGCAAATCTGTGTTTAACTCTTTTTTTAATTTAATGTATTTTTTTTTTTTTTTTTGAGACGGAGTCTTACACCATCACCCGGGCTGGAGTGCAGTGGCGCGATCATGGCTCACTTCAACCTCTGCCTCCTGGGTTCAAACAATTCTCATGACTCAGCCTCCCGAGTAGCTGGGGTTACAGGCATGCACAACCATGCCCAGCTAATTTTTTGTATTTTTAGTAGAGATGGGGTTTTACCATGTTGGTCAGGCTGCTAACCTCAAGTGATCTGCCTGCCTTGCTCTCCCAAAGTGCTGGGATCACAGGTGTGAGCCATGGCGTCCAGCCCATGTTTAACTTTTTGACAAAATCCCAAACTGCTTGTCAAAGCAGCTGTACAATTTTACATTCCCACCATCAAAGTCTGAGCCTCCAATTTCTCCATTAACTCACTGATGCTTCTTATTATCTGTCATTTTTATTATTCCCATCCTAGCAGGTGTGAAGTGTTAACTCATTGTGGTTCTCGTTTTCATTTCCCTGATGACTAATGATGTTGAGAATCCTTGTATGTGTGTATTGACCATTTGTATGTCAAATCTAGAGAAATGTCTGTTCTAATCCTTTGCCTGAATTTAAATTGGGTTCTGTGCCTTTTCTGTTTTTTCCCTGAGTTGTAAGCGTTCTTTATATGCTTTGGATACAAATCCCTTATCATATACACGACTTGCAAATCTCTTCTCCCCATCTGTGGGGTTGTCTTTTCACTGATGGTATCCTTTGTAACACAGTAGTTTTTAATTTTGACGAAGTCAAATTTATCTATTCTTCCTTTTGTTGCTTTTGGTTATGTC
Source organism: Hylobates moloch (assembly GCF_009828535.3). Lineage (NCBI taxonomy): Eukaryota > Metazoa > Chordata > Mammalia > Primates > Hylobatidae > Hylobates > Hylobates moloch. The sequence goes on along the minus strand of NW_026652290.1, from coordinate 13,995,414 downwards.
TAATAAACTACAGCCTAATCCACTGTCACAAAGATGTACTCTTCTGTTTTCTACTAAGAGTTGTATAGTTTTAGCTCTTACATTTAGATTTTGATCTATTTTTGGTTAATTTTTGTATATGGTATAAGATAGGGATCTAACTATATTCTCTCACATGTGGATAACACTTGTCCAGCACTATTAAAAAAAAACTATCATTTTTGTTTGTTTGCTTTTTTTTTTCTTTTTGAGACGGAGTCTTGCTCTGTCACCCAGGCTGGAGTGCAGTGGCACAATCTCGGCTCACTGCAAGCTCCACCTCCTGGGTTCACGCCATTCTCCTGCCTCAGCCTCCCGAGTAGCTGGGACTACAGGTGCCTATCGCCACGCCCAGCTAATTTTTTGTATTTTTTTTTTTTTTAGTAGAGATGGGGTTTCACCGTGTTAGCCAGGATGGTCTCGACCTCCTGACCTCGTGATCCGCCCACCCCGGCCTCCCAAAGTGCTGGGATTACAGGCGTGAGCCACCGCACCAGGACAAAAAAACTATTATTTTACCCTTGAGTTGTCTTAGTACTCTCATGAGGAGGAAGCGTTTTGATTGAGTTTGTCTCCCACAAAAATGTAGAAGACTTTTGAAATTCCTTTAAAATCCACAGTAACAAGTTTCTGGTTTCCAGAGTATTGAAAAAAAACGTGTTCCTTCTCCCCACTAATAGGCTAGATGCTGGGTGTGGTGGCTCACATCTGTGATCCTAGTACTTTGGGAGTCTGAGGAGGGAAAACCCCTTGAAGCCAGGAGTTCAACACCAGCATGACCAACAAAGTGAGACCCCATCTCTAAAAAGAAATTTTAAAAAGTTAGCCAGGCAGCACATATACACCATGGAATACTATGCAGCCATAAAAAATGATGAGTTCATGGCCTTTGTAGGGATATGGATGAAACTGGAAACCATCATTCTCAGCAAACTATCGCAAGGACAAAAAACCAAACACCGCATGTTCTCACTCATAGGTGGGAATTGAACAATAAGAACACATGGACACAGGAAGGGGAACATCACAGTCTGGGGACTGTTGTGGGGTGGGGGGAGGGGGGAGGGACAGCATTAGGAGATATACCTAATGCTAAATGACGAGTTACTGGGTGCAGCACACCAACATGGCACATGTATACATATGTCACAAACCTGCACATTGTGCACATGTACCCTAAAACTTAAAGTATAATAAAAAAGAAAATTAGCCAGGCAGGGTGGCGCACCCTGTATTCCCAGCTTCTTGGGAGGCTAAGGTGGGAGAACTGCTTGAGCCCAGGAGTTTGAGGCTAGAGTGAGCTATGATTGCACCACTGCACTCCAGACTGGGCAATAGAGTGAGATGCCATCTGGAAAACTAATTAATTTATTAATTCATTAATTAAATTTAAACAAAAATTTAAAAACTAATATGTTTGGATTCTTCTTTATTGAATACCTGCAACAGACTATCATTCCATCTAGGAACTTATCACAATCACTGTTGTTCTTTGGCCACTGAAGACCATGAAAAAACTTGCCCTGCCACAGAACGTGTGTTTCAAAGCTTAGCTGAGGCTCCAGAATCACAAGAAACGCCTTTATTATTGAATCACTGGATAAGATTTGGAAAAAGTAGTGCTGTCATTGACAACTATAAGACTGCAAATCTACTATACGATCAATTGTTCAAATAAGGATGAGACACTGAAAGATTGGTGAGGCCATTCTACTTTAACCAACACTTCAGTTGAGAGAGGGTCAGGTAAGGTGGCAGGTAACTTCTTTCCAGAAAGCCCACTGAAGAAAGTGAATCAAAAGGGTCAATCTGAGTCCGATAAATCATTCTACTTCCTTATAGATCCGAATGCCATGATTCATAACCAATTCTTTTATGTCATGTTAAACTCTCTCTCAACAACTTTACCTCTAACTCTTCGTTGAGAAAGAGCAACTCATTTCTGGTGAATCACTTTGGAGTTGACTACTTCTAAAATAGCCCCCAGTGATCCTTGCCTTCTGGTAGGTATGTCCTTATATAACCCCTCACCATGGGTGGCCTAGACCTAATGACTTCCTTCTAAGTAACAAAAGTGATGGGCTATTACTTCTGAAAGTAGGTTATAAAAGGCCATGACTTCTATCCTGCTGGCACTCTCTTGCTCCTTCTCACTTTCTCATCTTGATAAAGCCAGCTACTCTATTGTGAGCTGCCCTCTGGAGAAGCTAAGTACTAAGAAACTGTGGCTCTTAGTCCAACAGCCCAGCAGGAACTGAATTCTGCAAACAGCATTGTGAGTAAGCTTGAAAGCAGATCTTGCCCCAGTTACGCCTTGAGATGACCACAGCCTTGGCTGATACCTTGATTGCAGCCTGTGAGAATCCCTGGGCTGGAGGGTCCAGTCAAGCCATTCCCAGATTCCTGATCTACACAAACTGTGTGACAATACATATTCTTCTTGTAATCCACTAACTTCAGGGATGATTTATTACATAGCAATAGATAACAATACATGATATTACTTGATGCACTGTTTCCTATTCTGTGCCCCAGTTCCTCAGCAAACTGCAAGTGATATCAAATAAACGCTTCCTAAATCCTGGGTTTTCAAATCCTTTCTTGAAACTGTATCTTTCCAACCTCTCATCGCTGTTCAATTACTGGACCATTCTAACCCTACTCGCTCCTACTCAGTGTCAGTGAAAAGTCTCATTTTCACTGCATCATCTGGATGTTCGTTGTCTCACCACTAAATTGCACCTTTCTTCTCACAAACTCCTTCAATTTCCTAGTGTTAACCAAAACCAGGTTTCTTCAAAACCATATCAAAGCCTTCTTCAATAGAGAACATTCCTGCTGTCATCCCCCGCCCAACCCAGCATCCTGCTCTGTGTTTCTGCCATTTACTAATCATGGGAAATTGAGTCATTATTTAAGCCCTCAAAACCTCAATATCTTCATTTCTTAAATGGGGATAATATCTAACTCACTGAATTGTTGGAAAATGAGTAAAATGGTGTAGGCAAAAGTGCCTGAGAGTGCTCATCTCTCAGCACATACCCGATCGATAATTGGTTTTTTTCTTTCCTGATATCCATTTCTCATTCATTTATTTAATAGTTTCTTATAGACTATATTATGGACCTGTTTTTTTAGGCAGGTCCTGGTGATATAGAGATAAAGATACTCACCATCTTAAAGATACTCACCATCTGCCGGGGGATACAGCATCTATCACACTTTTATTGCAGTTATTGGTTGGTCCATGATAGATGCTCATATTCTGGGAAAACGAAAACAGGGTACTTCATTACCCCGACAACTCTTTAGTAATTCATGCCACTTACTTATGTCTGCCTCTTTTTTTCATCTTTATTATAATCTATAGAATTCCACAACATTTTTCATCCCTCACGCTCCAACTTTTGGCTTGGAGTCTTTCTTTCCACTCTCGTCTGGCCATTACTCCCTAATACAATCAGTGACCAAGTTAAAATTATCTTAACATAATGATTCTCACAATTCCCAAACAAATCTTCTTATTAGATCCCAAAGATCTAATAACAATCCTACCTTTAGTATTGATTAATATGGCTGTATTCACTCTTCTCCCTTAGACCTCATCATCTTTATTCAGATCTACCTCTTCTTGCACTTGCTGTGTCTTCTCCTAGAACATTTTTCCCTGCCTTATTTCTTGACTAATTCGTAATCATTCTGTCCATCCTTGCTCTCCACCATATGGCCCCAGCTAATCACCAAATCAATCATTGTTTCCCCGAAGACACCCGATGCTTCAGGTCATTGTACCATTCATGGTTCCCAGACACAATGCATACCATCCTCCTTCTAAAATTATGTTCAATCATTTGCTCCATGAAGGATGCCTTCTCCCCTCAACCAATATTATTTTATTTTTTATTTTTTATTTTTTTTTGAGATGGAGTCTCGCTCTGTGGCCCAGGCTGGAGTGCAGTGGTGCAATCTCAGCTCACTGCAAGCTCCGCCTCCCGGGTTCAAGCAATTCTCCTGCCTCAGCCTCTCCGAGTAGCTGGGACTACAGGCGCCCGCCACCACGCCCAGCTAATTTTTTTGTATTTTTAGTAGAGACGGGGTTTCACCGTGGTCTCGATCTCCTGACCTGGTGATCCGCCCGCCTCGGCCTCCCAAAGTGCTGGGATTACAAGCGTGAGCCACTGCGCCCGGCCTCCCTCAACCAATATTAATCCATCAGAATCTCAATCATCCTTCAAGGTTCATCACAGACACCCATGATGTTTTCCTTGTTTTAAATGCTTGTGCTCTTTCTTTTAACTTTCAAGGATGTTTACAACACTTTTTTTTACAGTATTTAAACTACATTCTTGAGGCTCACGTGGTTATTTTATAGTTACATGTTTATTGTCTAAAGTATATCTCCTAATGTTTGTTGTTGTTGTTGTTGTTGTTGTTGTTGAGACAGAGTCTCGCTCTGTTGCCCAAACTGGAGTGCAGTGGAGCCATCTTGGCAAGGGTGACACCTCCCAGGCTCATGAGATTCTCATGCCTCGGCTTCCTGAGTAGCTGGGATTACAGGCGCACACTAATGTGCCCAACTAATTTTTGCATTTTTATTTATTAAGTTTTTTTTCTTTTTTTGAGATGGAGTCTCACTCTATCGCCCAGGCTGAAGTGCAGTGGCATGATCTCGGCTCACTGCAAGCTCCGCCTCCCAGGTTCACACCATTCTCCTGCCTCAGCCTCCCAAATAGCTGGGGCTATAGGCGCCTGCCACCACACCTGGCTAATTTTTTGTATTTTTAGTACAGATGGGGTTTTACCGTGTTGGCCAGGCAGATCTCAAACTCCTGACCCCAAGTGATCCGCCTGCCTCGGCTTCCCCAAGTGCTGGAATTACAGATGTGAGCCACTGTACCCGATTGAAAGTACATACCCTAATGTCTGAAAGCCAAAATGATGTCTGTGGCAGCATGAGAATGTTCCTCACAGATCTTCCAGGACAGGAGGATAATAGAACAAGCTCTGGAATCCAGCATCAGGTTTGTGCCAAGGGTATACCTCCCATGAGCTGCTCCTTGCCAATGACTGAATGTATCAAGGCTAACCCATTCTTAGGACACAAAGGCTCTCCTCTGATGGCCAGCTTTGATTTAGGACCCCCGCAAGGGCACTACTGAAGTTCCCTCAGAAGGAGGGGGATATCCATTCAGGGTCATACTTGCTTCTCAGGGTCATACTTGCTTCACACTGTGAAGGCTGTCCAAGTCTATCCCAGTCCCCTCCCCATTTTCCTTCATATGGCATTTTCCCGGATGTTTCCAGCTGTTTCCCCACATGTTTAATCCAGTCTTGGCATCTACTTCCCAGAAGACCTGGAATAACAAAAGTGGTACCAGGAGTGATCCTCAGAAACAGGCAATGAGTTGAGGATTAGAACTGGCTAATCCACCACCCAGCAGAGAAAGAAGACAGCATCCTAGTTGGAAGGAGAGGCATAGATAATCGCTGGCATGAGGTAGCCCACCATTCCTCTAATAAGGACTAGCATTTCCCACTGCAGAAGCCCCTCTCCCATAAAACAACACAGGCCAGTGGTAAATGAAATAATAGCCCCACGCCCCCCACTGCCCTGCCACACACACACAAAGATGTCAGGTCCTAATTTCTACAATCTTTGAATATGTTACATTACATGGCAGAAAGGATCTTGCACATGTAATTAATTAGAATACTGAGGTATGAAGATCATCCTGGATTATCTGGATGGGCTCAAAGCATTCTAAACACTGATGAAAAAAATTGAAGATGACGCAAACAAATGAAAAGACATTCCATGCTCATGGGTTGGCATAATTGATATTGTTAAGATGACCATACTTTCCAAAACAATGTACACATTGAATGAAATTCCTGTCAAAATACTAGTGTCATTCTTAACAGAAATAGAAAGAAAATCCTAAAATTCGTATACAATCAAAAAATAGCCAGAACAGCCAAAGCAATCCTGCATAAAAAGAACAAAGCTGGAGGCCTTACACTGCCTGACTTCAAAATGTATTACAAAACTATAGTAACCAAAAAAGCTGGTATTGTTATCAAAATAGATACTTAAACCAGTGCAACAGAACCCAGAAATAAATCCACACATTTATAGTCAACTGATCTTTTGATAAAGCAATCAAGAACAGACACTGGAAAAGGACACCCTCTTCAATAAGTGATTCTAGGAAAACTGAATAATCATATACAGAAGAATGAAACTGGATCCCTATCTCTCACCATATACAAAAATCAACTCAAGATGGACTAAAGACTTAAACATAAGACCTGAAATTATAAACCTATTAAAAGCATATTGATCTAGGCAGAGAATTAATGGCTAAGACCACAAAAGCATAGGCAACTAAAACAAAAATAGGCAAATGGAACTACATTAAACTAAACAGCTTCTATACAGCAAAGAAAATAGTCAACAGAGTGAAGAGGCAAACTCTTGGATGGGAGAAAATATTTGTAAACTACTCATTTGACAGGGAAGTAATATCCAGAGTATACAAGGAACTCAAACAACTCAACAGTTAAAAAAAAAATCCCATTTAAAAATGAGCAAAGGACATGAATAGATCTTTCTCAAAAGAAGACATACAAATAGCCAACATGTATATGAAAAAATGTTCAACATCACTAATTACCAGAGAAATGGAAATCAAAACCACAGTGAGATATCTTACCACAGTTAGAACGGCTATTACCAAAAGACAAAACATAACAGATACTGATGAGATTACAGAGAAAAGGGAAAGGGGAGCTCTTATATACTGTTAGCGGAAATGTAAGTTAATACAGCCACTATGGAAAACAGTATGAAGACTGTCAAAAAAATTAAAATTACCATATAACCCAGAAGTCTCACTGTTAGGTATTTATCCAAAGGAAAAGAAATCAATATATCAAAGTGATTACCACACTGCCATATTTGTTACAGCACTATTCACAATAGCAAAGACATGGAATCAACATAACTGTCCATCAATGGATGAGTGGGTAAAAACAAAAAAACTGTGGTATATATACACAATGAAATACTATTTAGCAATAAAAAAGGATGAAATAATATCATTTTCAGCAAGATGGGTGGAACTTGAAGTTAATATGCTAAGTGAAATAAGCCAGGCACAGAAGACAAGAATTCCATATTCTAATTCCTATGTGAAAGCTAAAAAAAAAAAAAAAAAGATCATATAGAGGTAGAGAGTGGAATAATAGATAACAGGGACTAGAAAGGGTATATGTATAGAAGAGGGAATGAAAAGAGTTGGTTAATGGGTACAAACACAGTTAGATAGAAGAAATACATTCAATCTTTGATAGAAAAGCAGGGTGGCTATAATTAACAACACTGTATTGTACTTTTCAAAATAGCCAGAAGAGGACTTAAAATGTACCCAACACATAAAAATGATAAATCCTTAGGTGATGAATACCCTGAATACCCTGAATTGATCATTACCCATTCTATGCATATAACAAAATTTCACATGTACCCCATAAATATGTACAAATATAATGCATCAAAAAGTATTTAAATATTAGCAAAAGTTCTTGTAAGAGGAAGGCAGTAGGGTCAGTGTCAGAGAGGAAGGCAGAAGTCAGAGAGAGAGAGAGAGAATTGAGATGCTATGCTGCAGGACTTGAAGGTGGAGGAAGGAGCCATAAGTCAAAAAAGGCAAGTGGCTTCCAGGAGTTAGAAAATTCAAAGAAACAACTTCTCTCCGGCTAGCATCTTGATTTTAGAACTTCTGACTTTCAGAACTAGAAGATAAAATATTTGTATTATTGTATGTCACGAAGCCTGTGGTAATTTGTTTATTTTTAAAAAAAATTTTTTTTTTTTTGAGACAGAGTCTCACTCTGTCGACAAGCTGGAGTGCAGTGGCGTGATCTCGGCTCACTGCAACCTCCGCCTCCCAGGTTCAAGCGATTCTCCTGCCTCAGCCTCCTGTGTAGCTGGGACTAAAGGCATGTGCCACCAAGCCCAGCTAAGTTTTGTATTTTTGGTAGAGACAGGGTTTCACCATGTTGGTCAGGTTGGTCTCAATCTCTTGACCTCGTGATCCACCTGCCTCGGCCTCCCAAAGTGGCCTGTGGTAATTTATTACAGCAGCCATGGGAAAATAATACAGTGCCCCACTCAAGAGCTGCCACATCTTCTCTTCTGCCTTCCGGGCTGCTAAATAGGGAAAAATTTCATCATAGCCGGGCTACGGATATGCTGAGTCTGGTAGGAGCAGAAAGCAACTATATGCCTAAAAGACTACATCCCTAAGAACTGCAGGAGTCAGGGAAGTTCTCCTGTGATTTGAATTTGAGGATACTTGATCAAGGAGACAAAAAAGTAAAGCTGGATAAGCAAGATTTCATTGAATTAGAAGTATTTTATTTAACACAGTTTAATGTTCTAGCAAGGTTTGGAGGGAATGAGACAAACTTGTTGCTACTGTGGCTCTTAGAAGCCTGGAAATAAACAATGGTCAGCTTTCAGCAATGTAGAAATGCCTGCATTTCCCTAGCTGGTGATAAGAGGAAGAAATGAAGGAGCTAAGGGAATATACTTGCTAAAATGGATAAATGACATGAGTCCAGAAGGTCTGCCAGATGAGCATGTCCCATGGGAAGCCCAGAGAACATAGATAGCTTTCATCAAGGTCGTCAGGAATGCACTGGTGATGAGGGGACAGACTGCCATCACTAAGAAGTTCAAAGGTAGTTTCTTTGCAGGTTAGGGTTGAAGGGAGGTGAGGCAGCCATAGGTCTTAGCTTAGTAGCCTGCATGGGAAGGATGGGACTGTGTAGAGGACTATGTTCGCACATTCCATAACAACGCTGAGGGTCTGATCTATAGTTTCAGGAATAGGGCTTCAAAGAAGGTGAGTTCAATCTATTGATAAGAAATGTAGTTAGAAAAAAAAAGGTCTATGTTTCACCCATCCTTTAGTAATTCACCACTGTGTTCACTTCAGTAAAGTTTTCATAACACATCTAAAGCCTCTGTGAGGCTCAGAAATATTTGTGGAACAAAATTCTGGAACCGCAAATAAAAGGTTAAATGGTCGCTTTAAATAGAAAATAACATATCTGGAAAATTTTCATGTAACTGTGTGCTTCAATCAGCCTTTCCTTTTCTAAGCATTATGTGTTTAAGTAACAAGCAATAGAAAATACTTTAACTAGGTGGGGCTCAGTGGCTCACACCTGTAATCCCAGCACTTTGGGAGGCCAAGGCGGGCGGATCACCTGAGGTCAGGAGTTCAAGACCAGCCTGGCAAACATGGTGAAACCCCATCTCTACTAAAAATGCCAGAAACTAGCCAGGCATAGTGGCAGTCACCTGTAATCCCAGGTGCTTAGGAGGCTGAGACAGGAGAATCACTTGAACCCAGGAAGCAGAGGTTGCAGTGAGCCCAGATGGCGCCATTGCACTCCAGCCTAAGCAACAAGAGTGAAACTCCATCTCAAAAAAAAAAAAAAGAAGAAGAAATATACTTTAATCTTTGGCAGTCAAATATTATGTCCTGTAGCCAGATCATAATCAATATATACAAATGTCTTGAAGTTATATAGCGTGTAATCATAATATGTCGGTTTGACATTTCATATCTCATCAAAGAGGATGCCTACCTGCAATGCTCTCGTCAGTACCAGAAGCTGAAAGGTCAGTTACTTCATCTTGTCCAGAGGCCTCATGGTGAAATGGGGAAAAAAAGGGGGGGGTGGGGTTTAGAGTCCTACAAAAAGAGATACGAATGTCAACTCAGCCACTTCCTAGTTTTCTCAACCTGGACATGTTTATTAACTCCTCTCACCTTGGTTTAATCATCTATAAACAGGAAATAGACACAGGCTTCTTACAAACAATATATGAGATAATATCAACTGATACCTGGTCAACAAATGCTAATTCTGTTCCAAACCCCACCCTCTCTCCTTCAGTTTTCTTTCTGTACCCCATGGTATTTTAGCCTTATAATGATAGATTGTAAGGAAATGGACTAGAATAGACCAAAAGATACATAGCCCCATCTTTGAAAGCCACTTCCATTCACAATGGTCAGAAAATTTTGAATTAAAAAAAAAAAACTGACCTCTTTTACCTAAAAGTTTTTTATTTTTCCCCACAAGGTCATACATACTGGTTTTTTTTTTTTCTTTTTTAAATTGTAATGTAGTAAGGAACACTTAACACTTACCACATCTACCCTCCTACCAGATTCTTAAGTGTTCAATATAGTAACTGTCGTGCACATACACAATGTTGCACAGCAGATCTCTGGGGCTTATGCATCCTGCATAACTGATTTTATGCCCTTTGATTAGCAACTTCCCATTTTCCCCTCCCTTCAGCCCCTGGCAACCACGATTCTCTTCTTTGCTTTCCTGACTTTGGCTGGCAGAGACAAATTCTTAGTAATCACCTATAAAACTGCTAAATTTAGATTTCCGAAGGTTTTAAACTACTCAGAGGGCAGTTGGTAGGGCTTTATTCCTGATTCTTGACTGCACTTATATATATCTAACTACTAGCACCTGCCTTGGCCTTCCTCCTTTCAATCTTGTATTAGTCTGTTCTCACGCTGCCATCAAGAAATACCTAGGCTGGGCATGGTGGCTCACGCCTGTAATCCCAGCAGTTTGGGAGGCTGAAGCAGGTAGATCGCCTGAGCTCAGAAGTTTGAGACCAGGGTGAAACACTGTCTCTACAAAAAATACAGAAATTAGTCAGGCGTGGTGGTACACACCTGTGGTTCCAGCTACTCTAGAGGCTGAGGTGGGAGGTTGGCTTGAGCCTGGGAGAAGAAGGTTGCAAAGAGCCAAGATCACACCACTGCACTCCAGCCTGGGTGACAGAGCCAGACTCTGTCTCAAAAACAAACGAACGAAAAAGAAATAAGAAAGCAAGAAAGGCCTGAGAGTGAGTAATTTATAAAGAAAAGAGGTTTCATTGGCTCACAATTCTGCAGGCTGTACAGGAAGAATGACAGCATCTGCTTGGTTTCTAGGGAGGCCTCGGGAAACTTACAATCACGGTGGAAGGCAAAGGGGAAGCCAGCACTTCACACGGCCAGAGCAGGAGCAAGAAAGAGAGGGTGGGGGGAGGTGCCACATACTTTTAAACAACCAGATCTCGTGAGAACTTACAACAGAGGACCAAGAGGGGATGATACTACAGCACTCATGAGAATTCCACCCCCATGATCCAGTCACCTCCCACCGGGCCCCACTTCCAACATTGGGGATTACAATTTAACAGGAGATTTGGGCAGGGACACAGATCCAAACCATATCAAATCTGTGATGTTGCTTTCTTACCACCTATATCACTACCTACTCACAGCTATAAATAATAGAGAAAATAGTGCATTCACAATAGCATAGCTCATAGTTTCTATCTGCCTGCCAATGTAATGACAAGCAACCTCAGCAGAAACTCAAAGATAGCAGGATGCAATTCTAATCAGAAAAATGCCCCTAACAGTTCAGTGGCTCACTCCAATCTGTAGCAAGCTCACTCACATAACACTCCACCCAGAGATCTCTGCAGCTGATACGGTTTGGCTCTGTATCCCCACCCAAATCTTACTTTGAATTGTAATAATCCCCATGTGTCAAGGGTGGGACCAGGTGGAGGTAATCAGATCATGGCGGCAGTTTCTCCCATGCTGTTCTCGTGATAATGGGTGAGTCTCAAGAGATCCAATGGTTTTATAAGCATCTGGCATTTCCCCGCTTGCATTCATTCTTTCCGCTGCCACCCTGTGAAGAGGTGCCTTCCACCATGATTGTAAGTTTCCTGAGGCCTCCGCAGACATGCAGAACTGAGTCAATTAAACCTCTTTTCTTTATAAATTACCCAGTCTTGGGTATTTCTTCATAGCAGTGTGAGAACAGACTAATACAGCAGCTGTTCTCCATCAGCAACATCAGCCTTACTTAGATGGTTAAAAATAAAATGTTGTATTTGGGGTGGGGGTCAGGGTGAATGGGGAAGGTAGTGGCTAGCCCAAGGTATTTTCTTGCTCAAGGAATAATTTTTGAAGATTTACAATTGTTTCTGTTCCTCTTCACTGGTATTTTCACCAGCTGGATTTTTTTGCTAAATGCCACAGAGAAAATCATTAGCCAACTTATATCCCTTGGGTAATGGTATTTAATGGTTTTATGCAGAAAAGTTACATTAGTACAAATCAGTGGTCCTCAACAGGTGGCAATCTTTCCCTATCCCAACATTTAGCAACTTCTGGAGACATTTCAGGGGCAGGAAGTTCAGTGGCATCTAGTGGCAAGGGCCAGGGATGCTACTAAATATCCTACAATGCACAAGATAGCCCCCCACAACAAGGAATAATCTGACCCAGAGGTAAATAGTGCAAAGGGAGAGAAACCCCAGTAACTCCATAATTTAGCTGTGAATGCATGTATGCCAAAAAGGGAAGGAGCTATAATGCAATATCAAAACAAAATCACATTATAGCAAAAAAAGAAGCTAACATGATCTTTGTCATGGAAGAAAACTTGTGACATTGGGATAGGGAGCAAAAAGCCTTTGAAACACAGTAAGGGAACTTGCATTTATAACAGGTCACTAAAACTAATTCAAAAGATAACAGTGCCCTGAGGTTGCCAAGTATGCCATCGTGACTGTAGCCTCATGGATTCATAGGCACGCCTGTAGGAATACAGAAATAGGTTTATTTAATCCTGACTTTCTTTTGAGCACTGGCAACAGATGAGTTCTCTGCGCCAAATCCTGCCTGTAGAAAGCTAATGGGTGTTGCACGCAGTTATCCAAGAACACAAATTGGCTTTGTGGTTTCTTGTGGCATTTGGCTAGCTGAATCAGAGGAAACGACTAGAAGCTGAGGCAGATGGTTCACAGGCAATATGCTATAATGTCTTCTTACAAATATGTAGTCATGTATTAATAGGTAACCTCTTAGGGAACATAGACAAATATATCATTTTTTGCAATTGTCAGTTTCTAATACAGCTCTGTATGTTGTTGGTGCTCAATACCACTGGTTTCATATTTGTTAAACTATCTCATACTCTATTCAAACTCATATCCTCATATCTTTGGAATGTGGAAGCAGACACAAACAAGAAGCTTAGCAAGGAGCACTTACTAAATACCAAGTACTGCATCAAGGGCCAGAAATCCAGTGATAAATAAGATGAACACGTCGTCCACCATTTCTGAGCCTATTTCTCCTCTGAGTGTATTGTGGCCCTTTCTATCTAAGTGAGGCTGAAGGCCATTCCTGTAACAGAAGTAAAAGTTGAAATTCTCAACTCCATGCTTCCTCCATGAAGCCCTCCATCAGTAACATGCTAACAGGTTGGAACAAGAGTTTACAAATATGTACGCTTGTCAGGTAGAAGAGGAGAAATGGTGAAAGAGGAGTAAAGGATAATGGTGTGCTTTCTCAGGTAAAGAAACTATCTTCAACAAGCTCCTTTGACAGTAGGGAAGAGGGTGTATAACGTGGTATTGAGTGGAGGCAGAAATATTAACCTGGACCAGAGCTACTGGTGCTAACACGAAGATTCTAGCAATTCTGAGACCAATGGAAAAAAAAATTTTATAACCCGTCTGCCAGCCTGTAAGCCTGTTTCCACTTCAGAATTAATTAGTATCAACATTTTACCAGCCAATATGTCTCAAAAAAAAAAAATCAACAGTGTGCTCTGCTTTTTTTCTTGTGCAATAAACCCCTAGGGATTACAGATATATTTATACCACATCTTTCAGGACAGTTGGAAATATTAACCAAAAGTATGTACCTAATGATTGTTTTCATTGTAATGCATTTGTATTATTTTCAATGAATGAAATTTATTAAATGACTATATAAATGTGATATAATATGTCTAGACGTAAAACAAGTTCCATAAGCATACATAAAGCAGAAAATTTTGTCAGACTATTATATTCTGACTTAAGCATGGTCATCTTCCACTTGTAAGATTCATATCTCCTATACATAAGCTAAGTGACTCTGTAGAAGATTATCTGGTCAGAAGATGTGACTAGAAATTCATAAATGTTCTATTTCTATTAAACCTGCCTCACTGACACAGCCCACTTTTGTTCTCTCCTATTCTGCAAGACTTCGAAGGCTGGTTTAACATTCCTGTGTTCTCGGCTATATAATTCTGGTCTTTCCACCAAAGCAGTTTTATTTCCTGACAGTCACTACAGCTTATGAAAGCCAGTGCTATTGGGAAAATATTCCAAATGCACGGGTTATGTGGTTGTGGAAAATAGGCATTAATGGAAAAGGAACTGAAACCAAGTTCTCTTCCGATTGCTATTTTGGAACTTCTGGTTTTTCTGTGGAGCTCCAAGTCAGTGGTGATTGCAAAACCAAAAAGACCAAACGGAATATTCAAAAAGCAAATGACCAGGAGTTTATTTAGAAAATAGATAAATACAAATTGTGCTTTATGGGTTTTCATGTTTATGTCAGAAGGAACGGGTAATGTTGGAGAGTCTGAAAGTGATGCTGTGGAATTTCTGTGTTTCTCTTTTGTTTCAAATCATTCTCCCTGTATCTAGTACTAAACTCTTCAGAAAGGTTTCACAGCTGTGTCCTTTGGGCACAGGGCATGTTCTGACATGCAGAGGATTATCTTGTGCAGCCTGTGGCCGCCAGCGCCACCTAGCTTCTGTATACATTTCCTCAACTCAACAGTTTTCCAAATTGTTCAATTAAATGAGCCAGTCTTCCATGAGAGCTCAGTATCGGTCTCACAGATTTTGAGTGATGAAATTCAGGACGCGAGTTGGAACGGCCAAACTGCTCTGAATGGTTGTCAGGTAGAAAGCCATGTTCTCTAAGTCTGTGGAACTTTAGGTAGGATTGACAACGTTTCTCAATGCATTCATCGCCTGCCTGTCTTTTATTTGACAAACTTTTGTGTGCCAAGCAGTTAGATAATGTGCACAGAGACCCAGCTTCTGAATTTTAACCACTATGTTTTAAATTAGGGAGGGTTTCTAAGAAGAGAGTCTTTGCTAGGCTCACACTCAGGGACTGCTTCCCAATGAAGGAGATCAGAATATGTCACCCCAAAATATGCCGGCATAAGAATTATTTTGAGCTGGGGGCAATTGAGAAAAAGCAGACACAGAAGAGCTCTGCCTTCTGCCTCTGCGGGGCATAAATTTCCCCACGTGAAGGTGTTAAAAGAAAAACTTTAGACAAATTAGATTTAACAATTTAATTAAGCTCATGAATCAGGCAGCTCCCGGAAGCAAAATAGGTTCCCAGCGACTCTTGGGCTGCCACATGGTCAGATAACATTAATCAACAGGAAATGGAAAGTGAGGTTCAAAAAATAGAAGTGAGGTACAGAAACAGCTGGATTGGTTACAGCTCAGCATCTGCCTTATTTAAACGCAGTTTGGACAGTTGGCTGCCTGTGATTGGCTGAAACTCTGCTGCTGTGATTGGCTGAAACTTGGCTACTTGTTACAATAGGTTACAGTCTATATTTCCACAGCCCCTTGAGTTACAGTTCACTGCATATGGAGAAACCTTACCTTTAGGCTAAACAAAGGTGTCGCCCACCCTCCCCTGTTAGAAAGAGGAGAACAACGCTTATCAGGAGATGGAGATAGCACCAAGATGTGCTGTGTAAGCAACCTTTAGTAAATAACTCTTGTTTATTATTGCTTTTCCTCATAAATTTACCTTCCCACCATTCAGCACCCCTGGAAGCCCAAACCCTCTTTCTTCTGTCATAGTCACTTCTCCCCAGGTTATCGTCCTTTGCTAAAATGGTATAGATGCCCTCCAGTTTACCTGCTTTTTGGGGGATTTTCACTTCTTTTCTATGAAAACCCTGCCCACATAAGAATATTAACATCACATACAATGTGTACAATCTTCTTCCATTCATCTATCTTTGTCAGTTTAACTTGCAGGCCCACCCTCAGAATATAAGAAAGTAAAGAAAAAGTTTTACCTCCCATACATTTAGAGTCAGTGAATGATTGATTACTAAACAGGAGAAAAGTTAGAAAATCTAGGGAAAATGGCATCAGGTCATTTGCTCTGTCTCAGAATGTCCTTCGTTGTTCTGATGTCACCTTTGAATGGAGTTTATGATTCTTATCTCCTTAAAAGATAACAGAGATCTCATCCAAAGCATCATATGCTTCTATCTTTGGGCTAACTTATGACCATAACGTGAGAAACAGAGGAGCACAGAATCATGGGTCAGGCTCATTCTTTGTAGATGAGACCAATTGCTTGAGGGCATGATTCGGTATGCTTTAGAGGCAGTGGGTGTTTGAAATATATTAATGAAATCGGCACATAAATAGAGCAGTTGGACAAATAGCCTACTTGGATTGTCTGGAAGGCCTTTTCGTTTTGTTTTATTTTGGAAGCCAGGACAATATGATTACCAACTATTAGTTTAATGACGAAATTTTCCAGATAGTGATGATGATTAGAATGATCAAGGAATTAGAAGCTGTTCAATCCTCATAGGAAGGCTTCAGTGGAATAGACTCCCTGCTGCCTCCTGTAGACTTGGACTTGTTTAAGGAAAACCCTACAATGACTACAGTTTCCAGTTGTAGCAATTGGAAGAAGAAAGAAATAGCACCTACAAGCCTAAAAGTTCTCTTCCTTCCAATGAAAAAGCAGCTTAAACCTGTCCAAAGTCATGTATGTTACCTCGGCAAGTAAAATTTTATCATTCTGTACACTGAGTGAGGTTTCTTCCCCTCCCAAGAGGCTTTAACTATAGAACCTTTAGGATTTGTTTTGTTTTGTTTTTTTAAGAAGGGGGTCTAGCAACAACCTCAAGTTCCAGGACAGTCATTCTTTACTGACAAAGGAAGCAAAGATGAAATCCAATTAAAAGCCCATGAAATTTCCATCATGTTTTTTTGAATTGAGTTTGGAGTCTTTGGAATTCTCAAAATAATTCACATGAAGATCTCATATGTCAATCTATTTTCTGACTCCCTGAATTCAAGGTAGCCATATGAGGAATGGCAATGAGTTTTATACCAGCATTTGCTGACAGTAAAATATGATGAAAAACATTTATTTGTAATAATGTAGACCACATTCTAGCTGCCATTTAATGTAACCACACTATATTTCATAAGGTTTCAATTTAGCATAGCTAATCACAGGGCCAGTTCTACTCTGATGTACACCTTTTGCATTCTGCCTGAGAAAAATCTACTAAAGTGCTGCTTAGGAGAGAGACGCAGCCAAAGTCACATTTGGAATTAAACACGTTAGAGTTTTAAACTTTTTGAAATTTATAAATGATAAAACAAAGATTTTTTTTAAAAAAATTATTGTTAAATATAAACCATTAGCAAAGGGAAACGTTTGTTACTATATGTACTGGGTTAATTGGTGGCCCACAACAAAATATACATCTACCCAGAACCTATAGAGGTGACCATATTTGGGGAAAGGGTCTTTGCAGATGTAATTAAGAATCTCAAGATGAGATCATCCTAGATTAGGGTGGTCCTAAGTGCAAAGACAATATCCTTATAAGAAGAGGAGAAAACACAGACACAGAGAACGAGGCCATTGAAGACCGAGAGAAAGACAGAAATGGTGCTGCCACAAGCCAAAAATCAACTGGAGCCACCAGAAGCTGGAAGATGCAGGGAAGGACCTTCCTCCAGCACCTTTAGAGGAGGCGTGGCCTGCCAACACCTTGATTTCAGACTTCTGGCCTCCAGAACTGTGAGAGAATAGATTTCTTTCCTTTTTTTTTTTCCCCCATTATACTTTAAGTTCTAGGGTACATGTGCAAAACGTGCAGGTTTGTTACATATGTATACATGTGTCATGTTGGTGTGCTGCACCCATTAACTCATCATTTACATTAGGTATATATCCTAATGCTATCCCTCCCCCCTCCCGCCACCCCATGGCAGGCCCCGGTGTATGATGTTCCCCACCTTGTGTCCTTTTAAGCCACCACATTTGTGGTCATTTGTTACAGTTGCCCTGGGGAACTAATACAGTACATTCAAATATCACAACAAAAAAAATCAATTAAGAGGAATGAATGGTTAAAAACAAATCCTGGCTGGATGCGGTGGCTCATGCCTGTAATCCCAGCACTTTGGGAGGCTGAGGCAGGTGGATCACGAGGTCAGGAGTTCAGGACCAGCCTGGCCAACATGATGAAACCCTGTCTCTATTAAAAATACAAAAATTAGCCAGGCGTGGTGGCGTGCACCTGTAGTCTCAGCTACTTGGGAGGCTGAGGCAGGAGAATTGCTTGAACCTGGGAGGCAGAGGTTGCAGTGAGCCGAGATCGCATCACTGCACTCCAGCCTGGGAGATAGAGCAAGACTCTGTCTCAAAAAAAAAAAAAAAATCTTCTCCACTGATCAGTGGAGGAAGCCTTTCCTCACATCCATCCTCCACATCTACCAGCATGGGAAGCTGCAATGAGAAAGTTTACATCTTTTAAAGCAGTTAAAATTTAGAAGTATAAGAATCAACGAAACTATAGAAGTACAATTGACCCGCCATTTCCTAAGCATGTCTTTTTTTGTTACACTTCCATAACTTTGCCAATAGTGTTCTCTTAGCCTGGGATGCCTTTTTCTACCTAGGAAATCTCTACATACCCTTCGAGATGGGGGACAAGTGCTGTCACCACTTCCACGAAGCTACCTTCTACACACACACACACACACACACACCCCTACACACACACACACAGACACACACACACACACTCACACACGAGGCTACCACTTTATTCTGGCTTCTACAACATTTTTTACTCACCTCTAGTACAATACACATTACAATACTTTGTGGTTTTTGGTTTATGGAGCTGTCTCCCCCGCTAGGCTGTGAGGTTTACACGTGCAACACTATGACCTGCTTATTCTCAACCCCTCTATATATGGTCTCCAATCATTCAGTAGTCTAGCCTGAATTTCCTTACCGCATAGTGGCTAGGTTTCAAGGCCTAAGAAGCAGAAGCTGCCAGTTATCCTAAGGCCTAAATGCCAAAGTCCTAGAAAGTCGTTTCTATTTTATGCTATTGTGCAAAGCAAGTTATGAAGGTATTCTAGATGAAGGGGTGGGGAAATAATTTCCTCTTCTTAATCTAAGACCCTGTAGGCATGTACAGAGACGGGAGGAATTGTTGGTGGCCATATTTAGAGACTGACCTACCTCACCTGAATTCTAACCCCAGCTCTGTCTCTTACTAATACTATGACCTTAGCCACAGATACATAATCTCTATGCCTTTACATCCTCTCCTATAAAACTAGGATAACACTATCTACTTGAGAAGACTGTTAAAAAGACCAAAGAAGATATTATAATTTACTTAGTGTGGTTCTTTACACATAGTAACCTTCTAACAAATGATAACTATTTTTTCTCTTCTCATAAAGGGGATGTGTTAGAAAACAGGAAGTTAGTAGACTGCTAAAAGGAAATGCCGAGAGAGACCTTCATAGGGAGAAAAAATGAAAGGCAGAAGGACAATAAAGACAACCTTTATCAACGTCAATCAATTTTGACCAATTTTGTTGCTTCTAGGCAACTGTAGAAGAAATACCCAAATCTGGCCGGGCGCGGTGGCTTACGCCTGTAATCCTAGCACTTTGGGAGGCTGAGGCGGGTGGATCACGAGGTCGAGAGTTAGAGACCCGCCTAGCCAACATGGTGAAACCCCGTCTCTACTAAAATACAAAAAATTAGCCAGGTGCGGCGGCGTGCTCCTGTAATCCCAGCTACTCAGGAGGCTGAGACAGGAGAATCGCTTGAACCCAGGAGGCGGAGGTTGCAGTGAGCCGAGATCGTGCCATTGCACTCTAGCCTGGGCAACAGTGAGAGACTCCATCTCAAAAAAAAAAAAAAAAAAAGAAAAGAAAAAGAAAAAGAAATACCCAAATCTGCAAAACGAAGTATTTCGGGTATTCACCAGCAAAGTATATGCATGTCTAGGAAAACTCACAGTTGAATGTCAGGGAATATATCACAGCTTTGCATGATTTTTTTAAAATCATACTTTCCTTTAGAAATAACTGTTTTCTTTTTTTTCTTTTTTTTGAGGCAGTCTTACTTTGGAGTGCAGTGACATGATCTTGGCTTACTGCAGCCTTGACCTCCTAGGCTCAAGCAATCCTCCTGCCTCAGCCTCATGAGTAGCCAGGACTACAGGCCCATGCCACCACACCCAGCTAATGTTTTATATTTTTAATACAGACAGGTTTTTGCCATGTTGACCAGGCTGGTCTCGAACTCCTAACCTCAAGTGATCTGCCTGCTTCTACCTCCCAAAGTGCTGTGATTACAGGGGTGAGCCACTGTGCCTGGACTTGTTTCTGACTATTAAAGCAACCCATGGCCATAGAGAAAATTGTAGGTAATATCAAAAAGTAGTAGGAAGAAAATAATTAACATCCATTAATGCTATCACAAAAGGTAGCTACAAGAAATATCTGAACCTATTTTTTTGCAGTAATTTTGTTATCAACATATTCATCCATAGCTGATTTTATGACTATACACTGTGTAGTCAGATAGGGCCACACACTCGGAAGAATCCCATTCTTGGTTTAATCCTCTCCTATCACCGTCTTGAAATTCTTAATAATTTTTGGAAAAGAGATTTCAAATTTTTATTTTGCAAAGAGCCCTACAACTATGTAGCCAGAGTCCTGAATGCAGGTGGGTATGTTTCTTGGTATGTATCTGTATATAAAAACATGGAAGCCGGGCACGGTGGCTCACGCCTGTAATCCCAGCACTTTGGGAGGCCGAGGCAGGCAGATTATGAGGTCAAGAGATCGAGACCATCCTGGCTAACATGGTGAAACCCCGTCTCTACTAAAAATACAAAAAAAAATTGGCCGGGCATGGTGGCGGGTGCCTGTAATCCCAGCTACTTGAGAGGCAGAGGCAGGAGAATGGTGTGAACCCGGGAGGCGGAGCTTGCAGTGAGCCAAGATTGTGCCACTGCAATAGTGAGACTCCATCTCAAAAAAAAAAAACCATGGAAGTAGCTATATATGTATACATGCATTAGTACCCCAAGCATATTTAGAATTATATACTTTATTTACATATCTTTATGATGACCTATATTTTATCTATGAGCATGTCATGTTTTAATTAACTATTCCATTCCTCTTACATTTTCAGGCTATTTACATGGAGAGATGCTTGTCCTCAAAAGTTATCATAAGATGTGCTACAATTTTAAATACAGTGTTCAGAGAAGCTTTGCTAATGAGATGACACTTAACTAAAGGAGAAAACTCTCTAGGAATCTGAAGGCAGAATGTTCCAGGTAGAGAAAACAGCAAAAGGAATGACCCTAATCTAACAGGGGGTTAGATATATTCGAGTCAAAATACAACTGTGGAAATTGGATTGAGGCGATATCCCCTAATATAATCCACAGGTGCCAGATGTCAAGAAGAGTTAATGGATCAGGGATGGAAGAGGATGGGGAAAATAATTGAATAATAAAAATGTGATTAAAGGAAGAAGGAAACTTGCTTGGATTAACCATACGTATACTAACAACTCAGTCTTGTGGACATGAGGTCAAACAACAAAACAATGACAACCAGAGCAAAGGTATCTAGGATACTGGCAAAAGAAGTGAGTCAAGAAATGAAATGTGTGAAGCTAAGCTAAGCAAGAAGAGAAGTAAAGACCAGAGGGAACCTGATAGAACTTAGAAATGTTCAAAGGACCAGAGGTCACGAGAGGACCAAAGAACAGGTATAATAGAAGCTCCTGTTAGGAGTTAACCAGAAGATAAGTGATCAGAGTTAGAGAGAGGAAACTCTGGGTTTCTAAAGTGGAACAACTCAAATTGTCAACATGGCCCAAGGTACAGTCATTGAAAGCAGTATAGAGGAGGTCATTGTGATAAAGAGATTATCAAAATTAACAACCAGTGAAAGGAACTCAACAATTGGTAGATGTTAATTTTTTTTTTTTTTTTTTTTTTTTTTTTTGAGAGGAAGTCTCGCTCTGTCGCCCAGGCAGGAGTGCAGGCGCGCGATCTCGGCTCACTGCAAGCTCCACCTCCTGGGTTCACGCCATTCTCCTGCCTCAGCCTCTCCGAGTAGCTGGGACTACAGGTGCCCGCCACCTCGCCCGGCTAATTTTTTGTATTTTTAGTAGAGACGGGGTTTCACTGTGGTCTCAATCTCCTGACCTCGTGATCCGCCCGCCTCGGCCTCCCAAAGTGCTGGGATTACAAGCGTGAGCCACCGCTCCCAGCCAGTAGATGTTATTTTTATTGCGATTATTATAACTCATCACAGCATTCTTAAGGACTACAAGAAATATATAAAACTATATGTAGAACAGAATCAGAGTCTTAGCAAACAAATATTATCTTACAAAAGTAGTACCAACAGAGTTCTATCTCCAAAACTAGCTTATATCCAAATCTATGGTGTCTGAAAGAACAAAAGAAAAAACAGGATTTCAGACACAGCATTATTAGATCATTCTCACACTGCTATAAAGAAATACCTGAGACTGGGTAATTTATAAAGGAAAGAGTCTGACTCACAGATTCACACATCTGGGGAGGCCTCAGGAAACTCATGGTGGAGGGGAAGCAGGGACATCTTACATGGCGGCAGGTAAGAGAGAGGAGTGTGTGTAAAGGAGAAACTGTCAGACACTTATAAAACCATCAGCTCTCGTGAGAACTCACTCGCTATCACAAGAACAGCATGGGGGAACCGCCCCCCATGATCCAATCATCTCCCACCAGGTCCCTCCCTTGACATGTGGGGATTCTGGGGATTACAATATGAGATGAGATTTGGGTGAGGACACAGAGCCAAACCACATCATGCCACTAATTACGCTTTTTCATCTTTACTGATTTATATGGAAGGCGCTTCTCTGTCTTTATCTATTTGTTGCTAGTGTTTTTAATGAGGAAATTTCAGAACTGATGGTGCAAGAAAAAACAATAATTATGAGGTCATCCTGATTTAGAGGATGGAGAGGAAGGAGAAAAGGAAGATTAAGAAGATCTTAGAAGGAAGACGGCTAAACAGCCCTCACACGACTACGATATAGATGCACTAATAAATCTCAATAGCTAACATAAAGAAAAAGGGACTAGCTTTCCATTATTTCCCATTTAAACCATTTCTACTTTATTCCATACAAAATAATCCAGTGAGATAAGTTTGAAACAACTGAGAATGTCTCTTTTCAGAGTCACTCCCTGTACAACATCGCACATAACAGATACTCTAACATCTAACACAATATAACCCCATTTGGGATGTGCTTGACCAAATATCTAAAATTGTCATAATAAAGGAATTCAAAACTCCAATTTTTCTTTTTTTCTAATCATTTACATTTTCCATCATTCCCTACAAACTCCAATTTTCCTTCTTGAATTTCATCTTATTCTACCATTTGAAAGTGTTTCAGAATAGAAAGCATAATTAGCAGCTTCGTTTTATTCATCCAACAGTGTTTCTTGCTCTTTACTGAGCCACTGGTTCCCATAGCCTGATTTTGGAGGAGGCAGGATAGCTGAAGGCAGGTTACTTCCCATGCATTCTCTGAATCTGTCCCACAGGCTGTTTAATACGAGTTGAAGGAAGTACATTCCAAGAAGAAAGTTCAGCATAGGATGTGGTACAGGCCTAGGGATAGCCTATACAAATGACACAAGGTCTTAGTGTGGCCGTCAAAACAAGGAAGATGGGAGGCTGGGTGTGACTCAGTGACTAACTCTCCACCTTGGGAAACCATGAGTTCTTGTGAGTAAGCCCTGCCCAAGATAATGAAAGTATAAAAATATATTTACACAATAGTCATTGAAGTTAAGTGTTTTTCATCTTGTTTTCTAGTCTCCTGGCTAAACAGGAAGTTTTTTGCAGGATGCTCCGATATCCTCTGTTCAGAGTAACAACTTTAGCACTTTGCTTTCCTTTTCTCCCACGATACACTTAATGTTTCCGCTCTAGGTCCTGGATTTAGTCACAGATTTCCTGCAGGAAACTAAGGCCCTTTAGCTTTTTTGCAAGAATCAGGCATACTCCACATAAAAGAGTCACAAGGAAACTTTTGTAGATAGATTCATCTTATTTATGTGCCTTGGGGAAAGTCAGAGTGGGTGAGTTAATAAAACTGTGCAAAATACAACCAGCACCTCTGTCAATGTCCACAACACTCACTGGAAGTCAGATACTTAAAATAGTTCCTGATCTTAGGGGAAGGATAAATGATTCACTAGGTTCACTGCAAAAGGAAGCTCTTTCTCCAGAGCTTATCTTGGCACCTGAAAATCATTACAAGGGCTAAATGCTATTGGCATATAAAGATGATGATGAAAATAAAATTAAGCCAGTGGGAGCTGGATATATTATATTAACATCTAGAGTGATTATATTAACAGTTGCCAATTTTCCTTTAAACTAATATTATATTCACCTGGACATATTTAATTGTAAGTTCTACCCTTCTGATTCAGTAGAGCATGGTGACAGATTGTGTGGACTTGGAGTCAGGGGCCCCTTCATTTCAATCCCAGTTCCAACACATTTATCTACATGATATTTAGGAAATCTGTTTATTGGTTGGGGAGTGGATTTCTCTTTTTCTTCATCTTTAAAATGGGAATAATAAGTGCATTTGGTTGAATCAAAAACTTAGCCATTTTTGTAGATTAAAATCTACATAAATTTCTTGTAAAGATTAAGGAGCTAATACATATAAAGTGCTTGGCACACTGCTAATACCTGTTAAAATTTAACAAAGCAATTATATTTTTATTATTATCATGTTCCATCATTTGTTCTTTTGATCTACAGTTATGGAGTAGAAATAAAATGTAGACCACTTAATAACACTCTGGAATATAAGATACTGGAGGACAGCAGTTTTTATATTGGTTCAATGCTGCATTCAACCCTGGAAAAATGCCTAGTACACAGCACATACTCAGTAAACATTTGCTATATGAATGGATAAATTAATAACATGAAGATGATTACAACAAGATAGAATTTGGCACCTGTCTTAAAATCTTGAGCTATTTTATCCCATTTCATTTTAGAAAAATGTGCTATTTGTTGAAATAGTAACTTTTCTAATTAGACCAAGTGGGCGGGTACATTTTCAAGATGGTCAGGTACATCTAGTTCTGAAAGCCTTAATCTCTAGAGATTTCAGGTCATCCCAGAAATATTGGTGGCAACCCAACTGAAGAAACAGCTGAAGTCATAGGAGGGTTCTGCTCTGAATAACAGGAACCAGCTTGGATGTCCACCATTCTTAAAAATTCATGATAGTTTTATACCTGTTCAGAGGTAAGAATGACACATTTACTTTTGACATTTCCCTTCTCAATTTGTCTTCTGCCTCAGTTTCTTTTCCTTGCAATAAACAAGGAAACTATAGAGAAGTTCTAAAGTAGAGATATTACTTTTCATTTTCTTTCTTTTTATTTTATTTTATTTTTTATTTTTTTTATTTTTTTATTTTTTTTTATTATACTTTAGGGTTTTAGGGTACATGTGCACAATGTGCAGGTTTGTTACATATGTATCCATGTGCCATGTTGATTTCCTGCACCCATTAACTGGTCATTTAGCATTAGGTGTATCTCCTAATGCTGTTATTTTTTTTTGAGACGGAATCTCGCTCTGTCACCCAGGCTGGAGTGCAGTGGTGCCATCTCGGCTCACTGCAAGCTCCGCCTCCCGGGTTCACGCCATTCTCCTGCCTCAGCCTCTCCGAGTAGCTGGGACTACAGGCGCCCGCCACCACACCCAGCTAATTTTTTGTATTTTTAGTAGAGATGGGGTTTCACCATAGTCTCGATCTCCTGACCTTGTGATCCGCCCGCCTTGGCCTCCCAAAGTGCTGGGATTACAAGCGTGAGCCACCGCGCCCGGCCTTATTTTTGTTTTGTAGAGACAAGCTCAGGATGGTCTTAAACCCATGGACTCAAGCAATCTGCCCATCTTGGCTTCCCAATGTGCTGGGATTACAGACATAAGCCATCACACCCAGCAGATTTTTCTTGATAATTGATAGCAAAAGGTCTTGGGCCGGATCCTTAAAAACTATGTAGTGGCATCGACTGAAGGCTGTAAGAAATATTAAGGAAATGGCTTTTGGCATGAAATGTTATTGGTGTTTTGAGTCTACAACTAAAAGACATTGATAATTTGAAGAAACAAAATTAGCATACTGATCATGGCTTTTCATTTACCAGCCACAGGGTCTTTTTAAAAGAGTATGGACATAATACTGATGCAGGAGTTTTTCTCGACCCCTCCGTTGGACTTGCAACAGAGGTGCCCTGTTTATTTGGCCCACTGCACTCAACCTCTTGCGGGAGGGAGTGCATGAATGAGTGAGTGTTCCAGACAGCTGCTTTGGGTGCTGGCAGGAGCAGGCTCCATGCAGGCCCCGTGGCAATGCCAGGGTGGGGGTGCCTGTGACCCTTGAAGCCCCAGAGGGCATGTTACAATCTTCTCTTAGCTCCGCCGTCCATGCACGGCAGTGTTATCAGCTCAGTAGATTCCTTAACTCATTGTGTGGGGCAGCTGCCCTCCACCAGTGAAAACAAACAGCCAGTGTGACAGCCTTTTTTGGGTACCCGCACTCGGTGGGTCCCAAGCTCCTGTCTGGCATCCAAGAAGAATTAGGTTGCACGGACACTTGAAGGTTGGTGGAGGTGGAGAATTTTATGTAGTGATGGAAGTGGCTCTCAGCAGAGAGGGACGCTTGGGAGGGGACGGTAGGGATGATAATCTTCCCTGATGTCTGGCTGTCTCTGGTGGGCTCCTCTCCAAAGTTAAGCTGTCTCTCCTTCAAAGTCCAGCCATCCCCCTGAAGTCAAGTCACCTCTCTCTAGTCAAGCTGCTTCTCTCCTCTATTGACTGAGTCTGGGGTCTTTATAGGCACAAGATGGGGATCCTGACAGGCCATAGGTAGTTTTGGAAAAGGCAGTATTTGTTAGAAAGACATTATTCAGAAAGAACCAATTGAGAAAGAGTGAGCAAATAGGGATAGAAATTCTCACTTTTGGGCCACAGGTTTCAGGATTTTCGACTTGAAGGTGGGATTTTGCCAGGGACCTACCTCTGTCTGCCTAGAATTTCTCTGCCTCATGCCTCTATCAATACAATTCTTATTAAAATGTATAAATGGTACAGATAGGCAAGAGTGTAAAGGACAAGCAAGCCAGCTCTGAGCCACACTGCCTGGGTCTCAGTCCTGGGTCCATCACTTACTAGCTGTGAGACACTAGGAAAACTACTTACCCTGTCTGTGCATAACTTTCCAGAGTATTAAGTGATATGCTACCCAGGAAGCACCTTGCACAGTGCCTGGAATGGCAAACACTTAATAAATGTCATCTTTACTGATCCTATGATGTTTAATAAAGATAACATCTGCTTTGGAAGAGATGCTTTTAGAAAGACAGGATCATCAAAACTCTTTCTTCTTTTTGTTTTGTTCCCATTTACATCATTTCCCTTAAAATAGTGTCAGTTCTGAGGTATTTAAATTTTTATTCAGCTAAAAAAAAAAGTTCGACATTGTAGATATGGCATGGTTGGTCATACTCGTGTTTAAAAATAAAAGATCAACAACAACAACAACAAAAACCTTTTTGATGGTGTCTACTGGAAATCTTGACACTTCGATTCATCTTTTGACCATCTTCCTGTTTCAGTAAGATTCTCATGAGACTCCTGGAAGAATATAGTCGAACGCACTCGAGAGTGAACTGTGCACTTACTTGTGTTGTAAGGATGTTGTTTATATTTTAGATCCTGTTTTCTTCCTGGATGAAGTGCCGCTGTTACCAGGTGCTTCTCCCACTGTTATCGTCTCCTCCTCAGGACTCAGCCTGCTGGAAGCAGCTTCCTGCAACCTCTTTGTGAAACTGGCCACTAAAGAATAGGAGAGAGCCTGTCAAAGGTTATCTCCCACCTGGGTTGCAGTTTCCATGAATATCAAGGTTCATCACAATCTGGTGCAGCAATTTATATGATGTGTCACAGGGCACATAGAAGAGACAGAGTTCTTGCTGGAGGAGAGCTCAGAAGGGGGAAAAAAGATAATGACAGTGGGCAAATGAGATTCTCAAGGGAATTCCTGCAGTCAGATGCTGTAGACACCAGTTAAAATACAATGCCTAACGCTTCTGGGGAAAATAATGAATGCATGACACCCTGTACAATTAATTCTAAATTGCTTTGAACATATCTGATGGTCATGTTGCTCCCAAGAACAACTTTGGTTCAGCTACACAAATAGAATGAACACCTACCTCGAAGAAAAAATGTTGTTACCTTCTTAGATAATTAACCTCCAAAACTGAGACAAAATGGACCAATTTTACTGTAAGGATTAAGAGGCAATTCATGAGCTAATCAGAAAGCAAGGATGCTTAATTATGCATCTAAACCTCCTGATTCAGCTATGCCATGCCATAGAGCCAAAAGGAAGATCGATCTCTATCCAAGTTTACTTCCCAGACTGAGAAGATTAGCAGGAGGGCAGAGGCTCACAGGGGTACAGAAACTGACAATATGGAAGCTCCACTGAAGCCCTGTTAGATACTTCGATATCTGCCAAGAAGTAAGCACCATGCCCATAGAATCCACTTACTTAAGGAAATGAATTACTAAGGTTGCATCCTCTGAGTTAGCAGTTATTGACGGTAACGGCAAAGACTTGACTTAGGAATAGGGAAAATATCACTCGTTACACTTCCTCTAAGCCAGTCTCAGCTATTTCCTCTTCACTACTCATGGCTTCCTTCCAGGCACAGACAGCCTCAAGTAACATTCCTATAATTCCCAAACCAGCCTGTCCTACCCAAAACCAGTTCACTGATTTCAAGGGCAAATCGCAAATGGTAGTCATAACAGCAAAACGCAAAGCATCAACAGGAATTTCCCCCTTGTTGACAAATTAGGGGAAAATATGGAGCCAAAGAGGGTGATGTTGAATAAGAGAATATCATTATTATTTCTTAGAAGTACTATTGTGATCAGTTTTTACAGATGTCAGAAAATAGAGATTTGGAAAATACGTAGAACTGCTTTTATTCTGAATCAGTTGTTCTGGAGTCAGGTAAAAATCTTTCCTGAATCCCTAAGACAATCACTTTCCACCACTTGGATAACACTAAGGAGGTTTTAGACCACAAGGGAATTTGGAACACTTCCCACTAAGCTGGGAAGCCATGTTTCTGATAAAGAGATTTCAGTCCCAAAAGCAAGTGAGAAAAAATTGATTAAATTTTTAAAAATCTGAGCCTCACTACTCAGAAAATATTAATCAAAAAAGAAAAAAAAATCACGGTTTATGCTCACAATGGCTATAATACTGAAGCTATACTCCAACATATGCCTAATACATTGTCTAATCCAGTGTTTAACATTCCATATTTAGTGGTTTAGTCATTTGAGTTAGGACCTGCATTCAAAAAAATATTTATTGAATGCCTAACATTTCCCTGCACTATACTAGGCAACGGCTATTCAGAGATGTTTGAAACACAGCGTTTGACCCCGAGTATTTCAAGTTATTACCTAATGAATCATTGTTAAAAGTAAAAATTTTCCTAGAACATTTTGAGCATCAAAATAAACAATGATAGTTATAGATTATAGACCACAAAATAAAATTAAAAATCCATGGGATGAAAGAAATAAAGAAAGAGAGAGAGAGGAAGAAAAAAATAGAGGGAGGGAGGAAGGGAGGAAGGAAGGAAAGATGTGAGGGAGGGAGAAAGAGAAGAAAGGAAAGAAAGACAGAGAGAAAAGAGAGAGAAAGAAAGAAAGAGAAAGACAGAAAGAAAGAAAGAAAGAAAGAAAGAAAGAAAGAAAGACAGCAAGAAAGAAAGAAAGAAAGAAAGAAAAGAAAAGGAAAGAAAGAAAGAAAGGAAAGAAAGAAAAGAAAAAAAAGGAAAGAAGGGAGGGAGGAAGATCCTTGCTAAGAATAGATTTCACACTAGTAAATATGAAGGAATAAAGGGATTTCACTATATTGGCCAGGCTGATCTCAAACTCCTGACCTTGTGATCCACCCGCCTCGGCCTCCCAAAGTGCTGCGATTACAGGCGTGAGCCACCAAAGCGAATTTTAAAATTCCTTTATTCAGCCGGGCACGGTGGCTCATGCCTGTAATCTCAGCAATTTGGGAGGCCAAGGTGGGTGGATCACGAGGTCAGGAGTTCGAGACCAGCCTGGCCAATATGGTGAAACCCCCGTCTCTACTAAAAATACAAAAATTAGCCAGGTGTGGTAGCAGGTGCCTGTAATACCAGCTACTGGGGAGGCTGAGGCAGGAGAATCTCTTGAACCCGGGAGGCGGAGGTTGCAGTGAGCCAAGATCACGCCAGAGCGAGACTTTGTCTCAAAAAAAAAAATCGCTTTGGGCAACCACCATAATAGTAATTGTTATAGAGATGAACTATCAGTGGATACTAAAACTACTGGTGGAAGTTTGATTTAAAAAATGATACTTACATAAACTCAAAGCATTTCCCCACAAGACATGTATTAAGGACAAAGGGAAAAACAATTTTACAGTGGAGAAACCCTATCATCTTAACCAAAGGGATCAAAATTACCACCAATAATGAGATAAATAGACATCATGTGCGCCCCGTTAGATTGCACTAAGAAAGACAAAACATCACATCTGAGTATTGCCAAAAATGCATAACGTAAATCAAATCATGAGAAAAGTTCACAAACCTACACTGAAATGTCTACAAAATAAATGTCCTGTATTTATCAAAAGTATCAAGGTCATGAACAATAAAGAAACACCAAATAATTGTTTTACAATAAAAGAGAATAAAAAGACATAACAATCAAATATAATATGTGATCATGGACAGGATACCAAATGAGAATTTTTTTTTTTGCAGTAAAAGACATTATGGACAAATGATAAAATTTGATAAGATCTGTCAACCAGATGAAGCTTCACAAGTGTCTTCTCTAGAAGATCAGATGGTAAATGTTTTCAGAGACTGCAGGCCATGTAGTCTCTATCACAACTATTTAACACCATTGTAGGCAGAAAGCAGCCAAGGATGGTCCATAAACAAATGGGCATGGCTGTGTTCCAATAAAACTTTATTTACAAACATAAATGGGAAGGCACATTTGCCAACTGCTGGACTAAATTAATACTAGATCAATATTAATTTCCTAATTTGCTTACTGTACTGCAGTTATGTGAAAGAACATTTGTTCTTAGGAAACATGTACTGAAGCATTTCAGGATAAAAGACATCATATTTGCAACTTACTCCCAAAAATTTCTGAGAAAGAAAAAGAAGACAAGTAATAAACAAGCTAAAATTTGAATATTTGGGGAACCTGGTGAAAGATATATGGAAACTCTCCGTACTGTCTTTACAAATTATCTTTAAGTCTGAGATAATTTCAAAAACAAAGAGTTAAAAGCCAAACATGGTGGTACGTGACTCCTCTAGTCCCAGCTACTCAGGAGGCTGAGATGGGAGGAGCCTAGGAGTTCAAGACCAGCCTGAGCAGCATAGGGAGACCCTATCTCTAAAAAACAAATCAATTTAAACTTGAGAAAATGAATTATGGGAGGAAGCCCAAGTGGAATAATGCCATGTAGATATAGAAGATGACTTGAGAGGTAGGAGTGTAATAGACAGTCAGCAGCAAGACATAAAAATTACAGTTGACAGAGATAAGGGGGATAAAATTTCCTCTAGGGCTGCCTTTTAAAGACCAACTTAAATAAAACTGATTCCCATTTTCTTACAGGCCATAACTTTCAATGATGCCCCAAAAGCACAATTCACATAAATGTTCCTCCTACTATGCATTGTGTGCAAAATGCATAACTCTGAAGGGAAATTGCTTCTACATTTTGTCCTCCTCAACTCCCACATTGTTGGGGTTGTCTGAGCATTTCAAATGCCACAGAAATACTTTGCAGCACACAAAGAGCTGCCAAACACCAACAAAAGTTTGTCCAGACATATGCATAAGTAACTGGGATGTGAATTATGAGACTGTGGAAATAAAATCTTTACCTCTCAGACAGTTTCCAAGGCAATGCCTTAGAACTGATATGGACAAGAGGCAGGAGGGTGGGGGTCCCCAGCAAAGGTCCTACACTCAAGCCTAGATACCTGAGGCCCTAAATGGGAACAGGCATTCCAGTTTTTGCACCCAAAAGTTGCCTTTTGGCCAGCCACACCCCCCTATCCTGTACCCATATAAACCACAAATCCCCAGCTCTAGGAGGAGAGAAGTGGACAAAGAGAAGAGCAGAAGAGTAGTAGAGAAGGGGAGAAGAGAAGGAATGTCGGGAGGAGTTCGGCTGGGGACGGATGGAGAATCAGCCACCGGACAGCGAAACTCCAGGGAAAGATCATCTTCCCACTCCATCCCCTTCCCAGCTCCCCATTCACCCCCTAAGAACGACCTCCACCACTCAATAAAACCCCCGCATTCACCATCCTTCGAATCCGTCTGTGACCCAATTTTTCTGGGATGCTGGACGGGAGCTCAGAATACAGAAAGCTGTCACTCTGGCCCTCTGTCCTGGCAAAAAGGCAGAGGGTCCACTCAGCTGGTTAACACTTAAGCTTTAAATGGACGGCAAGGTTAAAAGAGCTCACTATAACACACACCTGCTTGGGCTCCTGCCCCTGTTTGTCTGCGTACTCCCCCTCCCATGAGGGGTTTAAGCAGTGGCAGCTACCGAACAGATGAGCCACACCCCTGTCGCATGTCCTGTGAGGGGAGTCAGGGAACTCTCCCATTTCAGAACTATGATAAAAATTTGGACAGTCATCCTGATACTATACAAATTTGAAAAATTAACCTTCCCTCTGGTAAGGTAACAAGAGAAACCCAAAATATGGGGGTGGGGGGGCTCTGCGCCGCAAAGGTTCAATTCTTGCTCATGCTAAGTCCAATGCAGAATTTTTTCCAGGAAAATTCTCTCCAGGACTTCTCCATCTTATGTTGCCATCATTTCCCCATCTCAGCTCCCAAGGCCTCTGCAGCACAGGAGGAAAGAACCCAAGAGTCATGGAGGGATTCGGGGGGCAGAAATGAAAGGAGCAGACATCCCTTCTGCTCACAACCCATTTAAGGCTGAGAAAGGAAGGCAAGGAAGCCCTGATATTTTGTGAACACTAAATATCTCTGCCACCAAATCTCTTCTGGTTTTTGTTTAGTAAAAACCCATAAACTTTTATCAAGATTGTCATTTAATAGAGAATGGAATTGGATACATACTAAGACTCCCCCATACACATGTACTGTGTTTAATAGGACAAACTGACCTACGTGTGACCAATAGGTTCTTAAACTACTGTAGCAATCCATCCTTTCCCCTACCCCCAACTTCAAGTCATGAAATAGAAACCAATTGAAAAGTATTTCCTTGGCATTTGGTCTCAAATGATCCTTAGCCACACGACTAAGTTTTAGGGCATTCAGGTCTCTGTTCTAAACCTAAGGTAAACCCTATAAATGTCACAATGCATTTTGGCATTAAATCTCCAGCCTTTGAGAAGGTTCATGTGACATTTTGTTTGTGACAGAAGTATTGCAAGGGTTGATTTTGTTGGTTGGTTTGTTGTTTCAATTGCAACAGAGTCTGAAAAACCACCCGGCAACAAGTAAACAGAATACCGCTGTCCCCGTAATAATACTGCAAGAGAAAAACATCTCAGGGAGAAAGAAGTCAGTAAATTTCTGACATTCCAAGGTGTGAGAGGAAGCAATCTGACGTCTGAAAGCCGGAAAAAAAAACAGTTCCTTGGCCCATGCTGTTCATACACACCAAGGTCACCTAGAAAGTTATCAGAAATCAAAAATAAATAAAATTAAAAGTCTATTTTAAATGATCTCCTGTATCCAAAAGCTGCAAACAAGCACATGAAGATTTCAACATTTTATCTCTCTTGTTTGAAAGTCCTCATTAATACCGTATTATGCTGAGGGGTTGCTGAACTCAGGTAAACACTAGAATTACAGAATGATTTCCTAACAAACACATTGCTTGCTATATATAATGAAGACCATAAGAGAAAAATCCTGGGAATGTTGTTAACTCAAAGGTGCAAAAATGAGGAAATGTCATTACTCAAGAATAATTAGATTAACTGAAAAGACAACTCTTAATAGAACTAATATCATACTAAAGCAAAGGAAGTAAAGCAAGCTTTGTCTTGAAAGTCAAATGGTCTCCTTTTATGTATGTTCATTTCTAGGGGAAAGGGTGATTTTAAGCTGCCGAATCAGTGTAAATAAAAGTCCCACTTATGGCCGGGCACATTGGCTCACGCCTGTAATCCCAGCACTTTGGCAGGCCAAGGCAGGCAGATCACGAGGTCAGGAGTTCAAGACCAGGCTGGCCAACGTGATGAAACCCCGTCTCTACTAAAAATAAAAAACTTAGGGCCCGGTGTGGTCGCACGTGCCTGTAATCCAAGGGACTCGGGAGGCTCAGGCATGAGAATTGCTTGAACCCGGGTGGCAGGGTTGTAGTGAGCCGAGATTGCGCCAGTGCACTCTAGCCTGGGCAACAGAGAGAGACTGTCTCAAAAAAAAAAAAAAAAAAAAAAAATCCCACTTACATTTAAATTTGAAGAGTCCCAGTGCAGGTGCTCATGTGCACACATGCACACACATACACACACACACAAACTGTATATTAACTGGAATATATTTTTAATATATATTTAGGGTGGCAGATGGTAAAGATTGTTGTATGAAACAACCAAAGAGGAGAGATACTAGAAAAAAAGTAGAAAAAATTCAGAAACACTAATAGCATGAAATGATGGAGAGTGTCCTAGCATATCTTCTCTGTACCTTGTTTCTGTCATTTGTTATTTCTGTAATCTAAGAAAAATCATACTTTATTTCTCCAAGCCCCTGGTTGATCTTCTGCAACATGGGAATGGTAGCACGGATTCTGGAGGATACATGGAAGGATGAAATAACAAAATACGTGTATATGACTGGAGTTGATCAGGCACTTTCTCACTTTTCTTCCCTCAAGGATATCACTAATATGATTGTGACTCTGAAAAATTTCTAACCACTCACAGATGTGTTAAACAATAGATTGAAACCAAGTAACAACTAAGTAATATACAAATAATTAAATGAAGAGTCATTGGCTGGCAAAGATACAAAGAAAGTGTAAGAAAAACAAGATGCTAGGAAGGCTGTACTGTGTTTAATAGGACAAACTGACCTACATGTAACCAATAGGATCTTAAACTACTGTAACAATCCATCTTTTCCCCTGCCCCCAACTTCAAGTCACGAAATAGAAACCAATTGAAAAGTATCTCCTTGGCATTTGGTCTCCAATGATCCTTAGAAAATCTACAAATGTGAACATCTATAGGCTCATGATTTTGAAAAGTTATTTGACTCAAAACTTTGGCGTTTGCTTTCCTCATGTATAAAGTGATAGGCCAGGCACAGTGGCTTATGCCTGTAATCCCAGCACTTTGGGAGGCCGAGGCGGGCGGATCATGAGGCCAGGAGTTTGAGACCAGCCTGGCCAACATGGTGAAACCCTGTCTCACTAAAAAGTACAAAAATTAGACAGGCGTGGCAGCGGGTGCCTGTAATCCCAGCTACTCGGGAGGCTGAGGCAGGAGAATTGCTTGAACCCGGGAGGCAGAGGTTGCAGTGAGCCGAGAACTTGCCACTTCACTCCAGCTTGGGTGATAGAGCAAGACTCCATCTCAGAAAATAAAATAAAATAAAATAATAAAATAAAATAAAATGTGATAATGATTATTGTAAAAATAAGGCATTATAGAGAGACAGCCCCTAGCACAGTGCGTAGCAGAAGGATTGCCCTTCACTTCATCCTTTCACTCACTTCATACATTAAGTTCACGAGTAATTCCTATGACCTGTAACTTCAACATGCACCACAACACCCATTTCCTCTCATCTGTACTCTTGTCACTTTAGTCTCTCCTCCTTTCAACTTATTATTCATGTAGTGTATTAGGGTTCTCCAGAGAAACAGAGCAAACAGCATGCGTGTGAGAGAAAGAGATTTATTTTAAGAAATTGGCTCATATGATTGTGGAGGCTGGCAAGGTGAAAACCTCTAGGGTAAGGTAGCAACCTTGAGATCCAGGGAAGCTGATGTTTCAGCTCAAGTCCAAAGACAGTCTGCAGGAAGAATTTCTTCTTCCAGAGGAGACACCAACCTTTTTTCTCTTAAGGCTTTCAAGTGATTGGATGAGGCTCACCTGTATTTTCAAGAGTAATCTGCATTTCTCAAAGTGATTTTTAAAGAATAACTTCTATTTTAGATTCAGGAGGTACATGGGCAGGTTTGTTACCTAGGTATACTGCGTGATGCTGAGATTTGAGATATGAATGATCTCGTCACCCAGGTAGTGAGCACAGCAACCAACAGTTTTTCCACCCTTGTTCCTTTCCTTTCCTCCCCACTCTAGTAGTTTCCAGGGTCTATTGCTGCCATCTTTATGTCCATAATTACCCAGTGTTTAGCTCTTACTTATAAATGAGAACATGAAGTATTTGGTTTTCTGTTCCTGCATTAATTTACTTAGGAAAATGGCCTCCAGCTCCATCCATGTTGCTGCAAAGAACATGATTTTGTTCTTTTCTATGGCTGCATAGTATTGCATGACATATACCCCATTTTTTATATCTACCACATTATCATTTTCCAGTCCACCATGGATGGGCACCTAGGTTGAGTTCATGCCTTTGCTATTGTGAGTAGTGCTGTGATTAACATAACAGTGCATGTGTCTTTTTGGTAGAACAATTTATTTTCTTTTGGATATATAGCCAGGAATGGGATGGCTGGGTCAAATGGTAATTCTGTTTTAAGCTCTTTGAGAAATCTTCAAACAGCTTTCCACAGTGGCTGAGCCAATTTACATTCCCACCAACAGTGTATAAGCATTCTCTCTTCTTCACAGCCTCACCAGCATCTGTTGTTTTTTAGCGTTTTTAATAATAGTGATTCTGACTGGTGTGAGATGGTATTTCACTGTGGTTTTGATTTGCATTTTTCTAATGATTAGTGATGTTGAGCGTTTTTTCATGTTTGCTGGCCACTTGTATGTCTTCTTTTAAGAAGTGTCTGTTCGTGTCCTCAAAAGTGTATTGATTTACACAGAATCTCATCTAGAAAATATCTTCACAGCAACAACTAGACTAGTATTTGACTGAGCACCTGGCTACCATGGTGTAGCCAAGTTGACACATAAAATTAACCATCATACATACAACCACCAAACTCATTCTTTCCTCTGGGCGTTAGAGCCACTGTTCCCTCTGTTTGGAAAACTCTTCCTTCTCACATGCTTCATCACTCAGATCCCATCACAAATGTCACCTCTACAGAGAGACCTTCCCTGCCCAACCTATGTATTGCATTTTCCTTACCACCTTCCTCACCACAACATGATCTCTTACGTCTCCCAATTTTATTTTATTTATATGCTTATTACTACCTACAGTCATCTCATTTCTGCATTCTCCCATTTGTTATGTTTCCCCATTGGCTACAGGATAATTAGCTCTGCATGTGCAAGGATCTTATCTGCTTCCCACTCTGTCTTCAGTATATAGAACCCTGTCTGACACATAGTAGGCACTCACTAAGTATTTGATGAATGAATCAATCAACCAAGCAAGCCTAAGTACTCAAATACTATTTGACTACTATTTTTATTAATAATTAATTTATATAGTTTATTATCCCTATTATTATTATTTGTACTCTGGGCTTTAAAAATCATACCCATCCCGCCAGGCGTGGTGGCTCACACCTGTGATCCCAGCACTTTGGGAAGCCGAGGGGGGCGGATCACCTGAGGTCAGGAGTTCAAGACCAGCCTGGCCAACATGATGAAACCCCGTCTCTAGTAAAAATACAAAATTAGCCAGGCGTGGTGGCACATGCCTGTAATCCCAGCTGTTCGGGAGGCTGAGGCAAGAGAATCACTTGAACCCAGGAGGTGGAGGTTGCAGTGAGCCGAGATCGGGCCATTGCACTCCAGCCTGAGCAACAAGAGCAAAACTCCAACTAAAAAAACAAAAACAAAAACAAAAAGCATACCCATCCCATATCTGGATTATATTTTAATAACATATGCTGAATTTATCCTTAATCCCACTATAGTGATGATTTCAAATAAGTTTGTGAAATTTAAATTTTATTATATGAGAAGCAGGAGATAGATGATTAAGAAAATTGAAACAAGAGTTATAAAGCTTAATATTTCATACATTAGCTCATCTGATTATGGATATAAAGAATAGAGCCCTAAAATAGACCGTGCCTACACACACAAAATGACTTAGAAATGATTCAATAATTCTGTATAATTCAGGCTGAAATAACCAAGATTTTAGCTATCCGGGTAAGTAAAGTAACAGGGAGCTCCCATTTCTTGGATTAGCTTGTTGGCTGGTTGTATTTCCTCCATTACTTTGTGCATGCAGACCTAACCGAGGAGTGTTTCGAAATTTACACTTGGCAGAGAAAAGGAGCTTCCCTGAAAATTTACTTTCTTTGCAAAGGATGATAGTTATGACTTCATTATTTTTGGAGAGAATGAAAAGATGTAGGTAGATGTTGGACGGTGAAAACAAGTAAACCTCTTACTGAGACATCTTTTCATATTTCATTCTATCTATACAATATAAAACTAAAGTTTTCGACACGCTAATGCATATGGTGGTTGTTGCAGAAACAGATCTTTTTTTAATGACTGAGCCTAGATTTTGTTAACACAAAAGCATACGTAGAAATAATAAAGTCCCAAGGAGGTCTCTTCTACAAGGAAGAAGCCCTTCTTTCCCGAGAATCTCCTGGATGCCTCAGCTTCGTCGTTTCTCTCTGTTTTACCTGAGACCTTCACACGAGCATCTACATTCAATCTTTTTAGTTTTTCATCTTTGAGGAGAGCTGCATTTTGCCATGAGGCTAATTATTCTTTCAAAAAATGTATAACTTGGTGAAAATACAGGAACAGAAATTACCTACTTTCTTTTTCAAAAAAACTTTCTTTTTCAAAACAAAAAAGCAAAACAAGATGCTAAAGCAGAAAAGAGATGGGCACTCCCTTGATACCCATAGGACATCCTGAGAACCACTCCCCTGTAGAGCATTTATTAGTATTAACTGAAAGCAAGACAGTAAAAGAGACCTTCTCATCCCTGTTGTTCTCTTCTTTAGAGGAACTAAATCAGTATCCAGTTCATTTTGAAGAGAAGAGGGAGAAAGGAAAGTAACACCCTGCCCCTCATTTATGACAAGCCTAGTCCTGAGCTCCAGACCCCTAAGCCCACTTGCTATTGAACAACACTGTGAAATAGGGATTATTATCCCGATTTACAGACCTGGGCAACTGATTTGACCTCTTTGAGTCTCAGCCAATGTGAGACAGAAGTGAGGACTAAGTTAGTCTGTCCAGCTCCAAAGCCTGCCTAGAAGCAAGCCTCATATCCAGTGACAGAAAAGGCCATCCAATGCAAAAAGCAGAAACCATAAAGGAAAAGATATGAATAGGCCTAGCCACTTAAAAACAAAGGAAAAAAAAACATTGTATGGCAGCAAAAAGGCAAGTGACAAACTGGGAAGATATTTGCATATATAAGAGAAAAATAATTAATACCCAATAGGAAAGTGATTCTTATAAATCAATTAGTAAAAGATAACCTCATAGGAAAAAACAATGGAAAGGATTAAACAATTCATTAGAGACAGATTTAAATAGCTCAGAAATATACACAAAGATATTCAAGTTACCCAGTAACAAATAGGACAGCCAAAGTAACAAAGATTAAGAAGACATGCAAACAAAACCCTCTGTTGGCAAGAGTTTGAGAAAATGGAAATTTATATACACCGTTGTAGAAACTGTAAATTGGTACTGTCTTCCTGGAGAAACGGGTGTCTATCATTGATAATAATGTACTGTGTACTTGAAAAACTGCTAAGGATGTAGATGTTAAATGTTGTCACAACAAAAGTAAGTATATTGTGGTAATGGAAATGTTAACTAGCTTCATTTAACCACTTCACGATGTATGCATATATCAAAACATCATGTCGCATACCATAAATATATATAATTTTCATTCATCAGCTATAACTTAATTTTAAAAATTTAATTGTGTATGCCTTGAGTCAGTAATTACACATTTAGAATTTAATCTGAATGATAATGATAGAAAAGTTCACTCATAAATGTAGGAGGAAATTAGTGGCACTAATATTGATAATACCTCTCCAAAAACGCTATCAATAGGCAACTGGTTGAATTATAATAGCCCAAAAAATGAATTCCAGTATTGAAAAAGATACTGCATGCTCATATATTTTTCTATTTTTATATATTTCTATTTCATTTGAAATATATATGTATACATACATATATATTTATTTCAGAATCAGAAAAAACAAACTGTAATTTTCGAGATCTTTAATATACCTAGCACTTTACAAAATTTGCAAAGCAATTTCTCATATTTTATTTCATAGTACAAACTATGTTTTCTGTCCAATGATGTTATAGTGTGATATGATTTCATGCTAAAAGCAATACTTTCTAGTTTTGCCTGTGAATTTCTTTTAATTATTTCAAATATTTAAAAGTAAGCAGGCTGCCCAGGTGTTTGGGTTCAGCAACCATGATCAAAAGGAGAGGGAAAATGTGGTTTTCTTTCATTGCATTTCCCTTGAGCATCTTCAAGACCCTTTGAAAGAACAGCTGCCTATCCCAGGCAACCTCTCTGCTTAGTCTACACGGAAGAGATGAAATTCACTCCTAAAGTGCGGGTGTTTTCAGGACCCAGTGAATTGGAACTTTCAGCGTCTTCTGCAAGCTCCGTTGGGCCGGCCTTTCATGTGAACGGGAAGGAAATGACTGACAACTTTCTCGTCTTTATGGAAGGCGGACTTTATTTCCAGCTCTCAGGTCAAAAGGCGGCGGAAGGAAAACAAAACCACTAAGAGATAAAGGCTAAAAATATGTCCTGTGGGGTGAATCAACCCAGTTTGGTACCCTGAAGACAGCAACAAGGCAAGGATGTGCGTAGGGCTAAATCTGCGTCATCCTTCACAGGTGGTCGTGACCAGAATCAAAATGCCTGGGCAAGAGAGGAAGAAGTTCTGCAAGCAGGTGTGCTGGAGGGAAGGCGTGGGGAGGGGAGAGGAAGAAGCCATTGAGTCGATCCTGGGCTTGAAGCCCACACACTTTCCCAGCAGTTCACCTCCGGGAGAGCCCAAGGGCTGGACATGGGCTCGGAAGGAGCTAAAATTTGATTTGGGGTTTTGTGGTTTGGGTGATGCACTTTCAGTTTAAAATATAAATAGATGTGTTTATGCAGTTGGGCTTTCTTTCTCTTTGCTTTTAATTGTCACTTTAGAAGAACTAAGTCTATGATTCACAGGCTAGTGCCAAAAAAAAAAAAAGGGAGTTCTCATTGGGTGATTTCCTACTTTATAGGAAGCAATGGGGGAATGGGTTTAAAAGTCACACGAAAGACATCCGCTATGGACTTTGATGATGAGTGTAAGAATGATTCATTTTATTTATATAGCACTTTAATTGTGTTTTTAGTCACATTCAAATTTGGACGTACAACTATTCTAGGAGATAGATAAGGTGATTATTATTCATCATATTTTACAAGTTAGAAAACAGAGGTCAGATAAGTTAAAGATTGCATGTTCCCTTATAGATTGAGCTGTAATACACACACACACACACACACACACACACACACACACACACACGAGGCAGAATCATTACCATTATTTCCCTAACTGCACCACTGGGCAAACCTCCAAAGGGGAAAACTGGTATTAGATGCTGCTAAGGAGAATAGTGCAAAAAAAAAAAAAAAAAAACCACTGAGTACAAGAAGTATGAGAAGGATTCTAGCCTACATGGATTTAAAAACAAACTAGATCCCAACGGGATTTGAGCAGTGCTACCTTACAAGGTCTTTCCAACTGGCTGCTAAATATTTCCATCAGAATGTGCCACTAGTCCTAGATACCACGTCTATATGTACTAAACAAAACTGATCATCTTTCTTTATCCTCTTCCTTCCTTCCATTTCTGTGTTAATGATGTCACTGTTTTCCCAGGCTCCCAGACTCCAATGAGTTTTCCCCTGTAGCCACCTTCTATGCCTTATACATTCAATCAGTCCTCTTGCTTCAGCCACTGAAATGACTCTTACATGTTTTCTCTCTTATATCCTAATACGATCTAGGATTCCTCCCACCTAGACAAATGCAATAATTTGTTCTCTCTTCTCACTGCCTGCAGGTCTAATACAGCAGCTCCAATTCATCTCATGATCTATTCCAGCCAATCTTGCCTTAAATGTGACCTGATTATAACACTGTGCTGCTCAACACCCTTCACTTGCCATAGAACAAAGTCTAAATTTGTTGGCCATGACATTTGAGATCATTCATACAATGGTCTCCAATTGTACATTTACAAAGACCCCCAATTTAAACAACACTGTAAGAGCACTTTCCCCAAATATTTCCTCTTACCTCAATATCTGCCTGCTCAAGATTACTTTACCCTAAATATGCCCTCTTACGTCAATATCTGCCTACTCAAATTCCTACGTCTCCCTTCTTTGTCTCCAGAAATACTCACATCCTCCAAGGTCCAGTTCAGATGTCCTCTACTTGATGGAGCCCTTTCCAATTCTCTGAGTCATTAGACACCCCATTCTTTCCTTCTGCTCCCACTAGACTTGGCATCTCCCTTGCATCATCTGTCACATTTGGCCTCTTAATAAAATTGTTGTGTTTGTTTCCTAATAAATTGCAACCTCTCTCAAGGGAGATCATATTCTATACTTTACATCCTGGAAAGTGCTTGACATAACCTTTTGCTCATAGAAAATACCTAATATATATCAGTTGTAATAAATTAGAAGGACTAACCAAAGCTTATAGCATAACTTCCACATTATTAAAGCATGCAATAATAACTCCAAGCTACTTGCAATTCCCCAGACATTTACAGTGAAAGCAATAGCTATTATTTACTGAGCATTTATTATATGCTA
The DNA here is from genome assembly GCF_009828535.3 of Hylobates moloch. Taxonomy (NCBI): domain Eukaryota; kingdom Metazoa; phylum Chordata; class Mammalia; order Primates; family Hylobatidae; genus Hylobates; species Hylobates moloch. The sequence continues at coordinate 13,952,222 of NW_026652290.1, read as the reverse complement.
AGGATATCCTATGCATCTTCTAGCTCACAACAACCCTGTGAAATTCGTCATATTCACATTTTACATACAAGGAAACAGAGGATTAATAACCCCTACAAAGCTACACAGATGGGAGGCAAAGGACAGAGAATCAAGGTTATCTAATTCCGGAATGTGCTCCTCACCACCATGCTATTGCCACAACTAATGTCATGGATGTGTTTTCACAGGTATCCTGGACAGTATAACCAGTTTCCCTGAAGAGGTAATACTTTTTCACCAAGGCATACACATCCTCTTGCCCAGCCTCCCCTTGAGAACAGCTGGATAAAGTCATGATGGGTATAAACCATGGCTCAACACCAAGCTGTGAGCTAAAAGAAGGAAGAGAATCTAGAGCCCAAGAATAGAACGGGGGTCACCAAAGCAAGGCCAAGACAGCAGCAGACCCAGTAGCTGGTAGGAATTGAATCCAACGACAGTGAAGCTGCAAACCTGACTTGGAACAGACAGGAGCAGACATATGGACAAGTGCAAGGTCTGAAGAGGCCAGCAGTAGACAGGAACAAAACAAAAAGCTGACCTGCAAGGGGTCCAGAACACAGACATGAAGAATGGGCAAGGAGTCAAATTCAAGCAGCCCCAAGGCCACAGCTCCAGATGTGCTGATGTTTCTGGGAAGGCAGACACAATCTCAAAAATTATCTGACTTGGGATTTTTAGGTACAGTTAAATGGAAAGTCCTGCCTAGAGAAGAGAATGGTGTTTGGGGGGAAAGTAATTCAGAAACTTCCGATAATTTATTTTTATGTCCCCAAAAGGGCATAGCACAATTGAAAGTGCACAGTAAACACTCCATAAACATTTGTCGATTACCTAATAGAGATGGAAGTTTGTTTGGTTTTCTCTTGTAAACACAAAGTAAATCATACCCAGTCAAGTGCCCCTTGCTTAAACTAGCACAATAAATCAAAAGTACCCTAAAGAGGCCAATTCTTTTGCAGAGTGCAGAGTTGAGTCCTGCGGGAGAAGACTGCTCTATTTCCTAAGCCTGAGGAACTGGAAATGCCATACATCGCTGCCAGGGAATAAGCAAAGATCCCCTGCCTACTTAAGAGCAGTACAAGCATTCTCCAAGATGTTATGAGTTCAAGCAGCATTTGGGAAGCTAGCTTGAATCAAAACTAGAATCTTCCAGAAAGACCCATTCCATAACAACACTTCAAAAACTCATCTTTCCCAGATAAGAAAATTCACTATACGTCATCATCAAATTTCCCAAAAAATCCAAGTTATCTCTGTTATAAGGGTCAAAATTCAAGGCCACTCATTCACTCCAAACAGAACTTTTTCAGATGTCTGAAATTCCCAGATGAGTTAGACCAGACAAGATAAACTCTGCCCTTAGAGATTGCAGGAGAGGGGGGTTTATCTTCAGCAATTTTCCCTTGTAATCTTTGCTCTCAGATAACCTGAACTGAATTCATTATTCTATTTCAAATAGTATCAGTAACCAAAGTCAACAGAGAAAATATTATTTTTATTGTTTATGAAATCCTTAATATTTATTGTATGTTATTGAAGGCTTAAACAAAATATCCTTCTTCGTGGGTTACTCTATAATAATAATACCACCTGTAATAGCTTCCATTCAATCCTAAATAAATTCTCCCTTCCTGCTAAACAGGAATATAAAACTTTAAAACCCATGAACAAAATTAACATTTTTAACTAGGTCATTTTAACTAGCCAGTTCTCTATTTATCGTGGATGTTGTGATCTAATCATTATTTCCCATAATAGGTTTTGCTTCTTTAATGGTTTTAGTAGGCAAATCAGCCCCTTCTTTGGGAGCTGGGATGATACACACATCCCATAACCGGTATCAGCCCTGTCTCAGTCACAAAACAAAAAGGCAACACAGTCATTTAAATCATAAATGAATACTCACACTTACGCTAGGAAGAATATGTCCTAAGCTTTACCATAAGCTAATGGCCAAACTGTTAACTCCACATAGACGTCTCTATGAATCTACTGAAAAGTAATGAAAGTGTGAATATAGGAGAGGGTTCTCACTGAAGTCTAAAACATAGCTTAAAAATTATTTTTCCTTTATCCTTACAGAAAGGAGAGGAAAATCAGAAAAATATTAACATAACCTAACTGTCTTATGGAATAAATGCAAGTGTCCCCTGATGGGAACATAGTTCCCTCAACACTGTAGTTAAGACATTTTCCTCTAAGGCTAAGTAGGAGCAACAACACGGGTCTTAAGCACTTACCCATGAAAAGGCAGAGCCAAAAACTGTGTTCGACCGTCCAAACTCTGCTGGCCAGCCAACCTTAGACATTCGTAGAATATCACTTCTCCTTCACCTGACTGGGCAGAAAATAACTGACATTAAACACCTGGAACCCACATTGTTCTTATCAGGCAGGCAGCATCAGACAAACCTAACTGTCTATTTACAGGAGAATGACCACATATATAGAGTACATCCTACTATAAAATGCAACCTGCAGTTTAAAATTAAAAGTGGTTCTGAGTATACTTATACAGAAAGAGCCTCAAGAGATACTTGACATGTTACAAGCACGTTTATGTTTGGGTGTGCAGTGGGATACCATTTACAGAAAGCCCAAATCACAAAAGAGCATAGCTCATCTAGAAGGATAAGTCAATCCAGCAAGAGTGCCAGGATTGAGGGTCAGCCATCAACAAGGGTTTTGGGTTTATTTGTGTATTTTCACAATGAGAAATACTGATGTATCTTTCGTGTAAATGCCTTCTGCTCTTCTCTTCTTCCTCCAGCAAGGGCTTCTGGCCAGTCGTGGTCGTCATGTTTAGTTGCAAGAAGGGCAGCCTCTCATGCAGCAAGCAGCCATGATGGGCCACGTGGCTTACTATGTAGGATATATCACCTGTGTCCATCTTCTTGGGAGATTTCTCCTAGCACTTAACTCTGGCTTCTTGAAAGCTACTCTTTTTTTTTTTTTTTTTTTTTTTTTAGGCGGAGTCTCGCTTGTTACCCCCGGCTGGGAGCGGAGGGGTAGTCTCGGCTCTCTGCAAGCTCCACCCCGCGCTCACCTCTGATACTGGACTACAGGCACCCACCACACCCGGCTGTATTTTTAGTAGAGACGGGATTTTATCGTGTTAGCCAGGATGGTCTCAATCTCCTGACCTTGTGATCTGCCCTTGTGATCTCCTGACCTGTGAGCCACCGTGCCTGGCCCTTGAAAGCTGCTCTTAAACTTTTTAGCTAAATGACTCTAAGTTTTATCTTTTTGACCCATTGCCTTTCAACTTCTTAGAAAATGCTCCATTTCAATCAAACAAGGTAGTTTGTTGCTCATAGTACTACTTTCCTGCTCAAAGACCTTCCAGAGCCCCTCTGCTCCCTGAAGCTTCCTCTGTTGGTCCTCTGAACCAGTTATCTTTTTTCCTGAATTAACAAACCTTTTAGTAGATTTCCAAAGCACTTTGGTGAGTACTGCAGCTCATAAACTAGGATTAAAAACAACAACAACAAAATCTATGCCTTTTTTATTTCCTCCAGTTTGCTAGGCTTCCCCACAGCAGAATGACAGCATCAATAATTTATAATGATTCTCCAAGTAAACTAATCATGCAAACCACACTAATAAAACATTGTAAGCCTAGAACTGTGCTAATGACAACACAGTGGTTACAAAATTAATGATCTCCCTGTACTCTTTATCCAAAAATATCCCACAGCACTTTACGGTTTTAAGATATCAAGAAGCATTTTCCCTCTACACAAGCAATTTGCTGGCTTCCCCCAGAAAGCACAAATGGCCAGGATAGGAAGTGTATGCTTAAAACTGGAAAATTACAAATATGTGAACCAGCTCTTGAAATTCCCCTTTGCACTGGATTAGAGCCAGGATAATGAGTCTTACGCTTCCAGCCATGCGTGAAAGATGTTTGGGGCTTTTTCTAATCCAAGACCCAGAGCACTTTTTCATGTTGACTTCCAGGGGACAAGGCACTAAGTGAAAGCATATCTTGCCACGATTGACTTTTCTATTTTTTCTATTTATTTAAATGTGTCATCACAGCTAACCACATCTTTCATTTTATCCCATCCCATTAAGAAATAGGATAAGAGATTTGAGCCCATCATTGTTTTTTCTTAAGTAAGGATTTAAACGATAGACGTGAAACAGAAGGAATCATCAGAAGGCGTGAAATTGAGCACTATTCAAACACACGTCAAAAGCATGGAATACCACCAAATCTGACCACCCACCCTACATTCACTTATCATTATGAAAACACTTTGTCCACGGTAAAGGGCTTTGAAAATGTAAGATATTATTTTAAAGGCTATTATAAAATGTCCAACGAGGACTTTCAGCTAAGCATATCATACAGCACTAAATGTAGTGTTGGTACGCACTCAGGATTTTTAAACATCGTTACTCACTGTTATTAAGATGAATAATTAGTGTAGCAGCTGTTGGTGAGCCAAACACTAATCTTTGATATGGACTTACCAGGAAGAAATGCCGATTTTCTCAGCCTCTTTCCTCTCCCCTCCCCTTGGACCCCAAAGCCACACAGGATGAGCAAAGCAGATCATGTGTTCGATGCATTGTGTATGTGCAAACCAGCCTGTGTACACATCACAGTCTTCTTTGAGGAACTTGCACTAAGAGGACGGTAAGGAAGGAGCAAAGCTGACTGTCCGAGTTGACTTCCAATCAGGATATCCCAGCTGGAAGCAAGCCAGCTTCCGCTCCTTTGAATAAAGCAAGAAAGATGTGATCTTTCTTATAAGTGAATGAACAATACCATCGGCGTGACCCTTTTATAGGCTTCAGCCTTCAGTGTGAATCTAAGTCATTTGGTAACAAGTGAATTCCCGAAAAAGACTGGTCCAGCAATAAAGTCTGAATATTCCAAAAGGCAGAATTAAACTGCCTAGTCATTCCTCTTTAAAAATCCACTTTTAAGTATTTCCTTTAACTTCAATGATTACCCTCAGGAGTAGTGAGAATCTAGGTATCTCATATACTGCTGACAAAACAACATGTGGGTGAGACCTCTTGGTGTCTTCGCATTACTTAACAACAAAAGCTTTGAGAATGTCCTTAACCTCTAACATAGAAATCCTGCTTCTAGGAATTTATCCTAAGTAAACATTTGTAACGTCACAAACACTTGGCTACAAGAACAATTTTTATAAAGCAATTTATAAGCAAGAAAAATTGCAAGACATCTTACATATACAGTAGTAACCAGTTACATTCAACTAGAGTACACTCATATGATCACATATTTTGCAGGTATTAAAGAATGAGTATGCTTATTAAGAGTAATAAGAGCAAATATGTTTTCATTTTGATAAATTTATATTTGTATTGGGTGTGTGTAGGGGAGAAAGACACACACACACACACAGGGAAACACACACACACACACACACACACACACTTTGAGAGTCTAAACCCAAAAAATATAACCAGAGTTATTTCTGAATGCTAAGATTGTGTTTCATCTTTTTCTACTTGCTTATCTACATTTTCCCAATGAATATCTCTTATTTTAATAACAATTTTTTAAAGTTATGTTAAAAATCTGCAACCCAGAGAAGTACAATATAGTTTTTGTTTTTGTTTAGTTTGGTTATTGTCATTGTTAATATTTTCTTTGTTTCTGGTTCTTATATATGCTTTTTACTCATTTGTTTGTTGTTTTAAAGGTAAGGTTATTAAGGTATGTTTAGCTCACGGACAAAAAGAGTTCTCTCAGTACATTTCCAGATTATCCTGCTTTGTATGCCTTTCCCTGCTGACCTGATGAAAGAGTTCTCAACTGCACTAGGGAGGAAAAATAACTTCAGGACGGACAGTCAAAATAACCCAGATGAGGTTTACAGCCCGGGCAAGGGTGAAGGTTGTTGTGTGGACCCTTATGAACATAACTGAAGTTCCAGACTAGTTGGTAGTTAGCACACACCCTCCAGTTTCCATAACTGTACTTCCTTAGGCCACTGGTGTGAGATCCTTACTGTACCCCTCCTCCCATGGGGTCATGAAGTTAATCCTGTTAAAACACACACACAAGATTAAATCATCTTTTCATTTTTCAGACAAGCACATAACACCACCCTGACACTGAGCAGATCGTCTCCAGCTCCCTTCATATTATGCTACTGGAGACCAATCTTTATAACCAGAAGAGGAGGAGGAGGAGCTATTCTAACCTGTCGTTTTCTTCCTTCATATCACTTTTTCCTTTTAGGTCATATCCAAAAAAGGAAGGTAAATATATGTTTTAAATCATCTGCAGCAGTGTCTTAAATTATATCATTTCTTAAAGAAGGAGGAGGAGGAAGAGGGAGTAGAGGAAGAAATAAGAAAGAAAACGAGAAAGAGAGGGAGGGACATGGAGGGGAGGAGAGGGGAGGGAGGGGAGGGGAGGGGGAAGGAAGAAAGGGGACGGGAGGAGAAGGAAGGAAAGGAGAGGGGAGGGAGGGGAGGGGAAGGCAAAGGAAAAAAGGGGAGGGGAGGGGAGGGGAGGGGAGAACATTAGTGTTTGTCTTTCTGGTTCCTTTTCTACTGAAGCTTCACCTGTGACTTCTTTCTATGAGATCCACTACTGGGCAATTCTGGGAGCTCCAGGAGGAGCTGCACAGCACATTTCTGGCTAAATAAATAAGGTTTTCAGTCTTGATTTATTCATTCAGCAAGAACATGTCTCCATGTCAAAGGCTGACCTAAGAATCTTCCTTGTAAAAATTCAGCAAGCATATCATTGCATTTTTTTAATTAAAAGGATTGTGTGACAAGGGAAGCAGTATTCTACAGTTTATGAAGAATGAGTAATCACTATACAAAGTATAATTTATGTCTTTTTTCATATCTGACTATTCTATGTACTTTTTTTTTTTTTGAGCTGGAGTCTTGCTCTGCCGCCAGGGTGGAGTGCAGTGGCACGATCTCAGCTTACTGCAAGCAATTCTCCTGCCTCAGCCTCCTGAGTAGCTGGGATTACAGGCATGCACCACCACACCCGGCTAATTTTTGTATTTTTAGTAAAGACAGTGTTTCACCACGTTGGCCAGGATGGTCTCAATCTCCTGACCTCGTGATCCACCCGCCTCGGCTTCCCAAAGTGCTGGGATTACAGGCGTTAAGCCATCGCGCCGGCCTTTCTATGTCCTTATTTTGTAGAATTCCTTCCCATCTGCTTAAATAACCATAAGTGATGAGAAATCTACCCAGTATAATATGACTTTTCATTTGCAAGTGTGTACCACCCCAAGAAACATCATGGTGCCTTCTTCAAATTACGCAGAGAGTACTCTTCCGATTGTAGGTCTGGCTCAAGAATAAACTAAAGAATGGAGAGATGTTCCTAGGCAAGTTGGAGGCTTCTAATCCCACCCACGCACCGCCACACCTTACCCCACATTCTGACACAGTCACCCAGACCCCTTGCTCTGTAGAGAGACAAATTCACAGAAAGTCAGTATATGCCTCAAGGCCTACCCTCAATAAGAACAAACAGGGTCCACTTAGAATTCTCCCCAAACCACAGCAATTTAATATCAAGGGCACCAAAGAGAAAAACAAGACAATTCCCATTTAGGACATAAATGAATACTACTGTTAAATATGAGTTTTAAAGTCAACAGATAATTAAGAAGATATTTTAAGAACATTCGCCATTTAGATCTAACCTTTTGAAATTGGTGTCATGGTGGCCAAGTGCCATGGGGCACTCTCAGCAGCAGACTATTTACCAAGAGGGATCTTGCTCAGATTTCGTTTTACTTTGAGATGCACACTGTATTACCGGAATAAGTGACGATCTGAGGACAGCTTTTATTCATCTGAGGGGACCCCAGAGTTTCTGTAAAATAATGTGGGAAAATCAATAGGTACTAAAGGGAGTATCTTGTATCATTTCCATATTAATGTCAGTTGAAATAAGGAATAAGCATGTATATAGGTCAGCAGGTTTTTTCTTTGTAATTCTGTGCGGTCATCTCTCTTAGGGGTGTAACTACTGCTCTACAATAACAAAGAATTGGTGGATAATTAAGCTGCTTTACACAGAGAGGGTGTTTTTTGTTTTGTTAGTATGTTTGTATTTTTAATTTAAAAAGTGCATTCACAGCCAGGGGCGGTGGCTCACGCCTGTAATCCCAGCACTTTGGGAGGCCGAGGTGGGCAGATCACCTGAGGTCGGGAGACCAGCCTGGCCGACGTGGTGAAATCCTGACTCTAGTAAAAATACAAAAATTAGCTGGGTGTGGTGGCACATGCCTGTAATGCCACCTACTCGGGAGGCTGAGGCATGAGGATCACCTGAACCCGGGAAGTAGAGGCTGCAGCAAGCCGAGATCGCGCCACTGCACTCCAGCCTGGGTGACAGAGTGATACTGTCTCAAAAATAATAATAATAAAATAATTAAAAGTATATTCAGTGTGGTTTCTCAGTGCACATGGTGAGGACATGCTTCTGTAGGCCTGTTAAGTAAGAGTGCCTTCTCCAATTAAACATGCAAAGAAGGATCTCTCCATTTCCATATTGAGAGAGAGCAAATAGAGTAAATTCTATGCACTTAACTGATTATTTCTTCAAGACTTAAAAACCTCAGGAACATATTCTCATTTCAGACATCCATATAGCTCTTCACCATAGATGAGGCAACTCATTTCAACAATCACTTGCCCCCGTAGACAAGGATGACACTCGATGATGCAGGAGATACACAAATAAGTGCTCATGAGTTTAGGGTATGTTGCCTTAGAGAGATTTTTTCCAGGTGAGGCTGATTTGGCTTTGAGACATGGGGGTAATACTTGCTTCCCCCATGATTACTAGAAAGTCTTTCCTCTCCTCCATCCCCACACCCTGTTCTGATTAGTGCATGAGAAGACTCATGCCATCCTGCCTTCTGCTGGCCTAGTGGAACTTCTAAGTCATTCCAAGATCTATTAGGTGACTTCAGGTGACTTTAGGAGTTATCAGGAAGAGGGGGGAAAATGATGGTAGCCTACCTACACCGGTGTGGTTGAAAGTACCTGAGCTGGGAGTCAGAAAAACGACAGGTTCAAATCCTAGCTTTTCCGTTTTATGTATATTAGGCAATCAGTCTTTTTGAACCTCAACTTCTCACCTATAAAAATGGAGGGAAATAAAACAGGTCTCTCACACTAGTTGTAAGAATTAAATTAAATTACATATAATCATTTAGTTACCAAGAAACAATACTAATACCACATGCCACTCATCTATGATAGTAATTTTATAACTGTTAATTCAATTCTTATCATATGTCAGCCACTGAGCTGGCATATATTACTTAATCTTTAAAGCAAGCTATAGAATTAGCCTCATCTTACAAGTGAAGAAACTAAGACATCCAAAGGCGAAAAAATCTGCCCAAGCTTGTACAGTTTCACACCAAGAAAGTCTGACAATAAAATCCAGGTTCCACCAGTACCCTGGGCTCTTCCCTGCAGCACAGTGCCTGATAATTGCCAGGTGATTCATAAGTATTTACTGCTTCTGCAAGAGGGTCTGTTTCTTATTTTTAAAAGTTAAATCTAACTGATACTTTACCTATTGTTATTTGCCCCTGGAATACAGAGATATCTTTATAGTAGAAGGAGGAAGAGGCATTTACGATTTGCTCCACTGGGAAGTATCAGGAGCGACTGCCAGGTTTTCGCCCTCCCTGGGTGCAAATCACAGTAGCCCTTCTTAAGAAATACTTAGAAAGGGGCCGGGCACGTGGCTCCCGCCTGTAATCCCAGCACTTTAGGAGGCCGAGGCGGATGGATCACCTGAGGTCAGGAGTTCGAGAGCAGCCTGACCAACATGGTGAAACCCCCATGACTCTACTAAAAATACAAAAATTAGCTGGGCGTGATGGCAGGTGCCCGTAATCCCAGCTATTCCGGAGGCTGAGGCAGGCGAATCGCTTGAACCCGGGAGGCGGAGCTTGCAGTGAGCTGAGATCGCGCCACTGCACTCCAGCCTGGGTGACTCCATCTCAAAAAAAAAAAAAAAAAAGAAAAGAAAAGAAAAGAAATACTTAGAAAGTTGGTGTCTCATATATTATTGTTATCTTAGGAAGTATGGTGTCTCCCCTGCCAGCTTCACTGTATCTGTACTAGAAATGCCAGTGTCTGAAGTCGGCTCAAACGCCAGATACTTTAATTCGTTCTTTCGTTTGCCTTCGTAAGACACAGCGGAATGTTCCTGCGTCAGTGGGTTCCGGGAATCCTGTGTGTTTTGTTGCCCCCTTGTGGCTATTTTAAATGTCTCGCAAGTGATTTATAACCTGGATTAAAATTTTCCAATTCAAACTCCTCACGGCAGAAGGTTAAGTATGCATTCTCGGTACCATTGCCTTTGATGTAAAACATGCACATACACTAGCACACTGAATTTTAATTTATCTCTGAGTGATAGAGTGATGGCTAAATTCTCAACTGCACTTGAAACAGATCTTTTAATTCAAACTTCCACAATGTAGGATATTTCTTGTCTCCAAAGTTTAATATTGGAGCTTGATCATTCACCATATTACCAACATAAATTGACCCCTGCATACAAAGGGACAGGAGGAAGATTGTAAACTTACCATTGTGTTACCTGCTTCCTAGAAAGATGTTAAACAATTTTAATATTTTAAATTGAGAGAGAAGAGAGAAGACCACGTAAGACACAAGACACAGTCATTTTAAAAGGGTTTTTTCGTCAATGCTGTGGAGATGCCAGAGATCGCAGCCACAGCTGAGAAGCGGATCAAGAAAGGAAAAAAATAGAGCAGGAACAAAACTGATCAAAATAAGCCTAAATTTTTAAGAGAAATAATTATTGGATAGTTTAAAATCAAGTTTGTTAATTCAAACATTTATCAACCTCTTCTGTCCAGCTTCTCTGCGCTCATCACGGAATTCCTACATAGGAGCCTTAACATTAAAGGGTTTTTTCCAAGAAATATGAAACAGATAAAAAACTGATATTGTAAGGAACTACAATTATATACTGTGAAACAATAATCAAACATCTGAAAAGAACTTTTTGCTGCTCCATTTTTTGTCAAAATTTACTCTCCTCCACTCCCACTTATATTAAGTTAGTAAACTCTAAGTTTTGAAATAAATTGCCTTTGGATTAGCCAAAATGTTATAAAGTATAATTATTAAGGTGTTATATATTACATACTTCATATATAACATATACGAAGTCTATATAATACCTCATGCATTATATTATATAATAATATAATATATATCTTATATAGTGTAAATCATATATAATATAAACTTCCACAATGTAGAGTATTTCTTTTCTCCAAAGTTTAATATTATTAATATTATTATATTATATATTGTTATATATTATATAATGGCTCACATATAATACATTATATATGAAGTATATATTAATATATATCAATACATATTTATATGTCATTATATATTATATATGAAGTATATAAATAATATATTCTATAATATGTAATATAGTTATATCCTATATTATTTATATAACTATTCTAATATATTAAATAATATAATATTAAGCATATGTTAATATATTATAATATTAAATAATATATGATTATGATTATTAAATATATTATATATTTAATATATTATAGTGTCACATAATATAAATTATTATATAATATACAAGGTATATATGAAGTATATTATATATACCAAGTGTAATATACCTACATATTATGTTAATTTATTAAGGTATAATTGTAAAACATTTAAGGAATGTAAGGTATATTTAATTTGCAGTCAATGCATACAGAGACTTTGTTTTACTTCGTGGAAAAGCTGACATGGATGTTTGGGTATTAATAGGTTACAATCATTTAGTTACCTGGTCTGGATAGGAGATGGGGCACATTACTATAATTTATAAATATTAGGGTACCCTTTATGAAAATTGCATTTCTTTTGATAGGAGTAAAGCAATAGATTTTATCCTTTAATTTTATTGGTTGCAAGGTTTCACTGCTATGGATCCTCTTGGGAAAATGTGCACACAATCACAAACACACAATTTTGCATTTAATTTTATGAGGCTCACAGCTCCTTAGAAGCCATCCGTGGGTCCTAGACACCCACGGCCACCTTGATCTGAATGCTATCCAGAGCTGTCCATTCAGCACCAGTGAGGCTGCTTGCATTGACGGAAAGAACACAGGTCCACCAGGCTGAGGAAAGGAGTAAATTTCAGTTCCTATTATGTGGTGATGGGGATGTACAAAGCTGAGCATCTAAAGTGTCATTCTTGGGATGCCATACTCAAATTTCACTCAGGATTTTTTGATGTCAAAACAGTCTGATTTCCCTAGTCATAGGTCCATGAAAATACTGCCTATAGATTTTATTATATAGATATTATTACTGTCAACACTAATGGTACACCAACATAAATGTATCATTTAAAGAATGCACTACACCCTCAGTAAATTATTAAAATCAGGATATGTTACCAAAGGTAATTTTACAATTTGAAAGAGATGCAGTTTTCTGATGAAAAAAGATGGTTATTCCATTTCCTATGAGCTTGATAATTTCTTGCCTCAAAAGACATAATTCCTTCGGGGGTGAAGAGAAGAAATTTGCTACATTAGCTGAATTGTTGGCAAAGGTTAGAATTATCATCTACCTGATATGAAGCAGATCATGACCATGGAAATACAACGGGAAGGACTGAAGCACAGCTTTTGTGCTGCTCATGTTGACAAATGAGAGTTGCTTCTACACCTTCTAGAAGCCATAGCACAAAATATGATTTCCCCTTTTGGATTTTTGCTAACTAATGGAGGATAATGCAGCACTCCACTGGGTTCACTTCTGTAAGGAAAATGAAAATTCATGTTACAGGCCCATGCGTATTATATATCTTAAAATATTTCCATCTGCTTCTGAAGTTTCCATAAGAGAATGCCCAAAAGTCTTTTACAGATTAACAAGAGAGTACATGTAGAATTTCAGTGGAGGTTTGTCCCACCTCCCCCTGCCTGCCACCTCACACACACCTAGTAAATGTTTGGTATAATTTAGCTCTGAATGAGTTCTCTATTCACATGCAAAAGTTATTACACCTACATTTTCCATAACTTACTCTGACCACAAAACATTCATTCACTAACACCAGACTATCCAGAACACAGACGCTGTTTTCCTGTCTTCATCAGGACAGAATTGCATATTGGAAGGCTGAGCCCCATCCCCTACTAATCCCTTCACAGGTCTTCCAATCTGATGTTAGAAAATATTGCCATCTCATGAATCACTGTAACTGTTTAAAGGAGCTAAACCTAACCGGGTATTTTTTCAGTCCAGAGGCACGATTGCATTTCCAAATAATCGTGGAATCCGTCTTTGATATGGCTCTTAGAGAATGAATTCCTTTCTTTTCCTCCCTTGAATTGAGGCATAAAAGTAGTTCACATGCTCTATAGCTACTGGTTTCAACAAGTGAACCTGATTTTTTGCACTCTACCTGAATGGCATGGACAGTGCTGCCTACAACAAGCCCCAAGTTTCAAAGGGAAAAAGACATCTTGCCAGGTGACAGCCCTCACCTTTCACATCTCTTAAGGAGTTCCCAAAAGGGAGGAACACATGGCCAGAGATCTCTTTTTCCCAATTCTCTTGTCCTACACTTTGCATGGAGTCAGTGTGGGATCACCCATTCCCTCCAGCTGGGAAACAGAATTTGTTGCCACTGGTACAAGCTCAAGTTTATAGGTTCTGGCTCCTAGCCCCTCAATCCCCTACCTTTTCTTAGTTGGCTCCGCCAGTCCCTTTCACCTTAGGTCTCAGTCTCAGCTTGCCAGTCGTGGCTGTGACTGGCCCCTCTCGGGAGTTGGCCTGTAGCCCTGTTCTCAGACCTGGTGGCCCTGCTATCTTGACTGCCGGGCCACCGGGTTGCCTCTATCTGGCTCGATGTCCCATGATCTCCTCCACTGCAATTTTTTAAAATAATTTCAACTTTCATTTTAGAGTCAGACGATACATGTACAAGTTTGTTACATGGGTAGATTCCTTCACTGCCATTTTTATATGAGATCAAGTATGGAGGGAAAAGTTCAGGTCTCCTACTTACGCTTCTTCTCTGTCTCTCTTAGGTTGGTTCCCTGGTCTAAGTTTCTATTTGCACACCCTGTCTCAGTCCTGATCAAAATCCAAGTCTCTATTCTGCCTGACCCTACTCTAACAAAACAAGGCCTCACCCTAAATCCTGCCCAATTGCTGAAGTCCTGGTGATCTGCCCCAATGCCCACTGGAATACTACCTGCCCATCCAACTGAGTCTCCTAATTCCACCCTTTGCAATGCCTCTGCAGTTGAACTGGCTAAGCCAGTCCTGACCCCTCGTGGGATTTGGTCCTGAACAATTTGCTCTGGAGTTTGATCTTCAATGAATTGCTTTGCCTTTCTGGATCACCCAGAGTACCAAAGTCCCAGCTTATCCATCTCCCCACATTGGCCCATACAAAACATTGCTTTCCCCTGCAAAACGGAAAGCCCAAAAACTTAGTCTCAGGGTCAAGGAAGTGAGAAAACCTTGTCTTTGTTTTAACGCAAATCCATAAGAGACAAGATAGAGAGATTAGCCCCTTCTGTCTGGCCCGTCTGTTGACTATCTGGGTAAACTTGGTTATTGAACCTCTGGGTCTCCTTTTCTCCAGTTGTAAAAAGGGTGTCAGTAATGGTTCTCGCCTTGTTGACAATTTTGTAAGGATTAAATGAAACAATGCTCAGTCGCTAATTTTATTATTGTTTCAGATGTTTCCTTTTAAAGTGAAATGCTATATTTTCTTTTTGTTTGTTTTATTTTTATTTTTGAGACAGAGTCTTGCTCTGTCACCCAGGCTGAAGTGCAGTGGGGTGCGATCTCAGCTTACTGCAGCCTCTGCCTCCCAGATTCAAGCAATTCTCCGGCCTCAGCCTCCTGAGTAGCTGGGATTACAGGCACCTGCCACCACGCCCAGCTAATTTTTGTATTTTTAGTAGAGATGGGATTTCGCCATGTTGGCCAGGATGGCCTCAAACTCCTGATCTCAGGTGATCCACCTGCCTCAGCCTCCCAAAGTGCTGGGATTACAGGCGTGAGCCACCACTCCCAGCCAAAATGTTATATTTTCTTATTGACATTTTTAATATATTGAAATTATAAAACTGCCATATATTAAAACCTTTTTATAGATTTTGTTGTTCTGCATGTCGCAACACGTGCAGAAATGTGCATAACTGAAACGCACACACAAGGGAACGGTGTTCCATGGTTCAATGATAACTAAGATCATCACCTGCAAAGGGAGGTTTGCCTGCCTATGACAGGCACGGTGCCGGATTCTTTACTTCTTACAATTTCCACTCCCCTCTCTTCCATATAGTTCTTAATGTTTTCTCTTATTTTAGGTTGAAAACTGAGGCTTAGAACATTTAAGAAATTTATCCTCGCCTGGGCGCAGTGGCTCACGCCTGTAATCCCAGCCCTTTGGGAGGCCGAGGTGGGTGGATCATGAGGTCAGGAAATCGAGACCATCCTGGCTAACACGGTGAAACCCCGTCTCCACTAAAAATACAAAAAAGTAGCCGGGCGCAGTGGCGGGCGCCTGTAGTCCCAGCTACTCGGGAGGCTGAGGCAGGAGAATGGCGTGAACCCGGGAGGCGGAGCTTGCAGTGAGCTGAGATCGTGCCACTGCACTCCAGCCTGGGCGACAGAGCGAGACTCCGCAAAAAAAAAAAAAAAGAGAGAGAGAGAAAGAGAGGGCAAGAGAGAGAGAAAGAGAGCGAGAAAGAGAGAGAGGAAGGAAGGAAGGAAGGGAGGGAGGGAGGGAGGAGGGGGTTTGATTAGAGGATAATAAGAAAAATGTATTGAGTGACAATGATGTGGCAGACACTAAGTGCTTACACTTACAGATGATAATTTAATTCTCATAAGAATTCCAAAGTAGTTCTTATGATTATCTCCATTTTAAGGAGGAATAAATTGGGGGCACAGAGGGCTTAAGACATGTGTCCAAGATTTTAAACACCATACTTGGCTGTAGCTCTAGACTGGAGCCCTATTCCTTTTTTCTTTTTCGTTTTCTTTTTTTTTTTTCTTTTTTTTTTAGGCAGGGTCTTACTCTGTCTCCTGTCCAGGCTGGAGTGCAGTGGCATGATCACTGCTCACTGCAGCCTTGACCTCCCTGGCCTCAAGCGATCCTCCCACCCCAGCCCCCCCCAGCAGCTGTGACTACAGGCACATGACACCATGCCTGGTCGATTTTTTTGCATTTTGTTTTAGAGACAGGGTTTTGCCATGTTGCCCAGGCTGGTCTCAAACTCCTGGGCTCAAGAGATCCTCCCACCTCAGCTTCTCAAATTGCTGGGATTACAGGGGTGAGCCACTGTGCTTGGCCCTTCCTTGTTTCAGTATCAACAGGAGCTCCATCTCTTGTTGAGTGAGTTTTCAACCAGTGTCATTGTTTGGAAGTTATTATTCACCCATTTTATTAGCATTATCAAGTCATATTTCAACTCATATTATGCAAAAGTATGTCATGAATCATGGATATTTCTGCACACAAATACAACTTTCAGAGAAACTAAATCAAAGCTCACTGGCTCTTTTGATTCTTGAGAAATTGCTTAGATAAATGAAGAGAATTCATGTTCTTTCTTATTGGCAAACAGAGTTGCCACTTGCCCTAGGCTGTGTCTGGAAACCGAGCTAATCTATCCTTCTTTATCAGCTACGGTTTAGGGAATTGGAGGCTCTGGCAAACAGATATTTATGTTTATCTCCAGCAGTGACTCATTTGATTCCAGTGAAGAAGTCCCAAAAGCCAACCGGCTCAAGGAAAGGATGACCCATCCAAAGATCACTATCTGACTAGCAAGACTAATTTAGCCACTTTATGGTGGAAGTTGTGAATTGTCCAGAAGTTTTCTAAAGCACACGATGTCACTGGCTTGACTTTTCTGGCTGCCAAATTGCAAGAGCCAAGAGAGATGGCATGCTCCCGATAAACAGTTCTGCAGCTGTTGAAAGGTCAAGTGGTTTAGCAAGTTCTTGTCTAAGAACAACTCTTCACCTCCCAGTCTGCAGGGTCATTCTGGATCATAGGAAAATGCTCTGAGCTGAGCTGATTACTTTTAGGCAAATAGCATTATGTTCCAAGTCTGCCTCTTGTCTCTCCTTGGAGGGCAGAGAGCCACCACTCGCCAAGGAAGTTTTTGACCAGACTGTCAGTGCAAGGAACTCCAGGGACCCAAGGTGGGGCACATTAAGTCTCAGACAATACCAGAAAGTTCCTGAATTTGGAGAGAGCAAAAGCAACATTCTTTTAGATCATCTCTAAGCTTTGAGGTCACTATCTCCTAGACTTCCTTCGCTATGAAGCCTACACAATGTTTTGCATCCCTAAAACAGCATTAAATTTGAATCTATAAAATAGTTTCATCTACAACTGATATAAATGTATGCAAGGATAAGGGTCACTTTGTCCCCTTCCCATTACTTCTTTTCAATAATTCTACAATTAAAAAAAAAAAAAAAAAAGAGGCCGGGTGCAGTGGCTCACACCTGTGATCCCAGCACTTTGGAAGGCCGAGGTGGGTGGATCACCTGCGGTCAGGAGTTCGAGACCAGACTGGCCAACGTGGTGAAACCTCATCTCTACTAAAAATACAAAAATTAGCCGGGCATGGTGGCACACACCTGTGGTCCCAGCTACTCAGGAGGCTGAGACACGAGAATCACTTGAACCCGGGAAGCAGCAGAGGCTGCAGTGACTGGAGACTGTGCCACTACACTCCAGCCTGGGCGACAGAGTGAGAATCCATCTCAACAAAAAGAAAAGAAAAAAGAAAAAAGTTGCATTTAACCCAACATCAGAGTGCAAATACACTTAAATACACTTTAACACAAAAATCCTTCCATTGAATATAGATACTGCACTTTATACATCTAACACCACCAGAAGCACCTTTTGTCTGTAACACAGGGTAAATATCAAAAGTATTGCAATAACAATTGAGGTCTGACAATCAAACATTCAAAGCTGGATGAGATGAATAGACCAGCACTTCTTAAGCTATCATTTGAATATGAATCACCTGGGGATGGTGTTGAACTCCAGATTCTTCTCTGTATTGTTAATGAGCTCCCAGGTGATTGCAATGATGCTGCAGCGTTGATGTACAAGGATGGAGAAGGCAAGTTTCAGGACAGTGTAGAGCTTCTCAAACAACATGAGGACTATAGGTAACAAAATATGATTCACGCCCAATGTGCAGATTTTAGCTGCTCTTTACACAAAACCAAAAAAAAAAAAAAATTGGGTCACTATGTGACATGATGTGCATGTTAATTTGCTTCAGCAGAGTAACCTTTTTAAACTACATGTATCCTTGCACACATATGTTTATTGTGGCGCTATTCACAAGAGCAAAGACTTGGAACCAACCCAAATGTCCCTCAATGACAGACTGGATTAAGAAAATGTGGCACGTATACACACCATGGAATACTATGCAGCCATAAAAAAGGATGAGTTCATGTCCTTTATAGGGACATGGATGAAGCTGGAAACCATCATTCTCAGCAAACTATCGCAAGGACAAAAAACCAAACACCGCATGTTCTCACTCATAGGTGGGAATTGAACAATGAGATCACTTGGACACAGGAAGGGGAACATCACACACCGGGGCCTGTCGTAGGGTGGGGGGAGGGGGGAGGGACAGCATTAGGAGACATACCTAATGTAAATGATGAGTTAATGGGTGCAGCACACCAACATGGCACATGTATACATATGTAACAAACCTGCATGTTGTGCACATGGACCCTAGAACTTAAAGTATAATAAAATAAAAATAAAAAAATAAACGACATGTATCTTATAACATCATGTTGTATACTTTAAATATACACAATAAAATTTATTTTTTAATAAACTAGCATAGCTGTGCCATATCTGGAAAGGGTTTCTAGGGCTAATGACCATGGAGTACGTGATGACTGGGTTTGGGCTTTTTTAGGTGGTTGTTTTCTTCGTTGGTTTTTTGTTGGTGGTGGTGGTTTTTGTTTGTTTGTTTTTGCAGAGTTCTAGCTCTAGCTTCATGTAAACTTACGTGGCCTTAAGCAGGTAGAGTGTGAACCAGACAAACTGGAAATTCTCTGCTTGCTTCTTACTGGCATGATGTAATCATTAAACAAAAACGGCTAGTTTAAAAAAGGCAACCTTTTGCTTCTCCGTGGCAGATTCCATTTCTCTGTTCCTATGCCCTGTACTTTTCTTTCGAGTGTTTCTTGTGGAACATTTGTTCCTCTGTGGGCATTTCTGAAAGAGTTGCTTATACTCTATTGTACTCAAGGAATACACCTTTAGGACCAGGAGGACATGACTATGTGGGCAAATTCTAGCACTGCAAATTCCTGAGTTCGGTTTATTGCTGGGCAAATCTTATCTGTTAAAGCTGGACCTGGAAGTGGGTAGGCACCACAGAAATGGAGAGAGCTGTGTTGAGACCAGCAAAAGACTGCTGGTGTTCAGCCCTGGAAAATAGTTGAGGTCCTTCAGCTCTTTAAAACTTTTCCAAAACAATTCGACTGGTGTATAAAGATGTAAGAATATTTTTCAGAATAATCAAAAGGAAATAATCAAAACTTTCACCACGAATAGTTAAAATTGTGTGTGTGTGTGTGTGTGTGTGTGTGTGTGTGTGTTGTAGGGAAAAATATACAGAACTATATATATAATTTTATTTTTTATTTCAATATTTTGGGGGTACAGATGGGTTTTGGTTACATGGATAAGTCCTTTAGTGGTGATTTCTGGGATTTTGATGCATCTGTCACCCAAGCAGTGTACACTGTACCTAAGATGTAGTCTTTTATCCCTCACCCCACTCCCACACTTCCCCTCCAAGTCCTCAAAGTTCATTATATCATTATTATGCCTTTGTATTCTCATAGCTTAGCTCCCACGTATAAGTGGGAACATATGATATTTGGTTTTCCATTCGTGAGTGAATTCACTTGGAATAATGGCCTCCAGCTCCATCCAAGTTGTTGTAAAAGACATTATTTTATGTAGTAATATATTTTTAAGTTCATAAACAATTAACTTGGCCAGGCGCAGTGGCACACACCTGTAATCTCAGCACTTTGGGAGGCTGAGGCAGGCGGATCACCTGAGGTCAGGAGTTTCAGAACAGCCTGGGCAACATGGTAAAACCCTGTCTCTACTAAAAGTACAAAAATTAGCTGGGCGTGGTGACACATGTCTGTAATCCCAGCTACTTGGGAGGCTGAAGCAGGAGGACCACTTGAACCTGGGAGGTGGAGGTTGCAGTGAGCCGAGATCACGCCACTACACTCCAGGCTGGGTGACAGAGCAAGACTCCATCTCAAAAAAAAAAAAAAAAAAAAGAAACAAACAATTAACTCAGAATCATAGAAAATGTTTATTTCCCTGTATGTATTCTCTAGGTTTTCTCAGAATGTATTATTTAAAAAATATAAAACAAAGCTATCTCCATTTGGGGAAAAACACCTACTCAGCAAGTATTTATGAACCATGACCATCTGGGGTGGTGGGGAAGTATAGATAGAAGATTTGTGAGTCATTTGTGTCAATATCTAATTCTCTTCTGTGTCATTTTAATTCCAACTATGGCTTAAGCCTTTCAGGCAGAGATGGCTAATTTACCCTCTAGGATAAGATTATTTTGATCGAAGTGCTTTCTTTGACAAAACTGTAGATAATAAATAAATGGAAACTAATTTTAATATTAATTTTAATACTGTTTTTCCACTTTCATCACTGATTTTAATACATCATTTCCACTGCCTCTTGGCCACCAATTTTGGAAAGAAGGAATAAGATCAGATTTTCAAGTTTACTGGTATATTGTAACTGTATTAGACTAACCAAGCATGGTCATTAGTTTTCAGACATCCTCACCATGAAGCATAACCTCCAAGTATTCACAGTGGAAATTACACTGTGCGATTAACTTGCAGCTTCTGTGTGGGCCTTCTGTATCACTGAAGCTGGGGAAGAACAACTTCCATGAAAGAATTCCAACTACTCTGAGATGCCCAGGCTATGAGGAGGCCAATCTAGCCACATAGAGAGGCCACATGAAGCAAGAGATGCTCCACTGGCCCCTAGATATTCCAGCCACCCTAGTCCAGACACCAGACACGTGATGGAAGAAGCCCTCCAAGACTCTTACCCCAGCCACCACCTGACAACACATGCATGAGAAACACCAAACAAAACCGCTCAGCTGAGCCCAGTCAACCCTCAAGATTGTCAGTAATAAACTGTTGTTTTAAGCTACTAAGTTTTTGGGTTTGCTGTGTTTAAGTACATAACCAAAACATCAAGAAACAACCCCAAAATGCTTTTGTTATTAACCCAATTTCCTTTCTCCATCTTCTACTTTAATTCAGTTTCCTACAAGATCTTGAGTAAACAGGGAATCATTCTGATGGGGCAAATTAGCATCAGTCAACATGAGGAGGGGAAAAGATGGAATTATCCAAATCAAAAGAAAAATACCTTAAAATCTAATTATATAAAAATCAGGAATGGCTGTGGAGAAGTGGATAAAATAACTTTCACATGTGATGTCTGAGAATCATGTTTGTTCATGCCCTCCCTCTCCACACCTGCACCCTTATAGGAACTTAAAATTTGTAATGTCAAGGAAGGCCTGTCACTTAAGAAAGATGAAAGATTATGACAGTCTTGATACAGTTTAGGGGAGAAGGACTCCAAAGTCAGCATAATAGAGTCCATGGTCCCTGGGAAGTCATTTGAGTAACGTACACAGAAGTAGAGTGAGCCCTCTCCTTTGGATTCTAACTCTTGAAATGATTTAAATCTGACATGAAACACCAAGGGCTTTTTAAAAAGTCTACTTCTGATTCAGCAGCATCAGTCTGTTTAAGAAGCAAGCTAGAATCCCATTTCTGGGTATACAACCAAAGGAATATAAATCATTCTTTTACAAAAATATATGCACGCATATGTTCACTGCAGCTCTATTCACAACAGCAATGACATGGAATCAACCCAAATGCCCATCAATGATAGAATGGATAAAGAAAATGTGGCACATATACACCACGAAATACCATGCAGCCATAACAAGGAATGAAATCATGTCGTTTGTAAGGGACATGGATGGAGCTGGAAGTCATTATCCTCAGCAAACTAACACAGGAACAGAAAACCAAACACCGCATGTTCTCACTCATAAGTGGGAGCTGAACAATGAGAACACAAAGACACAGGGAGGGGAACAACACACACCAAGTTGGGAGGTAGGGGGTGGGGGGAGGAAGAACATTAGGAAAAATAGCTAATGCGTGCTGGGCTTAATATCTAGGTGGAAGGTTGATAGGTGCAGCAAATCACCATGGCAAACAGTTTACCTGTGTAACAAACCTGCACACCCTTTACATGTACCCTGGAACTTAAAATAAAAATAAAATTAAAAAAAGTTTGAGAAAAACAAAAGAAGCAAGCTAGAGATAAATGTGTGCTTCCTGGTATAACTGGTGATCCACTCAAACAGGAACACTCAGGTCTAGCAATTTTTCTCTAAACTGGATTAATATGGATACAAGTCAAATGGATCTAGTCCCTCCATTTATAGGAGAAATCAGAGAACTGTGCAGACTCAACCATATTTACTTGTACTAAGATTTTCTTTCCCAGAACATCTGGATCATAGCACTGACTGATCATGTAAAGCAAATATCCTAATATTACACCTATAGGACCAGGAAAAACTTGAATGACTAGTTTGGCCTCATAGTTCAGTGTCAGCAACACACGGAAGCCAAAAAACAGTTGGTCTTAATCTTTTCATTTGATCCATCTGGACTCATCCTCACCAAAAGCCATCTGATTTTAATAATAAAATCTTCGCCTTCACCTCCAACCTAGGCTGCCTATGACGATATTGAGTCTGAAGCTGGGCGCGGTGGCTGACGCCTGTAATCCCAGCACTTTGGGAGGCCGAGGAGGGCGGATCACAAGCTCAGGAATTCGAGACAAGCCTGGCCAACATGGTGAAACCCTGTCTCTACTAAAAATACAAAAGTTAGGCAGGGGTGGTTGCACATGACTGTAATCCCAGCTACTCAAGAGGCTGAGGCAGGAGAATTGCTTGAACCCGGGAGGCGGAGGTTGCAGTGAGCCAAGATCGTGCCATTGCACTCCAGGTCTGGGCAACAGAGCAAGACTCTGTCTCGGGGAAGAAAAAAAAAACCAAATATATTGAGTCTGAAGTAGACTAGAAATGAAATTTTTTTTTTTTTTTTTTTGAGACGGAGTCTCACTCTGTCATCCAGGCTGGAGTTCAGTGGCATGATCTCTGCTCACTGCAACCTCTGCCTCTCAGGTTTAAGCAATTCTTGTGCCTCAGCCTCTCAAGTAGCTGGGATTACAGATGTTCACCACCACACCCGGATAATTTTTTGTATTTTTAGCAGAGATGGGGTTTTGCCATGTGGCCCGGATTGGCTTCAAACTCCTGAGCTCAGGTAATCTGCCTGCCTCGGCCTCCCAAAGTGCTAGGACTACAGGCGTGAGCCACCGCGCTTGGCATTGAAATGATTTTCTAATGAGTCTTCAGGGCGGCTGATATGGTTTGGCTGTGTCCCCACCCAAATTATTTTAGCTCCCATAATTCCCACGTGTTGTGGGAGGGACCCAGTGGGAGATAACTGAATCATGGAGGCAGTTTCCCTCATACTGTTCTCATGATAGTGAATGAGTCTCAAGAGATTTGAGGGTCTTATGAGGAGTTACCCTTTTGCTGGGCTCTCTCTCTCTGCTCTTGTCTACCACCATGCTGAGACATGACTTTCGTCTTACACTGTGATTGTGAAGCCTCCCCAGCCATGTGGAACTGTGAGTACATTAAACCACTTTCTTTTGTTAATTGCGCAGTCTCGGTTACGCTTTTATCAGCAGCATGAAAACAGACTAATACGACTGCAATACTGTTGTGTTGTTAGGTTTTGTTCTAGTCTGTTTTGGAAGTGCGGTGGTAGAAACAGGAGAAGCATAGAGAAAGAATAACAAGAATATATAGTCCAGGAAATTTTACCGGGAGAGCCTTTTATACCATGTTCCTAGAACACAGAGTTTCCAACAACTCAATTAATGTACAGACTGTACAGACTCACTATGCTTTTTAAAATGTCTTTTATTGGTTGTACATTTTCTTGTGAGATCAACACACCATTTTCTTTCAAGAACACTTTGCTCCTGAATACTTAATGTTACTTTTCCCAGCTATGAAAGTCACAGCAAGCACTTTGACAGAAAAGGGTGGTTGGGTGTTGTTTGCCATTTTCACTGTCTTCTCTATCACTAAACTGTTGTTTGAGTCAGTTTGTAGATTGACACAACATTGAACACAACACACACGGTGTGAAGTTTTACACGCATATACACACATCTGGAGACCAGTTACAGTGTCTGCAGCTTGGTCCTTTCTCCTCAGCAGTATGAAACTGAAGAATATCCTGAGATAGGAAGTAAACGTGAAAGTTCCTCATTAAAAGAGGAGGTCAAGCTTGATTTAATCTCCCAATTTCATTTTCTTTTTGAGGTGGTCAGAGGGGACCCAGAACGGTAGCCAGATGAACCGTGGAACAACCACGTGGTTTAACATCTCAGCCGTTTCCTTGGTCAAAAACACAGATTCACAGAAATATTTCATGGCACACCAGAAACCTGCTTTTGAAAAATATGATCTTGGATTCGAAAGGAGGGAAATGAAAAGGCTGTTTTTTACTAGATGTGATGGGAAATTTCACCACAGAATGACCTACATACTTGTAAGGCAAAATTACCCTCACCTTTGGCAATTATTATAATTCCTTGTCTATTGACTGATAGAAGTCAATCATCCAGTCTTGTCCCCCATCAATGTTATTTGCATGAAAAGATGAATTTCTCAAGAATAGGGACCCAGGACAGGTGGCTTCTCCAAATGTTAAAAACAAACATAATTTCTTTAAAGCTACATTATCCCTCAATTCAGTATATTTCTGGGAACACTATTAAAACTTGACCTACGTTAACACCAATGCTTATATCTACTGCAAGTCCTGCATACTGGCTATTTCCTTGGCTTTAGGATTTGGAGATAACATCATTAATAATGATAAACAATAGTTCAAATGAAAAAAATGCACACAACCTGGGTGACAGGAAAGCTAGCCTAAAATGAATATGTTTGGAGCCACCAAAGCCAACAGGCAAAGAAAACAAAGGCATGCTGTCCCACAAAACAGGTATTTTAAATACAATCCTGAGGCCTTACTGAAGTTATCACTTGATGCTCATATATTTCCATATAGAAAAACACAGTTAGATATACACCCCCAACTCCTTCTTTCCTTCTTCAGCTCACAAGCAAAGAGTTCCCAAAGGCCAGAATTTAAATTTAATATTCACCTCAAGAGCATGGAAACAATCCACCCCATGCTTTAGAGGTCTTTACTTTATAAACTTCTAATGAGTTCCATGCTCTACAGTTCAGCCTACCTCATTCACAAAGAGACAATGCGGCAATCCATAAAGAAGAAATGATTCCAACCAGAAAAAGCTGCACCTGGCAGGAAAGATGGGCGCCTCAATGAGGGAATCCACTGAACAGCATTCATTCTTTTATTTTAAACTCACCAGAGACACCAGTTTGAAGTGCTGGAGGTGGGTTTTGAAAGACAGGGGTGCATAGGACCTCTCCGATCTCCTTTCAGAATATTTCAGGTACCAAGAAGAGGTAGCAAGCTCCTAACTAGCTTATGGAACTACCTCATTCTAGCATCAGGGCATTTTCCACTTGCTCAAAGGCTCTCTTTGCAATAAACATGGTTTGAAAATAACTTTAGGGTGCAACCTAGGCAAACAATCAATCATATATACAAATAACGTGTGTCTATCACAAAATTTACAGAAGGTAAGAAAACGTGTTGTTGTGTTTTCTTACAAAGACCATATTAATAAATGGAAGCAGCATTTTCAGCTATGAAACTGAAGCACAAAGAAAGCTGGAGAAATCCACCTCTTTTATTAAAATTCTTGTAAAGTTCAATTCCATAAAGAAATTCTAGTGTCTCATCAAGATTTTCACAAAATATATAGAAAACTGTTCATGTATTTAAATAATGTGAAACTACATTCCTAACACCTCTTTCAGCTTTACATGACTCAATTTGATGATTCAGTATCATAGGAAGTATGTCCTAGTTGTGTAAGTGAATTACACAAAAAAATACTTTTCCTCTAAAAATACCTATTATTCTATTAAAACATCATTTCAGTTCATATAGAAAATCACTCCACTCAGAAAATAAATTTGAGGCTAAAGAATAAATCAAACACAGAGGTAATACAGGAGATAAACAGAATTTTCTTAATCAAACCTCCTCAAGTGGCTTCTATGCAGATATTGGCCAAGAACACTACAAACTGCTGCCCAGTGTAAAGTTTTGGCACATATGGTGTTCTAAAACAGTTGCTGTGAAACCCCAGCTATTAAATTTGCTCTAGTGGCAAACATAACACTGTCAGAATTCACCAGACTCTTTATGTGTGTGTACAAGGCACCTGATATGACTCAGTTGGTGTTTAAGCATTCCCTTGTGTGCAGCTCACGACAGATACACCACCACAGCTTCAAGCTTCTAAAGGCTGTACCAGGTTTCCATTACCCTTCTCCACATACAACACCTTTGCAAAATGCAGCAAGGGGTAGCTCTGTTAGCTGGAGTCTCCTCTGTTACCTTGAGTCCCTCCCACAACACATGGGAATTATGGGAGCTAAAATAATTTGGGTGGGGACACAGCCAAACCATATCAGCCGCCCTGAAGACTCATTAGAAAATCATTTCAAGGCCAAGCGCGGTGGCTCACGCCTGTAGTCCTAGCACTTTGGGAGGCCGAGGCAGGCAGATTGCCTGAGCTCAGGAGTTTGAAGCCAACCTGGGCCACATGGCAAAACCCCATCTCTGCTAAAAATACAAAAACTTACAGACCGTACCCCTGTCTGTGTCAACATTGTCCAAAGGATTTGCTTTTTTCTGATAGGACAATGAACAAAAATGGTAACTCCTGCCTCTGCAAACCTAGAGATGCAAAAATTCCACTGCATATGAAGAGCCCAGTCACTCCACTCCTTGTCATTGAGACAGGGAACAAAGATCAGTTCATTCTCAACCACTTTAGGAAAATGCCCCATGTAAGGATCTATAACACACAGCTGTCATACAATTCCTTGCACTTTTCTTTCAAAATGATTTATGCTCAATTAAAATTAAATGACTGTCTTCTTGCCACCTATCTCCCTATCTCTGTGAGCATACTCAATACAGCAAAAGCCAGGGACTCACAGCCATGGTTGGCTATAAAATTTCCCATATTTGAGACTGTTTAAAGTCCTAAAGTGGTCATTTAATCCAATGTTCCCAAGTTTTTAATGGCCACAGAGACTTCCAGTTAAAAGGAACAATACTAGAAACCAGATATTCTGACTGGAGGTTGACAGAGGTTCAGATAGGCAGAGTTCACCTTCATCACACTCTCTTTCCCTTCTGTTCATAAGAGACCCTCAGGGGCACCACTGAATATGGTCTGAAAACCACAGCTGTACCTCACTCTTATCTCCCCAAGTATTGAACATACAACAGGACAAACAACTTGAGATCAGAAAAATAAAATAAAATAAAACAACAACTTCTTCCCCATAATTCATGGCTTCTGAAACTTCAAACTAGCTTTGAGTATTATATTTTAAAATTATAAAATCTAGTTCGTCTGGTGAAGACCTGTAGTGTATTTCTAAGTACATTCACAGTTCTCTGCATTATGGGAAAGAAGCCTGCTCATCAGGTAACCTTCTCTAACATCCACCTTTCTTAAAAATGTCTGCCATCTGGAACAAAAGGTTAAGGAGCTCAGGCTTTGGTATTTGTGTTTCTTTACCCAGAGGTGGCTGATGGATGAGGTGTATATTCTCAAAATGCTTTAGGTACATTTCCCGTTAAGCATTTACTTTTGTTCAGCCATCTGTCTGAAAAGGTAACTCTTTCAAATCAATAACACTAGGGATACAAAAGAAAATGTTCTGATATCCAAATTAATGCCACTCTCTGAATCTTCTTATAGCTCAGTATTTTTAAGGAAAAATAACAATAAAGGTTTGGCTTTTTGATGGGTTTTCCCATAGGAAATCATCTCTATAATATAGTAACACTGCAAATAAATTAAAAGATATACTTGTCTGTCAGCTTTTTTTTTAATCAGCTTGCTCCTTCAAGGGGTTCCTAATTTAGCATCAACCTTTGCATTTATCACTTCTTCCAGCCCCCAAACATGACTTCACATCACTGTTCAGCCTTATATTCCAAAGTCCAGCAACAATCCCCTAAGATAGTGGTTTGATTTACTTTGTGGAAATATCTTGCAGACTCCAACACAAATATTGGTAGTGACCAAATGATGCAAGTTACTCATTTGTGACCACAATAGAATATTACTTAGTGAAATCAGATACCCAACCTTGCTGCTCATCTTTCAAGGAAGTTCTTATTATAAGGTCGAATGTTTGGAATGAGGGTTTCACTTAAACTTTTCTTAGATAGCCCTTAAATTTTTAAGAACTGGAAACAATAGGGTTCATTTAGGCAGACTGATACAAAATTGTTGACTTTGATTTTTGTTATATGAAAATGGCCAGATCAGTTCCTTACCACAAAAGCATTAAGTCAGTCCAGGTCATCTGTGACCAGCAGAGAAATAGCAAGCAAACTGCAGCAAAGGAAAACAGAAAAGACTTTTGAAGGCCTGGTCTAAGTTACAAACTCCAGAGATTACTTAGAAAGTTGTTTCCCACATTAAGACACAAGTAAGTGCCTAAACTTGCCGATACTCTCCCTGAATTCAGCCTCCAGGCCTTAAACATTAGCCTCCTTCCTTGAAAAAGACCCTGAATCTCAGAAATGCAAAAGTATAAACTGGAGAAAGCTATGGAGCACATCCAGATTAACTGCCCACAAAAAAAATTCTGTTCATACTGACGACATCTAAGAAACAAATACAACACAATTCTTCCAAAATTTAACTGTAAACTCTCAAAAATAAAGGGCTCAATGTCCAAGTTCAAATGATAATACAAGTGATGTCAAGATACTGAAAGTCCCAAGCAATTAGGCTGAATATTTTTAAGTTCTATTAACACGTGTTTGTGTTACAAGATGATACTGATTTCTTACCAACAAAAATTCCCTACTACAAAGTTTTTTACTTTATGTTTCTGCTTAGACTAGCAAGTGCCTTCATCACCTCTATAGCAAAGAGGCTTTCAGAGGAGTTTTGCTTGAAAAAGGAATTTGGGTCAGAAACTGAAAAGATTACCTTCCACTAAAGTCTTGATTTCAAACTACTTCATTAGAAAAATCTGTAATAGTACAATGATATTTGCATAGCTGTAAACAGTGACTTTTAAACCTCAGAAAAATAACACATCTTCTATGTAGTCACCAGGAACAGGTAGTGAGTGATGTATTTGGTGGCAATGTGCTTCCCCTGGGAGGATAATTTCATTTTGAAGACCCTGGAATTCAGGTTTTATTTCCCTAGGTGAAGAGAAAACATTCTTTTAGGTAAATTGCCAGATCAAATACTTCAATATGCCCCGTTAAGGAGTTTCCAAGTATCATTCTAAGCATAATGTATGTTTGCCTAATGGTGCAGCAGGAAAAAGAATGTTTCTGAATAATAAAGAGACTATAGCTTTAACCAAGATGTGTGCTATTGTTCTGGAAGAAAAAAAAATGAGAAAGCTTCGGTCACTGGCAGACTGTCATTTTTATAGCATTCTGTATGGCAAAGAGGGTGCAAGTCCTAACAGAAGGTGAAGCAAATTACATAGCTGTTCTAGTTCTATAGGGAAGACAGGACTTCCACTAGAGGCTACAGGGCCCATAAATTCAACTAGGGCCAGCAACCCAAGAAAATCGCATCAGAAAGGAGGCATTTTGCATAGGCCCCTTAAAATTGAAATTTACTGATGATTAAAAAAAGAGAAGTACTCCTCCCACTTTTGTGGGACAGCACAAAATGGGTAGGCCTGAGTCTTCTGTCGCAGTGAGAACAGGGAGCTTTCAGAACACCTGAGAACAAATTTTGTGACTTCAAACTACTCTTTCCTACTTCCTTAAAATGTGAACAGATAATTGAGGCGGATGAGTTGGAAAAAGTTAAGAACTCTATCTGCCTTCTTCTACGTTTGAGGTAAGTCTGACCTCCCAAATTCCCCAATCTCAGTACAGGTCAGGGAATAGAGAGATTGACTAGTGTCTGGGTTCGTGATTCTCCTTGTGTATAAACCACACTACAGAAAGAAAGAAAGAAAATGCAAATAACCTAAGCCAAGGATACAGTTAACAACTAAGAGAACTGTGACATTTATTTCCAAATTGAAGTAAATTATGTTGGTGATTGCATAGAAATGGAAAAAGTAAGTACTTCAGTTTGATCTGAAGAAAATTGTTCTATCAGCTTCCAGAACAATTCATACTTACCTGAGGACATTAACAAGCAACTTTCATGAGACTAAACAGTCCTCATCCTTTCTGAATCCAGTTTCCTATGTCCATTTTCCTAATCTGCCTCAACAGCAGCTGAGCTCAATAGTCACTAAAATGGAAGAGCTCTACACATCTAGTTAATCCTTTAGAGTTTTATATTTAATGCTCTAAGACTGGTGTTGGCAAACCATGGCCTGTGGGCCAAATTTGGCCCATTGCTTGATTTGTAAATAAAGTTTTATTGGAACACAGCCACCAGGCTCATTCATTTGTGTACTGTTTATAGATGTTTTCATGATACAACAGCAGAGTTGAGTAACTGTGACAGAGATGGTATAAAACACAAAGCCAAAAATATTTACTATCTGGTCCTATGCAGAAAAAGTTTGCCAACCCTGGTCTAGAATGTCACAGTTAATATTCTACAGAACAGAGCTACTAACCCCCTGGAGTATATAAACTGCAACCCCCTCCCAACAACAAACATAAAAAGTTTGCAAAATTATGTGTTTCATATACAATGTAAATTTTCCTAGGGAAAAGGTCCTAGCTTTCAACAGATTCCCAAAAGAATCCATAGTACCCAAATTAAAGCCAAAAAAAACCCCAAAGAGCATCTTTAGTTGTCAGCACATTTAACAGCGCTAGAGCCACTCAAACACAAGAGGAACATAGACCTCCTAGAATAAAATAGCTTTCTTTCTATTCTATCGGGTCTGGTAGCTCCTTCTTCCTAGATTTTACTCTGGCATTTTTCCATCTGACTATGTAAATTTTCAGAGGTCTAATTGAAAACTGCACCTTCCATTTGAAAAGTTAAAAAAAAAAAAAAAAAGTCTATGAAGTTGACATTTATTCGAACACCTTTTCACTTGCTAATTGATTAAAAGCAGAAGATCCTTTGAGACAACAAATCCCTCTTCAAGTCATAGATAGATGTTAAGAAGGCAAAATCCCAGCACAATAGACATTTAATTCATTTTACTAGATCTGACTACCAGCTCCAATAAATTTTATAAATATACAAATCTTACCTTCGAGGGCAGAGGGAGTAACACAGCCAAAACAGCATTTGGGTAGGAAATTAGGAACTAGGTATCCATTGTCCTTTCAGGCCAAAGAAACAAGTGTTTTGTTAGACACTTTTAAGAGAAACAGAATTGTTTCTCTGAGCATAACTAATAAAGCCCCTTGGTCAACAAAGACATTTTAGTGATAAACTATGCAACATTAACCCCTCTCTGCCTCCTTTGAGATTATAATTCCCAAGACACTAAACAAGTTCAATGGGAGAAATCAGGAACCCTGTCCATCTTAGCACCAGCCTCCTCCAATGCTGGGGCTTATGAGTATTGCATTTTTCTAGACTAAGACACCATGGCATTGCAGGACTGATGAACAGCAAAGAAGAGTAGGGTTGCAGTTAAAAAATGAACTAGCCAATGGCAAGCAAGAACAATACTAATAATAACAAAACAAAGAGTGAAATAATGTGGAGAGTCGAGTGGCCAAGAATTTCATTTTGAGGGTCACCAATAGCAGGCAGTGCAAACATTGGCATAATAGGTATCTGTGGTCCCCAAATTATGTACTGAGATATCCCAAGGCACCACAGAACACACACAGGCTAAGCAAGATGTTGTAGATTTTTTTTTTTTTTTTTTTTGGAGATGAAGTTTCGCTCTTGTTGCCCAGGCTGGAGTGCAATGACACGATGTTGGCTCACTGCAACCTCCACCTCCCGGGTTCAAGCAATTCTCCTGCCTCAGCCTCCTGAGTAGCTGAGATTACAGGCATGTGCTACCACACTCAGCTAATTTTGTATTTTTAGTAGAAACGGGGTTTCATCATGTTGATCAGGCTGGTCTCAAATTCCTGACCTGAGGTGATCCACCTGCTTCAGCCTCCCAAAGTGCTGGGATTACAGGCGTGAGTCACCGTGCTCAGCCAATGTTGGAAATTTTTAAGGGAAATATAGTGACATATGCAGGACACTGTGCAAACTGCTATTATTAAGCTGTTGGGACCTAATTACTTAAAACACTGAACTATTAAGTACATATTTTGGCCTGGGGCACCATAAAAAAAATTACTAAGACAACTAATGGCACCCTGAACACAGAAAGTTTAGGAATCTCTGGCACATACAATTTTTTGTTAGGCTTGAAGGATATACAAGAACTGTAAAATACAAACAATTTCAAGCCATGCCCATACATACTCGTTTCCATTTCAGATGGCTTAACTGTGATAAAAGCTGCTTATTTAACCCATTTGTTCTGATTAAATCAGTGTGACCAAACACAGTCTTTAGAAAAAACAGATTATTCCCCCACATCAGGACCTTCAATCATAGAAAATAGGTGAC
This sequence comes from Hylobates moloch, assembly GCF_009828535.3. Lineage (NCBI taxonomy): Eukaryota > Metazoa > Chordata > Mammalia > Primates > Hylobatidae > Hylobates > Hylobates moloch. The sequence goes on along the minus strand of NW_026652290.1, from coordinate 13,919,221 downwards.
TTTCACGTGCAAAATCTGTGACTACCTGATATTTTATCAACAAATATATACCTTTATGGGGGTTCTATCTCCTTCAAAGTAGTCATTTTGGAAGATTACACTTATTCTGGTGGAAGAATGACTCTGCTTAAAAATAATCATTCACGGCCGGGCGCGGTGGCTCACGCTTGCAATCCCAGCACTTTGGGAGGCCAAGGCAGGCGGATCACGAGGTCAGGAGATCGAGACCACAGTGAAACCCCGTCTCTACTAAAAAATACAAAAAATTAGCCGGGCGTGGTGGCGGGCGCCTGTCGTCCCAGCTACTCGGAGAGGCTGAGGCAGGAGAATGGCGTGAACCCGGGAGGCGGAGGCTGCAGTGAGCCGAGATCGCGCCACTGCACTCCAGCCTGGGCGACAGAGCAAGACTCCGTCTCAAAAAAATTATAAATAAAAAAAAAACATGGACTTTGGGCAGGGGTAGTGGGGGAGGGGTGTGGAAATCTTCATTTGAAATTATCTTCAGAGCCCATGACATGGTGTTTTACAAAGATTCAATGATGCTAAAACTCCAGCTCTGAGGGAAGATTTAACTTCTAGAAATTATCAAACAGAACTTTGTGCTAAATCTGATAAACAAGGCAGGTAAATCAAAGAGGGAAACACCTGGTAAAAAGCAAAACAAACAACAAGAAAACCTAAGTAATAATTCTCAAATGATGACACACATCTCAGAGGAGGGAGTGGATTCTAAAGCCTTTTCTGAAAGAGAGAGGGCAAAAATAATTTAATAGCATTATTTATATAAATATGTAGTCTCTCAAGGTGGCTATTCTGGTGGGCAATATTCATTGATACGTACAAACATAGGGTAATAGTCTTAAAAGTTACGCATATTCCTTTTTTGGCACACCTCTTAAACCAATAATATCAAAAAAATGGCCATTTTAATCAACATTTTCAAAAATTATAACACAGACAATTATATGATACAAAATCAAATACACCTGGGGAAATAAGCATGATCTCTTTTGTAGAGCTATACTGATTTTGTAATACATTGATAGGTGTAGACAGGGCTGATATTCAGATGGTCTACGCTGGTGGGGCATTAACTATTTTGAGGGTTTATCCATGAATACAGATGTCTTTATATGTAAGTCTACACGTACAGAATACTCTCAATTTATATATAGTTTAGGTATCTTGACTTTTTCAAAAGTTGGTTGATTGGCACTTACAACACAGTTTTCCAAAAACAAAACCATGCTCTAAAATTTAGTCTCGTGAGGCTATCAGGTCATTCTTTTGACTTTAGCGTGTAAGATATTTAATAACGGTGCAAAATATTGCTTCTCTGGGGAAAAGGTGTTCTAAACTTCCTATCAGTATCCCAGGAACATGCCTTCGCTCATAGTGAAAAACAGATTTCCACTGATGAGGACAGGGAAAGAAATAGGACCTGTTGTTGTTACTCTCTGCAACGGCATGTTACTCCCTGCAAATGTTCAAAAGAAAGTAAATTTAAGTCAGTTCTCTTTAGAAGGTACTAGATCAGTGTTCTGAACCCAGCTTCATATCAGAATCACACGAAGGTGTGTAAAAAACAAAACAAAACAGAAAACAAAAAAACACCGATTCCTAGGCCCCACCAGTTAAATCCAAATCTCTGGTGGCTGGAACACCGGCAGCGACAGTGTTCACAGCTCCCAGATGGTTCCAATGTGCACCAGGGTTGAGAAGCATAGACTAACTTGTTCTCTACCCTACTATTAATATGATTGCTTTTGCAAGTTTGGCCTAGGTTCACAGATGGGAGAGGCGTACATATGAGAAGTTACACATTTTGTTTAGAATGTCTCAAAGTGGAAAAACAGGTAAGAGTAATCGGACCTAGACCAGAGAGACAATTTGCTTTACGTCGTTCATCAAAAGCTAAAATGGAGTAACTGGATTTTTTTTCCTATTGCTTCCTGTTTTCATAGATGGGTGAATAAAGTAAGGAATACAATTGTAATTTTTCTCTTGATCTCAAAGAGAAGAACTTCCAGATTTAGGAAGATAGATGGGGAAGTGAACAGCCATAATCACTCGGGTGATACTCCTTTTCTGGCTAGAATAAAATGAGGACAGAGGTAGCTTCAGAGCAGAAGAAACTCATGTTTAATCAAACAGATATATCTTGGAACTGAATATGAAGAAGTGTTCGGAAGTGTCACACTGATTCTGGGCAGGAGCAACTCCTCCTTGTCAAGAACAAGGAGGAAAAAATGCAAACAGAGAAAAATATATGATTGCACTTCAAAATCTAAAAGGGGAAGGAAGAGAGGATTCAGGGAAGCAATCCTTTCCACATTGAACGTGAGGCCAAGAAAGAAAACATAAGGTTTTTTCTTCTTCTTTTTAAAATCAAATTCCTCTGTCCTTCCTTGTCCAAAAGCAATGCTTCCTGGTTATTCATCATAGGTCTATATTTTCCCTGTCAATTACTTCACTCCTTGATCATCAAGAAACCTAGAGCTACAAATCATAGAACCTGTGGGTATATTTAGCCATGAGAAAGAACTTTTGCTGTTTAGTCAACTTGCTAGGAGCTCCCAGTGAAGCTCGTCTGCTATAGAGGAGCCAGCTATTGCACACTGCTGAAGAAAGATGCGGCCTCAACTCAACTTGTGGTCATCTGGTAGTCCATGCCTAGGCATTAGTTCAACCTTTCCCATTATTTCCTCATCTTATCAAAGAATTACTCACTACCTTTAATTTTCTCCTATTCTAGCCCTTCTATGAATAGTAAGGCTGCTTAACTGAACAAGAAAACAAACAAAGCCAAAGACTACATTAACTACGAAGGCAATCCTTAGAACTTACACATGGCAGGAGGGACAAACGCAGAAGAAGGCACCATTTTTTTCTGTGGTTTAACACATCTCCCCCTCAAAACTGACAAATGTCCTCCTTACCAAACAGAGATGCTCATAGAAACCACTTGGCAGGACTTGTGAATTGCCAAATAGACACACAAACACACACACACACACACAGGTAGATGAATAGGTAGGTGGATATAAAATCATATTACGAATCACTTTCCACTAATACCATACCACAAATGTCGGGAGAACCAAATGTTTTACTCTTTGAGCTGTGATATGAGTGATTTTTATGTTTTCCAAAGTTGAGAAAAAGAATATGACCAGAGCATCTTGCCACTTCCCCTAAAAGATGTGGTGATCACCCAGGATTGGGCAGATGTTTGCAAAAATGGCAGCAGTCACAACAGCTGGAACAGACATTTCACAAGAAGAGCTCCTTTTTGATATTTTTATAATATTCTCAAAGATGCATATTAAATAATTTCTTCTGGACCACAGACACAATTGAACTTAAAAAATAAAAGCCCTATAAATATTGCTAACCCAACCTTGTCTTTTTTTTTTTTTGAATCTCCCTTCTTGTATAAAATGGAATCTTTTCAACCAAGCACTTAAACATAAATATTAAAATAATAAATGGGACAAACTACAAATCTACTTATAATTTCATCACTACTGTAGCACCTTTTTGTCAGGGCCAATGCATTCATTTTGTAAAGAATAAGAGAAGTCTGAGAAGCTTGAGGACTCATATGACACATCATTAAATATTTAATCACCTTTTGAAGTCCTAAGCCTTTATCATAATTCATCCATCTAGACAGTTCATTCTATACTATAGATTCCAAGGCCCCCTTAAGAGGGGGATTAAAAAGAAAATTGGGAGAAAACCCTCTGAGAGGCAGGGTTAAATTATCTCAAAGATGACTTTCTATTGATGCTGTAGTAAACTTGCTTCACCCCGAAACCCACCAATCCACAGTAGGGTCAACCAATTAAGTCCATTGCTTTTTAGTCTCCAAGAATCAGTTTTACAAAAGATGCCACATCTGTTCCTTTGGATTCATGTAGGGTGAAAAATGGATGTTGCTAGAAAAGAAAAAGAAAAAACATGGTATTAATATCTCTCACTGACAATCAATATATGAGATTAGCAAATGAATAGATCTGCTTGGTACAGGGATTAAGTATCCCTATCAGAGCTAGACTGGGCTCTTCCTACCCTTTCCAAAATCAAGCACACATCTAGTGATGCAAACGTTTTAAAGATATCTCTTAGTTGTCACTCTTTCCATCTTGATATCTCTAGGTGTCCACTATATTCTTTAAATTTAAAAAAAAAAAGTGTAATTATGCTACATAAGTCTCATCTACAGCAAAATACAAAGATTGACAAAAAAACAACCCAAACTCTGATTTACAAATAGCCCTGGGCCCCACAAGGTCATTTTAGGCTAATGCAGTAGTAAGATAATAAGACAATTCATAGGTGTATGCACTTTTTTTTTTTTTTTTTTTTGAGATGGAGTCTCGCTCTGTTGCCCAGGCTGGAATGCAGTGGTGCGATCTTGGCTCACTGCAAACTCTGCCTCCCGGGTTCAAGTGATTCTCCTGCCTCAGCCTCCCGAGTAGCTGGGACTACAGGTGCATGCCACCATGCCTGGCTAATTTTTTATATTTTTAGTAGAGACAGGGTTTCACTGTGTTAGCCAGGATGGTCTTGATCTCCTGACCTCATGATCTGCCAGCCTCAGCCTCTCAAAGTGCTGGGATTGCAGGTGTGTGCCAGCATGCCCGGCCAGCAGTATGCACTTTTATTTCTCAGGAAAAAGATGATGGAATGAGAAGCCAATTTTGTTGAATAGTAAATGTGCAAGGAAGGTAGCCCTTGCCCTTGACGTTGGAGAATTGGTTTAGACTAAAACAGTTAAAGCCATTTGCCAAGCCACGAGTTATATTTATGTCTCTCCTGATGAAGAGTTGATCCATCTGAAAAATAATGTAGACTGCCAAACTCTAGTTATGTGCAGAGAAAACTGAACTCGGAGGTTAAGGATTGAAAGGGGAAAAGAAGAGTCTCTATCTTCACAGCTCAGATCAAGTAAACTCTAAAAACATAACAAGTCTTATGCTTTGCTAGGGGAACAAGCATGGTATGTGATTCAAGAGGCCATGCATTTCAAAACAATTCTGAACAGGAAGCCATTTTCTCTGCACTAGAACAATTCTCCCCAGATTGCTCAATTTTGTTACAGTAAGTGCCCGGCTCTCACAGTGGAAGCTGCCACCTCTACTTAGAAAGATACATCAGGTCAGGAGCCACAGTTCTTACAGTGGAAATAGAACCAACCAAACCTACCCAAAAAGGATAATTCCTACAGGTAGAACTTAGTCCCACGTGTCTCACCTCCCATGCTCACTTCCTTGACTGCCTGGTAGTACTATTTTCAATGACCAGTTGAGTAGCTAAATGTAAGCATTTTTACATCCAGACACATAAGTGACTCACTCTGTTTCCCCTGACTTTAGGGAGTTTAGTTTACAACCTTTATGTTGCCCAGCTGTAGGTTTTCTAATTATATTTGTTTTAAACCTGACAGCGGAGGGTTGGATGAGTCAGCTCCGTGGAAAACTGAGTTCCCACTCATGGAAATTCTAGGAAACAATGCAAATGGGAAAGGAACAAAGAAATAAAAACCCCAAAGAAGGTAGCTGGTCACGATTAAGTATCATGACTCAGAAAATGGAAAAGAGATTTTCTCCCTTTGTCCATCTGAGGACACAGGTTGGGTGTTGGCTCGGATCCTTACACTCATGAAATGAACTGAAGCTCTGAGTGCCAGGTCCTTCCTCCTGACCTCCCTCAAAAACTAAATAGCAGCCATACTTCTGATTAGTAACCACATACACAGCACACTTACCAAGGACTCTACCATCATGCTTATTAGCTTTCCCACATCCTCTGGACATTTGGAAATCTTTTAATGTACTTAAAAGCTTTTTACTATCAAAACAGGACATGCCAAACCTCAGATTATCTTGGTGACTGCTTCCAACACCTGCCAGCCCCACCTTGCCTTTTGTTCTGCTAGTGGCTATTAGCTCAGTAGATGTTGCCTGAGTCTGCAAATGAATTAAATAATCTGACTTGAAGTCTTTAATCAAAAAAAAAAGAAAATCCCTAGGCATCTTTCCATTTATTCCCAGGTTGAGAAAATGCTATGAGAGCCAGAAGGACACGGGGGAGGGGAAAACGGGTAGGCATGACAAATGGAAAGTGTGACTTGCCTTCTTGTGTGGGTTTTGAGGCTGTAAAAGGTTAAGAGGGAACCCAGTCCCTCCTATAAGCAATGGATTAAGATTAGCAAGGGCAGCAACCAGGAAATGGGCAAATGAGGGACTATGAATAATACTCAGACTATAGTCGCAGACTGGGTTTAAAAGAGGAGCCGGGGAGACAAGAAGGGAGGCCTTTATACCATTTAGGCTCACTGATGTGCCTGAAGAAAACATGGAGATCCATGAACATACTGTGAGGAATAGAGAGACAAGCTACAGTCACCAGCAGGTCTCCCTGTCCCATGCATAGCACCTCATCCCTTAAGACTATGGTTTTGAATGGGTCAGGCATCTTTGTTTAACATACAATTCAATCTAGAACTTCCTAAGATAATTGGAGAACATAATTATTTCACTGGGCAATCACTTGAATGAACTGGTTATCTTCTCTGGTGATTATCATCTAGGGCAGGGATCAGCTACCTATGACCCAGAGGCCAAATTTAGCCCACTGCCTGTTTTTTTAAATAAAGTTTTATTGGAACACAGCCACACACACCCCATTTTTTTGTAACACATTGGATATGGCTGCTTTCACATTGCAACACTGAATTGAGCCATTGTAAACAGCAACTGTATAGCCTACAAAGACTAAAATACTTACTATTTAGTCCTTTACAGAAATCGTTGGCTGCTACCTACTTTAGAAGAACAAATTCTACTGAGTCATACTCCCCAGTGACATTTGAGGGAACAAGCAAACGACATGATCTTAAAGGATGCACACCCTTCAATCCGTGTTAGGGAGAGAAACATTTGGGATTTCTATAAGAGGGACATGTCTAGGTTAAGGCCTTAATCAAATTGTCCTGCACCTGGAAAAAGGATTATTTTTTTCCTTCATACTTCCTCACCAGCTCCTAAAATCTAAACAATTGCCTCTCAGCAAGTGTTTTCCCAATGCTAAAGTCAGGGAGTTTGGACTCAGATTTTCCATTTGAAAACCTCAACTCCACAGGAAAGCAGGGAACAGTTATAGTCTTAAAAGGCAAGTCCATTTCCAGTACCACAAAGACTAATGCTGTAAGAAGAAAAGGGGGACTGACATGATTTTATAACATTAATATATATGTAGGCCATAAAATATCACAGGGTTAGAACATATTGCAAATGCAGAATTTGACATCAGCCGCCCATATATATTAAGCATTATTTTTCTCAAGCGTGTTTCAGTGAAATTTCTGATCCAAAACCATTTGGAAGAAGAAAAAGTAGCCAGAAATATATAGAAAATGTTCTTCTTATCCAAACAGTTACAAAACATGGCAACTTTAGAATAGGAATACAGGTGCACACTTGTAGTCCCAGCTACTTGGGGGTCCCAGGCAGGGGGATTGTTTGAGCCCAGGAATTCGAGACCAGTGTGGGCAACACAATGAGACTCCATCTCTAAAAAATAAAAATTAAAATATAAATAAATAAAATAGGATTACAGGCTCCATAGTATCCTACAAGAATAACTCTATATTTACTGTATTTTATGTGAAATTAATTTTAAAATGCCCTAGCGGGTGCATAAGCACATTAAAAAAGAGTAAACAGAACCAAAAAAGCCTTTGACTGGCTATTAAAAAGTAATAAGGAAGAAAATATTCAACTTAAACATGTACTATGCTAGGATTTTCTCAAACATTACTCATATTTCCTTCTTTAACTGTGAGTTTTAGTTGAATAAAGATGGTAGAGTGCTGAGCACCAGGGGCTGCCTTTTAATGGACCCAATGGAGGCCCAAGGAGATGGTCTCGTCTCCAAGTCATCCGGTTGCAAAATGGTTCAATCATCAATCAAAGCTTAGGCGACAGAAGTAAAAATCTATGTGATTGGCTGTAACTATCATGCACCTTCCTGATCAGCTTTCTATAACTCTTCCTGACTCGACATTTCCAAGCTATGCTTCCTCATATCTAAGCCACCGCACCACAGCATTTGACACTAGGAATCCATGCTTCTAAGACATGCCCTGAGTTGGTCTTGAAGACAGCAGGGCTTGTGGCTGGGATAGCAGAGGAGCAAGCATTTAATGCCTCATGACTGACTGTGTTCCAGTAAGAAAGGGTGTCAGTGTTTTATTGCTTTTGAAATTGTGCATGAACGTAACTCTTCTTTCCCCCGCTAAAATGAAAACCTTGATAATTGAAACAAATCTGGGAGTTAACATAAATTAGCAAAGAGTCTGAATTTTATATATTTCTCCCCCTCAAAAATGTGTTTCTCCTACATTCAACATATACTTAGATAAATCAAAGCATTGCCAAGTTTAGGTCCTTGCCATTTGTATTTAGCTTAGAATCACTAGTAATTAGCTTAGAATTGTAGTTATCAGAGTTTTGTTTGTTTGTTTGTTTTTCTTTGAGACAGGGTCTCACTCTGTTGCCCAGGCTGGAATTCAGTGGCACAATCACGGCTCACTGCAGCCTTAACTTCCCGGGCTCAAGTAATCCTACCACCTCGGCCTCATGAGTAGCTGGGCTACAGGCAAATGCCACCATGCCCGGCTAATTTTTTGTACTTTTTGTAGAGGTGGGGTTTCATCATGTTGCCCAGGTTGGGCTCCAACTCCTGGGCTCAAGCAATCTGCCCAACTCGGCCTCCCAGAGTGCTGGGATTACGGGCATGAGCAGCCACCGTGTCCTGCCTATAGTTACCACAATTTAAGAAACGTTATTTTAATACAACAATGCTAAGTCTTACTTTCTTCACTCTTGCTTTTTATAGACACAGCAAGTGATAAACTGTGAATGCTGAGGGAGTATAATTTAAACTAATAATGCTTTGTCTTACTTTTTTCCACCAAAGTGAAAACAAAAAGCAAAAATTTTTTTTCCTCCCTAGCTACCCACCAAAAAGTTGTTCATCTAATTTAGCCCAGATATTTGATCAAAAATTGATCAGTCAAATAGCATTTAAGTTTTCCTCATTATTGAAATCTCTTAAATCATACTTTCCTTAATTTTCTCTTAGTAATATGAGGATTCTCATATCTTTTAAATTCAAAAATATAAATTGTATATACATAATTTGCTCTGTATCATGACAGGTTTATTAGCCTGGAAAAAAACTACTAAGAATAGTGACAGGTCCCAACCTGTATTTAAGAAGGATGTAGGATGAACTCTTTAACTCTCTTTCCTGGAGTTCAAGTCCTGTCACTGATGTCTCAATGAACCAACTCTTCCAATATTGTGATGTGATGATAATTTAGGTCTTAGTGACTTTGCCTTTTATAGCTATTAGTATAGTCATGTTTATATTGCTAACAATACTCACCATTAGCTCTGGGTATGTAGGCCGTTCTTTGGAATTCTTCTTTAAGCTTAAAGAAAAAAAATTGATCATTAAAATCTAGAAGCCATATATATTTTCATTAGACAAGGATTTCAGAACCTGTAGAACACTAAACATAATCAGCTTTAAAAGTGTATTGAAAACACAGCCTCCTACCTTAACTTTCCTCTTCTGTAACGCTTATGTATTATGTTTTAAATCACCCTGGTTGTGCCTTAATGGGAAAAATAGTTGTGTGTGTGTGTGTGTGTGTGTGCGCACTTTCCTTTTGATACTTTACCAATGACATACACACTAATTTTTCTGATCTACAGCCATTGTATTTCAAAAATATCTACTTTCCTTCAAAGCAGCTTTTAATGCCATTTCCACAGACAAAGAAATTGGCAAGTGTTTCTTACATTGCCATTTGTTACCTCTTCACTGTCAGGTACCTGGTTCTTTTTGCTTCTGTTTCCCATGAATGCATAATTTGCTTTTATATAGTCCTAACGAAACCTGCCTGAGATAGAAGCAATAAACCCCTAATATTAATTTTATTTTCCTTGAGACAGGGGCTGGCTCTGTTGCCCAGGCTGGAGTGCAGGGGCATACAATCTCGGCTCACTGCAGCCTCCACCTCCCTAGGCTCAGGTGATCTTCCTGCCTCAGCCTCCTGAGTAGCTGGGATTACAGGCACGTGCCACCATGCCTGGCTAATTTTTGTATTTTTTGTAGAGGCAGGATTTCACCATGTTGCCCAGGCTGGTCTCGAAGTCTTAGGCTCAAGTGATCCACCTGCCTCAGCTTTCCAAAGAGCTGGGAGTACAGGTGTGAGCCACTGTGCCCAACCCCCCATAACATTTCTGAGGTAATACTACTTGTTTATGACAAAGGTAATAAGACCTGTTTACGACAGCTGATAAAAGAGAGAGCGCGCTCAGTGACAGCAATTATTCTTGTTAGAAATACTTTATGGTCATGTGCTGTTGTCAGGTGACTTCTGGTTATTCTGCTCTCCGTTGACACAGACATTTAATAATATTTGATACCGGAGGCAATAAGTGCTGTTACTTATTATTTAACAGCAATAAAACTGTAAGATGAAGAGACCAACCCATCATCCCATTATCAGCCCATCCCTATCCTCTATCCAACTCTGGCCTTAAAATGAAAAAAAAAGAAAGAAAGAAAAGAAAAGAAACAATTTACTTGGAGTTGGAATCCCACGTTATAGAATGCAGAAAAAGATGATTTTGAAAACTATGATTTGCAAGGCAACCTATAGACTCCTGTGCCCAATGGACCACAAAATCACACATGAATGGAAAGGAGCTTTGCCTGGCATTGGAATGGAAAGGAATTTTGCCTGGATTTGGAGGAATCAAAATGTAACTGATTATTGGGTTGCTGGGATTTGAGCTAATGGATCATTTTGAGCAAATGAGACCTAGTACATGTGATGTGAGCTCTGCCTCACCCTCTGAAGCTAAGCATGACAGGGTAAGGTACAGAACCATGAGAGAGCGAAGTAGTTCAGGCACTTCGAGAAACTGTGGTTTAAAACGAAATAAAATTAAAAAAAAAAAAAAAAAACAGAGAGAGAGAAAGTTTTTGAACCAAAACAACTTAAAATCAGCCTACCAGTTTGTTCCAGGCAATGCTGTGGGTGGAAGCCAGGGAACCTGAGACAGGCTACGGGTAGATGTGAGGACAGAAGTTTCAACCTGGAACTGAGGGCAGACCTAGGACCTAGTGACCTCAGTGACCAGACAACCTATGAGAGAAAGTTTCATCTCAACTGAGGATAAAAATAAGAGCACATTAGAAAGAGGAATTAACAGCTGGCAAAGTCCGATTGATATGGGAATGTGTGCTGAGTGAAATGAATGAGTCTGTGTAACTCCCACTGATGGTTTTGTAGGTACCTAGATGCTGAGAGTCCAAGTGGGTGGTTCTCAGCTGGAGGTCATTTTGCTCCCAGGGAATATATGGAAAATGTCAGGAGGCATTTTTGGTTGTTACATCTGGTGGCAGGGTGTTACTGGCATCTAATAGGTAGAGGCCAGGGATGTTGCTAAACATCCTATAATGCACTGGGCAATCCCCCACAACAAAGAACACTCTAGCCCAAAATGTCATTAGTGCAGAGATTAAGAAACGCTGTGCTATGTGTAATAGGTGGCCCCTCCTTGTGGCAGCTTCCTCTCCCCTTCACTTAAAAGGACCATCTCCAGCTGGTTTGTCTGTCTTTAAGTACATTCTCACCACGACCGTCTCCTACCCTCAACCCTCAACCCCAGGAAGCAAAAGTGTTTCTTTCTAAGTTCAAGAGCTAGTTTACCTAGAAAGAAACACAGAAGCAGCAATGTGATCCCAGGAGCGTTGCTGACTTGCACACAGACCCTGGTAAAAAAAAACAAACAGGCTAGAAGCCCTGAATTTCCCACTATTGTTCAAAGCAAATCAAAAACCAGAAATTCTTCTCTATCGTTGGAACAATGTAACACGCTAAGTAAATAACAAAAAGCACAAGCACAACATTAAATCCACACTCAATATTCAGATGGTTGATTCTGGATGTCTCTATTTAGACCTTAAACTCTGCATTGCATCTGGAACATTCTCATTGAGGACCCAGGCCCACTCCGTTACTAGCTTTCATCGGTCAACCACAGAACCAAGGCAATGTCAGGAAGAAAAGCTTGTTTCTCAAATGTAAAAATGTGCCGATTTTTTACTTTATATTTAGCAGAAAAGATAAAATGACTGTCTCTTTCCAACAGATAGATGAGCTTAAGCACCTCCAATTTTTTTTTTTTTTTTTTTTTTTTTTTTTCTGTCACCCAGGCTGGAGTGCAGTGGCACAATCTCGGCTCACTGCAAGCTCCGCCTCCCGGGTTCACGCCATTCTCCTGCCTCAGCCTCTCCGAGTAGCTGGGACTACAGGTGCCCGCCACCACGCCCGGCTAATTTTTTGTATTTTTAGTAGAGATGGGGTTTCACCGTGGTCTCGATCTCCTGACCTCGTGATCCGCCCGCCTCGGCCTCCCAAAGTGCTGGGATTACAAGCGTGAGCCACTGTGCCCAGCCTCCATTTTTTAAAATACTGTATTTTTTTAAATGCTGTATTTTTTAAAAAATATTGGATTTTTTTAAATGCTGTATTTTTTAAAATACTGATTTTGAGTCAGGATATCTTATCTTTTCACTTCTGGAACAGCTTATAAAGATTTCTCGGCCAGGTGCAGTGGCTCATGCCTGTAATCCCAACACTTTGGGAGGGTGAGACAGGTGGATCAATTGAGCTCACTTGAGGTCAGGAGTTCAAGACCAGCCTGGCCAACATGGTGAAACCCCAACTCTACTAAAAATACAAAAATTAGCTGAGCATGGTGGCAGGAGCCTGTAATCCCAGTTACTAGGGAGGCTGAGGCACAAGAATCACTTGAACCCGGGAGGCAGAGGTTGCAGTGAGCTGAGATTGCACCACTGTACTCCAGCCTGGGCAACGGTGAGACTGTATCAAAAAAGAAAAAAAAAATCTCCAGATTTTTGTTAACTCTGTATAAAGAAAATATGGGGAAAGTACCCTAGGTGATCCATCATAAAGTGTTAAAGATTCCTGAAACCTCCAAAACTACTGGCCAATTGGCTATTCCTTGACTCATGGCCCCTGATTAGAAGGCTCACAATCTACCCCAAACACTACTGCAGAATATAAATGGAAAATACACTGCAAAGCAAGGCTGTTTATTAAATTAATGTAACTGATATAACCCATTCTCTCTATCTTTTAAATCAAGAACACTTCAAAACATGGGCTAAGAATAGCAAAATACTCAGGATAAGGCTGGGGGGGGAAGCAAATTTTCCATGTTTAGTAGGAAGTACTTGAAATTCAGTATACAATAACAACTTTGGAGTTCAAAGCAACACCAATTTCTTTTTGAACTGGAATCAGACTTGAATTTTCAAAGAGCTTGTCATTTTCAAGCGTGCAATTAGCTAACTGCCCTAATTCCTTTTCCAAATGCCACAACACACGCTTCTGACCATAGCTGACACTAAAAAACAGCTCATGCTGTCTTGAGAATTGCTAGCTTGTAGTTTGTGCTGACCAGAGGATTTCTGCCTATTTGAATTCCCCTGATCATTTCCAAGAAGGGCTATTTGGTACATCCACAGAATAAAAACACATTGCGCCTTTCAAGACATACATTTGTCAAAAGCTAAATAAACATCTAGTGCCTCTTTTTACTGTCCTTCCTACGCAAGTAGGAGACTGTATTTGACTGCCTGTGTTTTATGCTAGTTTCTCTGAGTCAGACAATAACGATGCTTGAGTGGGCCTCCACTACCCTTCAATATGCCATCAGACTGGTCAGTTGGGCCCACAGCTTCTTAAATAGGCCTGGAGAAAAAGCCAAAGGGAAGTCCAGCTGATTTGGCACTCGGCAGTTGATTTCCAGTGACTTCCTTCTGTGAACCTATAGGAAGAGTTCATGACGAAAAGTGCAAACCGGCTAAGATTCCAATCTTTTGCGAACTCATTTGTTAAGCCTTCTGCAGGACTAGAAAGCAAGACTTCTCTATTAGACTTCTCTGTGATGAATCCCAAAACAAGGCTGACATGGTCAACACAACCCAACCCAAGAACTCCTTAAAACCCCTATGATAAGAAAGAGATATATAGGAAAAAGAGGAAGAAAATCTCATTCTGTAGTCCTATCTCAAAATAAATACAGAAAAGAAGGGTTTGTAAGAAACCATTGTGGGTTTGCTTTTTTCCTTTACATTCATATGGTTAATTCTTCTTTCTCCTTCAAGATAACATTGTCAGATGTTACTGCAAAAGAAATGCAAAAACTGGAACTCTGGACTCTAGGTCTAACTTTGGGTGTGGTGATGATAGCCTGTAAGAGCTTTTCTACTTCACCCCACAAACCAAGCGATTTACTGTCAACTAACAAGCAGTGATCAGTACTGATGGGCCAGACAAGAGTGGCTACCAAGTCAATTCCCTGGATACAGAATTATGGTAACTAGCAACATGGTGATGGCATCATGCCAAGTTGATTCCTTGGGTGCAGGTGTATGATACCTAGTAGCTTTGTGACATCGAATGCTTAGGTAGGATACACAAGTCCACAAATACTCTGACAGTTACCTAGGCTGTGGGTAATGTGTTCTTTTTCTACATACCAAAGACAGATGTAGGCAATAAAAACATAGATGTATCTATCTTGAAATTTGAGATTAAATATTTCACTTTCCAAATCCGTAGTCTCCCTTCCCCACTATAGGACACAGAGTTGGGCCTTTCTGAGAAGTCTGGGAGGACCATAGCCTACGTAATAAAAATATAAAAAACATGGAGATCACGAAAAAAAAAAGGTCCTTTAATGAAGATATGTCTCAATAATAAGCTTTATTCATGAGAAAAATAAAAGAATAGCTGATAAAGGGGAGTTACGTGCACAGGGAATAGCCCTCTGTTCATGAAGAGGTAGAAGAGGTACTCTTCTGTTAACAGTCACTTTTCCATTCTTTCCATCAAGCTCCAGATCAAACCTCAAGCTTTCAGTAATCAAACAAGTAAAATCACTAGATTGCTAATGGATGGAGGTATGTACCCATATATTAATATATGTATGAAAAATAAAATTGCTTCCGTAAAGTTCTAGGCCAGTCATAAACTCTAAAAGAAAATCAGTGCTACTTTATGAGTATAAGATGACTTTTTCAACCCAGTTGAAAAATAATGTTCGTGCTTAAGGGATATCAAAGAAAATATATCGGTGGTTTGTGGCAGGTAAAAAAAATTATTGACCTGGGATCTGAAATAGGAGAGCTTCCATGCTGAAAAAGTCAAACTGAGGATAAGTAAGAATGCTCATAAAATTCAGAATTAACGATTCCCTTCTATTTCTTAATTCCCATACCAACAAAATGACTATTTTAGACAATTGATATTCTTAAGCATAGCATTCTACCAGAACTATAATACTGACACTTTGAGGAAGGAAAATTTATCTTTTAATGACTTCTAGGGTAAAGTGATTTGGGTTTTGTTTCTAGATAGTTTCATATTTTATTTTATTTTATTTTATATTACATTTTGTTATTTATTTAATTTTATCTTATTTTGGCAGGGTCTTGCTCTGTCACCCAGGCTAGAGTGCAGTGGCACAATTATGGCTCACTGCAGCCTCAGCCTTCCAAGCTCAAGCGATCCTCCCACCTTGGCCTTCCTAGTAGCTGGGACCCCAGGTGCACACCACCATACCAGCTAACTTGTGTATTTTTTGTAGAGACAGGGTATTATTTTTAATATACCCAGATACAAGACAAACTCTTACTTGAGTAGAAATGAAATGACACTGAGCAAACAGTATTAATAGAATTAACAGTTTCAGGAAAGCTGGGACATGTCTATGGCTCAAAATTTTTTAATTAATGAACTGTGGTAGCTGGGACTAAAATTAAGAGAAAACAAGAGAGAAGGGGATATCTTTGCAGGCAGCCATGAAGGCACCATGGGTGTTACAAGGAGAGAGAAGGCACAGGGCAGTCATTATATGAAGAGCAATGATGCCAGTATCTGGAACTTCCACATGTGTGCATACATTTAGAAAAATCGGCCGGGCGTGATGGCTCATGCCTGTAATCCCAGCACTTTGGGAGGCTGAGGCGGGCGGATCACGAGGTCAGGAGATCGAGACCATCCTGGTTAAAACGGCGAAACCCCGTCTCTACTAAAAATACAAAAAATTAGCCGGGCGTGGTGGCGGGCACCTGTAGTCCCAGCTACTCAGGAGGCTGAGGCAGGAGAATGGTGTGAACCCAGGAGGCGGAGCTTGCAGTGAGCTGAGATTGCACCACTGCACTCCAGCCTGGGTGGCAGAGCAAGACTGTCTCCAAAAAAAAAACAAAAAATTAAAAAACATTTATTTCTCAAGATGTTCATTTTTAAAATATCTCTAAAAAGTTTCAATGCTCTGATTCTTTGGAGAAAATTCTAGTAAGAGAAAAAATACACTGGTGAAAGAAAAATCAAGCAATTGGATGATTTTTTTTTTTTAAATAAATTGAAGAAAATAAGCCTTCTAAACAGAAACTAGTTGATAGCAGGTCCATAGATCATACGTCTAAACCTGGGGTTATCACCGCAGCTGTACATAAAAATAACTTGAGAACATTAAAAATATATTAGTATCTTGGCCCGTCCCCAGATCAATTAAATCAGAGTCTATGAGGATGAGGCCTAGGGGACAGTGATTTTGAAAACTCACTAGAGTTTTATAAACGAGCGGCCACAGTTGAGAACCATTGGATTAAACTGGTGATTCACAATGGTAGACTCAGCTTTCTCAAACTTTTCACACCAGCCTCATTATTACCAAAATTTCCTAAAGCACCCAGAATCTTGGGAAAAGGGGATAGGTGGGAGAAGGTAATAGGGAGAATAATTTGAAGAGACTCAGCTAAATAAGATAATTTCCCATTACCACCCGTCTTGAGAACTACTGTACTACCCAAGATGCCTCATCCTTTTTTTTTTTTTTTTTTTTTTTTTTTTGAGATAGTGTCTCTCTCTTATCACCCAGGCTGGAGTGCAGTGGCACAATCTCAGCTCACTACAACCTCCACCTCCTGGGTTCAAGCAATTCTCCTGCATCAACCTCCCGAGTAGCTGGGACTACAGGTACCCCCACACTTGGCTAATTTTTGTATTTTTAGCAGAGATGGGTTTTTACCATGTTGGTCAGGCTGGTCTCGAACTCCTGACCTCAAGTGATCCGCCCCCCTTGGCCTCCCAAAGTGCTGGAATTACAGGCATAAGCCACCACGCCCAGCCCCTCATCCCTTTTTTTTGATGTGACCTTAAACATGAGGATAAGGCAATAAATAAATAAATAAATAACCAACCAACCAACCAACCACAAAAAACAAGTTTTTGAATCCAGAAGGCAAAATCATGAACCCAGGTCAACCTGGCAGAGGTACTACCACATCCAGCACATTCCCTCAAGGAAAACAGACAGGAAGTAGCCTAGAAGATATATCTTTTAAGAGGCATCCAACAACTATTATACTAGCACTCGAGGCTCTAGCCCCTCTCTAGTCATCCAGCCAAAAACAAAAACAAACAACTGCAGACCAGCCTCATACCTCATCAGGGAAAAGTACCAGGAATGAGAAGGGGCCTTGGGCTGACAAAGAGTCCAAGAGCTCTTAGGTTCACAAGCAACAGACAGTTGCTTTGTTTTATGTTTCTTCCATGTTTCCTGATGAATGCTGTATTCACAGCTTTTTTTTTTTTTTTTTTTGAGATGAAGTTTTATTCTTGTTGCTCAGGCTGGAGTGCAATGGCGTGATCTCAGCTCACTGCAACCTCCACCTCCCAGGTTCAAGCGGTTCTCCTGCCTCAGCTTCCCGAGATTACAGCTGTCCACCACCACGCCCAGTTAATTTTTTGTATTTTTAGTAGAGTCAGGTTTTCACCATGTTGGCCAGGCTGATCTCGAACTCCTGACCTCAGGTGATCCACTCGCCTCGGCCTCCCAAAGTACTGGGATTACAGGCGTGGGTGCTCCGCCTCACAGCACTTCTAAAAAGCATGGAGGCCAAGGAATGAAGCCATGGGGAAGATGTTCCTTCAGCTTCCTCAGTACCTCAAACAGCCTTCAGAGCTCCAGGCCCTTCCCCAGCAGCGAGTACTCAGAGCGGATCCAAGGATCAGTACTCCAAGGATCACAGCTAGGCCTGCCACCATCTCCGAGCCTCCTTCCTCCCAGTTCTCATCTACTTCTCCCAGATGGCCAAATACACTAACCTGGCTCAGGGATGTGCTTCACTTCTGGCATCCTGCTTCCAGCATCACTTGGCATGATCTTTACTATCAAGTCATGCTAGGCATCATGACCTCTATGCAGACAGAAATTACTGGATTGTCTAGAGAATACTTTCCCCTCTGTTGCTTTTCTTGACTGCCCTGGCAGTTTTCATGAAAATATAGTTTACCACATGAGTATGGCTCCCTCCCTCTTTCTAGTCCAACTTTCTTTGGATTCCCTTCCCAGAACTTCAGCATTGTTTCTTATGGTGGGCAAGTTTCTCCATAGTTAGCAAGTACTCAGTAGCAACCAAGGTTCTACAAGACTTCTGGGGACCTAAGAAACACTCTCAAACTGCCCACTGTCTTCTCACCCAAAGTAATTCTTTGCCTCTACTTCCTATCCCCAGGCCTCTAGTGGGTCCTATCAGCTTTCTCTTTATGCTCTAATCAACATCAAATTGCTTAAAGCTCACATAAAGGAGTTTCTTGCTTTTGTGACATTGTGAATGATGTTCCTTCTGTTTGGAATACGTTTCCTTTCCTATTTCCCTTTTGTTTGGAAAATTCCTCTCACGATCTCAGCTCCAGATTTATCTCCTCCAGAAAAGCCTATCCTGAGGTCTTCCCTCTGAGTTCCTTAAATCCCCTATGCTCCTATCTCTATCACTGGACTTGCCACATTATACTATAATTACTCATTTATGAGACTTCTCTACTTGACTTTGGGCTCAGTGAGGGCAGGGAGTGTGACACGGTCATCTTTGCTTCTCCAGCAGAGAGGGCATACTCCACAAATGCTTTCGGAATGAATGTATGCATGATGGATTCAACCCCGATGGAAGAAATTCATGAGAACTCATCTTCTTCTTTCACATTGACACTTGGGAGGTGAGGCTGTCTTACCACTGTGAGGTAAAGTCAACAAACTCTGCAGAGAACTTGTCTGCTGGGAGTTGTGGTGATGGCTCCTCTACCACCTGTTTGAGCTGCTGAAATGGAGTTCCCCATGAATCATAGGGAAATCGAAGGATGGCCAACTCAATCTGGAGAAGAGAGGAAACAAGGAAACAACAGTTTCAACAGGGCTGCTTTAGGGAATCACCCATGTTTCATTAGTGGATAGCCAGAGGGAAACACAAGACAAAGTTCAAGTATAAGTCGGGGCGGGGGGGGGTGGTGGGAAATAAACAAGTAATTTGTTCTCTAGCAATTTTCCCCAAATTCCTAGTACTAGGGATTTTTAAATATTACTTACTAGACACAGCCACTTAAGCCTATCTAAAACCGGGCCCCTCACTAAAACCCACTGTGGCACTTCATAAAAATCGTAAGCCAACAGTATTAAACTTCAGGATGTAAAGCTACGAGGATTTCAAATGTTTGGTCTGCAAAGTAATTCCCAGCCTAAGACCTTTCCAGAGCTGAGCATCTACAGCCACCTGCAGGTCTCTTGGTGAAATGACAGGGGGAAAAAGCAACCTAGAACCAAATGACTGATCTTTTTTTGGACTTGAGAAAAGGCCACTTTGCACTACAGGATCATGTGCTTTCTGGGCAGGCAGGAGAAATAACTCATGGGATTTATTCAGCTGCTGTGCCTGGGGAGGAGCCAGGACCACAGTGGATAATTCCAGACCTTGGCGATCCACTGAAAATGTATGACCACCAAAGTTATGAAATTTACAATCACCAAAGTTATAAATAAGTTATGAATAAATCATATAACTTTAGGGCTGTGTCTAAGGAAATCATCCTATTGGTTATCATGTATTGAGGATATACCTGACTGATATGGTTGGGCTATGTCCCCACCCAAGTCTCATCTTGAATTGTAGCTCCCATAATTCCTACATGTTGTGGGAGGGACCCAGTGGGAGATAATTGAATCATGGGGGCGGTTCCCCCATACTGTTCTACAGTTCCCATGGGAGTGAAAAAGTCTCACGAGATCTGATGGTTTTATGAAGCATCTCCCTTTTCGCTTGGCTACCTCATTCTGTCTTGTCTGCCGCCATGTAAGATGTGCCTTTCACCTTCCGCCATGATCGTGAGGCCTCCCCAGCTGCATGGAACTGTGAGTCCATTAAACCTCTTTTTCTTTCAAATTACTCAGTCTTGGGGATGCTTTTATCAGCAGTGTGAAAACGAACTAATACACTGAGCTGATCAGACTTTAACTTCTCCTTCTCCAATAAAAATATCCTGGGAAGCATAGCCTATGTCCTGGATAACACGGCCCTATCAGGGTTCACGCACATTAGCATTCTTTGCACAGCTTAAGCTTCTTGCCTTGGCTTGAATAATTTAATTTTAAACTATAAGGAATCTCGTCAGATCCTCTTATTTTACAGATGAGGATAGGAAGATAGGCCATGTGACTATAACAATTACCCAACAAGGCATACAGCTTGTCAGAGGTGGAATCAAGAGAAAAATTGGTTTCCCAATCCCATATCAGTGTTTTTATTACACCACAATACAAACAATTATTAGTCAAAATCTCCTGCCATCTCAGCAGGAGAGGGCACCCCAAACCAGCATTTAGGGCATTTGTTTCTTGAACCCAAAGTCCACCTCATTCTAGTTTCATTACCCACGACCTCATAGTTCATGATGATTGGCATACACTACCATCGTGATGCCCAGACTCCAAATGTCAGACTTCACACTGTATCCCTTCTGGTTGAGCTCTGGGTTTATTCTTTCAGGCTGGAAAGGAGACAGACAACTGAGAAACTGGGAAGACAATTGAGATAACATTCTTAGTTCAACAGTCTCTGGGGATGGGGGTAGCGTCAGCTGCCAAGTGAGTTGTTATAAGCTGTTAACATGCCTCTGAGGCCAAGAAGACCCGGTTAACTACAACAAATATCAATGTCTCCATGGGGTTTCCCTTCTTCTGTGTTTGTGTTTTCTTGGACACAGTAATGGATCAAGTTCCTTTCATAATAAATTTAAAATTTGCCTTAAGAAGAAACAGGGTATACGTTATAAAGCTACTTTGCCCATCTAGAATTATCCTTGCTTAAAACACGAACAGTCCAGAACTCAATAAAACAAGAGTCACTGGGCTACTGTCCCATGCTAATAGACCTGAGCAATTTTTAGCTAAACACAGACAGGAAGCTTTTCAATTCAAAGCACAAGTCCATTTCGAGATAGAATGTAGTGTCCGTTCCTTCAGTTAAAGGGGATTGCAAGGTCTCTGCTAATGACAGTGAATCTTCACAGCTGTGAGGTCCTCTCATGACTAATCTAACTGCCTTGTTTGGGTAATTCAAGCTCTATTTACTATTTTGTCCTCAACAAACAAGGTAATACTCCCCTACAATACAGTGTGGAAAACTGTGCAGGCTATATGTATTGTGTATATATTTTTTCAAATAACGTATCTCCTTCACTTGATTTTTTTAAAGTAATATGTATGTAACTATGTTTGTGCCCCACCAAAATCCACAGGTTAAAACCTAATCGCACATGTGGTGGTATCAGAAGGCAGGGCCTTTGGGGGGTGATTGAATCATGGAAGTGGAACACTAACGAATAGGATTGGGGCCCTTATTTAAAAAGCCCTAGTGAGATCCCTCGCCCCTTTCACCGTGTGAGGACTGAGCAGGAAGGTGCTATGTATGATCCTGAGAAACGTGAGCCCTCATTGGACACCAAATCTTCTGGTGCCTTCATCTTGGATTTCCTAGCCTCCAAAACTGTGAGAAATAAATTTCTGTTGTTCATATGCTGCCTGGCTTACATTATTTTGCCATAGCAGCCTGAACAAACTAAGACAATATATGAAGCAAGTGAGTAAAGATTTCAGACGTGAAATTTTGGAGAAAAACTAAGAGGCAGACTACTTCTGGAGTCTTCGGTACATTTCCATTTTCCCTCTGTGGCCATCCATTTCTTGTTTCCCAGCATGATTTGTCGGCAGTGACATTACCAGATGCCACCCTAGCTAATGTACTTACGGCCATGTATGGTTTGCAACCTGCATCAATTGTTTTAGCAACAGAGTCCACCAAGTAGCCACTGATTCCAAAATCGCACATCTTCACTTGACCGAGGGCATTAATGAGTACATTAGAAGGCTTGACGTCTGAAAGCAAAAACAACCAGGATGCATCATTTCAGCCTGCTTTCAAGATTCATTTCTCTGCCACCAGAGGGCCTAAAATCTCCATTTGTCCTTCATCTTCCTTTCCCCAAGTTACCCAACACAGAAGTAACTGCCATCCCTGACCCAGTTATAAACTGCTTATTGCTTTCAACTTGATTTTCTATTTCATGTTTTGTTCATGCATTGTAGAATTATGAATTTCTCCATACAAAGAACTGTTTTCTCCACTGATTTTATGATCTTCATTACCCTCATACTTGTAGTAAGAGCCTAAAAAGTTATTACTGAATCAAATGTCCAATTCAAAATGATCTATTGATATTTAACGTAGGAGTAATAAAACAAAGAACAAAAAGGCAGACTGTGACACAATGATATACCAAATATGACCAAAGCAACCTTTGTTTTTGTTTGGTTTGGTTTTTTCTTCAAAATAAGGTTTTACTCTGTTACTCAACTGGTATGCAGTGGTGTGATCATAGCTCACTGCAGCCTCAAACTCCTGGGCTCAAATCATCCTCCCGCCTCAGTCTCCTGAGTTGTCTGGACTACAGGTGAGCACCACCATGCCCAGTTAACTTTTTTCTTTTTTCTTTTTTTTTTTTGATAGGATGTCTCTGTGTTGACCAGGCTGGTCTCAAACTCCTGGCCTCAAGTAGTCCTCCCACCCCACCTCCCAAAGGGCTGTGATTACAGGTGTGAGCCACCAAGCCTGGCCCAAAGCAACAAATTTTGATTGAAACCTCTGCAAGTGATGTGTCAGAGGTCACATAGTGTAAAGGATCATAAACCCAGGTGTTCCAGACCACAGGGCAGGTTACTGAAGAAGCAGTATTACAGACCAGATTTTAAATGAATCCTTTTGAGTAGAAAGATTTAATCCACCTGCCCATATGCCCAAAAAATGGAACTACGATTATCTCTGGATAATAACATTCGAAATTCCAGCTAAT
The DNA here is from genome assembly GCF_009828535.3 of Hylobates moloch. Taxonomy (NCBI): domain Eukaryota; kingdom Metazoa; phylum Chordata; class Mammalia; order Primates; family Hylobatidae; genus Hylobates; species Hylobates moloch. Next base: position 13,895,853 of record NW_026652290.1, on the reverse strand, counting down.
TTTTTCCTTTTGTGATACTTTTCACAACACCCATAAAATTGGAAGTAAAAGATTATTACAAAAGTTTTAAAAATTATCCTTTATAATTTTCCCTTTAAGCTGGAAGATATACAAATTTCATTTTATTATTTTTATACCTTACATATATTCTCTAATATGAATTACATAGTTCATAATGGTGAAATAACCCTTAATGTTAATTTCAAAGTTGTGAATAATCTAGAATAATCTAGTCTTTTTCCTATCTGTATTCCTTCCTATTTTCTTCTCCTCATCTTCCTTCATCCTATTTTTCCAATTTTTAATAATAACAACTAACAATAATAGGCGCACTGTGGAAGGCATTTACATTACTCAGAGAGTTTAAGAGTTATCCAAACCACAAGGCCCTCTTACTTACCAATACATTCCATTATTCTTCCCAAAGACATGGTTGAGGTTATCTCTTCCCAGAAGTTTCCCTGACTACAATCACTAAGGCATAGCACTTACTTACTTTACATTATCTACACTACTTCTGTATTTGGTACTTGCATTTTTTTTTTTTTTTTTTTGAGATGGAGTCTCACTGTGTCGCCCAGGCTGGAGTACAGTGGTGAGATCTCGGCTCACTGCAACCTCTGCCTCCCAGGTTCAAGCGATTCACCTGCTTCAGCCTCCCAAGTAGCTGGGATTACAGACACCCACCACCACACCTAACTAATTTTTGTATTTTCAGTAGACACGGGGTTTCACCGTGTTGGGCAGGCTGGTCTCAAATTCCTGACCTCAGGTGATCCGCCCGCCTCGGCCTCCCAAAGTGCTGGGGTTATAGGCATGAACCACGGCACTCAGCTTGGTACTTTCATATTTCTAAGGTGTTTTTTTTTTTTTCGTATATTTATCTTACTTCCCTATAAGAATCCTGATGCATAACTTAATCAGAATATATTTTCTTCTCAGATACCTCTCAGGGGATCTATTACATTTTAAAAGTGATTTTAAAAGATGAATAAATGGATGAATGGGTGGATAGAAAAGGAATGAATGGATGGATGGATGGATGGCTGGTTGAAGAGATAACAGGCCAAGAAAAAGGAAGAAAAGGAAAGAGGAAGAGATAAATCATTGTATCCTGCCTCCTGTTGTCTGAAAGGGCTCTACTTTGAACCAGAGTTTTTCACACTTTCATGTGCACAAGAATCACCTGGAAATCTTGTCAAAATGCAAATTCCAATTCATTTGATCTTGAGACCCATGATTCTTTTCCAACAAGCTCTCATGTGATGGCCAATACAAGATTGATTTTTATCGTATTTTCTAAAATTCTCAATGATATAATCTTACAGCTCTGCTTGCTAACAAGTATTTATATTCAATTTGGATGTAAGACAAAGATCATGTCTTCTTCTTATGTCCTCAGCCATGATAAGGAATACTGCTTATATGGTTTGCTATCCAATCTCAAAGGAAAGCCCCTTAGTTCTCTTGCCTGAGTCAATTCTACTTCCATCCACGGGGGATTGGGGGTAGGGAGGGACTCCAGGTGAAAGAAATGAAGTTTATCAAAGGAACAGCCAAGGCAGCTCATGGATGCTTACCTCTGTGAATGACAGACAGCTTACTGTGTAAATGTTCTAATGCTTTTACAATCTGCAAGAGAAACACAAGATAGATTTATTTATCATATCGTTGGAAAGAAACTGAATGTTAAGTATATCAAGGTTTATTATCCTTGGCTTTAGGTTACCAGTGAGATATTTTCTCAAATAGTGGTGGTCCTATCTAGGCAAATACATAGGAAGTTACACAAATTGGACTCCATCCACCAGAGAGGACTGTATCTTATATCAGAGAGGATGTCTCCCTCAGTTATCTTGTTCATTTGCCCTCCTTCTTTCTCTCCACCCTCCTGAGCCTGAATAGCCATGAAGGTAGAAGACCTTCTTTCTATTTATTTTCCTTCTGCTTTCTTCTATGCCTACTAGTCTTAAGAGAACATTTTAAAAATCCATAAATGAAAATCAAAATAAACTAATGTCAGAATATAGACACCAGGAATGTGGTCATAGCTGATGAATGCAGCACTTAGAGTCATTTAACCTAGAGTCTGCCAAACCAAAGCAGTGCTAGAATCTTCTACACAGTGCTCAGAGAGGAAAGCATGTATTTATCCATCCACCAATAAACGTCAACAGACATGTACGAATAGTAGCTGTGGCCCAGGTAGTATTTCTTCATACCGAGGTCCAAAGACACATAGTGACTTTATTTCTCACATTATCCTTGCAGTAGGGATCAAAATGTACTCACAGAAACTGCTATTTTCCCTAAGATGTCCTCTGGAATTGTCTGGCCTTTATCAATAACTTGTTTGTAGAATTTATCTAGTGATGTATCCATGAGCTCCATGCAGATCCACACATCACCCTGGAGACCATTTGGTTCGGGAATTGTTTAAAAGGATGAAAAAGGGAGAAAGAAAAATAAAAAAAAAAAAACAGTAAACCCTGTCCTGAAGAATTAACTATTTCTTTCTTGAATTTTGGGGGGAAATATATTGTTTTCTGTCAAGATCATAAAGGAATTTACAAATAAGGTTATCTACAAACAGCAAACCAGTAGGTAGCCGAGCAGAACCTGCATGTGCTCTCCTACCCCTTAATGAAAAATGGAATCTAATTACTAACAGACATAAGCAATACAACCCCAGGAATCCAGGCCTTTACTGATACCACTGTCTAGGAGTTAGGTCTAGATGCCTCCTCCATGTCGGATCTCTCACACTAAACACCAGCAATAGCCAGTCAAAAAGCTGGTTTTAATGAGGTGAAGCCTCATAATCCATATAATGCTAAAGTGGAAAACAGAAGTAGAGAAAAGAGATCAAAGTAAGTCTATACGTTACACAAGTAGGCTAGATGAAGCTCCTAAAGCAGTCAAAAGACCAGACTATTTCGAATTATAAGAGATCTAAGCAAATCAGTCTACAGGCGATATAGAAAGTTCTGCCAAGATAAATAAAACAAAAAAGAAAGGAGAAGAGAAACTCCTCATCTTAAAAAGGCTAACCACATTTGAAAATACCATAATTTCAATCCAACCTTGCCCCAGGGCATGTCATCATTGCATACACGTAAACCCCCGTATACAAGATGTGTCAAACAAGAAAGAGCTCCGTGATTGTGATGGCATGTACGTGATCAAAGAAACTTCTTTTTAAGTTATTGTTCTTCTTGGACTTTGAACTGAAGGGTCACCTACCTCCCGAAACAGTGCGCCATAAAAAGTGACGGTGAATGGACAGTCCACCGTCCTCATGGAAATATCCAAATCCATCAGTAGCCGTTTCTGTTCCTGGCTATTTACTGTGGCTCGGATCCGCTGAATGGAAATGCATGGAAAATTTATGGTTACTACTCTGAGGATGAGGCAGGCAGGGACCTGAAGGAGTCCCATCGTGGAAACAGTACAGTTCGTAACACAACTTCTGGCAACAACATTGTGAATATCCACCCTAAGTGATGAGCTATTTGTAACATGAAAATAAGGAAGGCTGTTACTCGTTTGATTTCCTGAATAGTCCTGGTAAGAAACAAATTGACAGTATGTTTTGGAGAATGACAAAATGTTTTGGAATGTATTTCCAAGTTACAAAAACAATCTGGTTTACTGTATTACGTCTGTTCAGTGCAAAGAGGACACAATATTAAGGACTTTGCTGCTTATCTGGGGTCCCAAGAAAATAAAAAGCCAAAAACTCTTCTTTGGGAACATGTAACAGTATTTGGAAGGAATAGTAACTGTAAGAAAATTGGTACAGCTATAGGAAATAGAAGGAATTAGAGAAATAGAGAAACCGTTCATTCCTGTCCCAGTGCTTCTGAGGGAAGAAAAATCTGTCACACTAGGAAATACTGTAGCCTTACAGAAACATGATTATGTCATTAAATGATAGGAGAGATACCATATCACTAGGCCTTCACACTTTTTGCCTACTTAGCAAGTCAGCAGAAGAATAGACTGAAAAATCTACAAGATAAAAGTATTCTCATTCTTTAAAAGCAAAAGGATCCAAGTCACCAGATTATTCCTAACAATAGCCCCAATCTATTAACTCAGCTAGAGATGTTAATTCTTTATGATCCTCCGAACATCTACTCAATAATATGAAATGATTTTAAATTTCCTTTCATAGCTCAAAAACTATGCAAATTTACTCTTGATATATTTTACCCTCCTTTTTCCACAAATGGAGACAATTTTCTCTCCCAATTCTGGTTTCTTGATTTTCAGAGGCAATTCTTTAAAAGCAACAAAATATAGAATAAAAGAGATTTATGAGTCATAACAGCCAAATGCAATACGTAAACTTTCATTGGGATGCTGATTTAAAAATCCAACAGGACAAAACAAACACACACACTTTGAGATGATCAAGGAAATTTTCATTTGGACTCCGGATTAGTTGAAGGAAGTATTATTATTATTATTATTATTATTATTATTATTATTATTATTATTATTTGAGACGGAGTCTCACTCTGTCGTCCAGGCTGGAGTGCAGTGGCATGATCTCCACTCACCACAACCTCCGCCTCCCAGGTTCAAGTGATTCTCCTGCCTCAGCCTCCCAAGTAGCTGGGACTACAGGTGCGTGCCACCATGCCCGGCTAATTTTTTGTATTTTTAGTAGAGACGGGGTTTCACTACGTTGGCCAGGCTGGTCTCGAACTCCTGACCTCGTGATCCACCCGCCTTGGCCTCCCAAAGTGCTAGGATTACAGGTGTTAGCCACCATGCCTGGCCCATTAATTATTTTTAAGTGTGACAATGACATGGTAGTTTTGTAAAAATTAAAAATGGTAGAAGAATGGGTGGAGGGAGAATTATGAATTAAAAAAACAAATAAAAAGTAGATACACCTCACACCAAGGAAGCCTTTTCCATACCTTTGGAGGAAAATACTGTTCCCTGCAAATAATCTTTTCTGTTTTACCCTACAGAAGATGGTTTTGCTTCTATTAAAAGGGCTGGTTGACAATTGAGATGGACAAATGTACACACAGCAGATATAAAACATTTGGGAGAATGTCAACTCTACCTTCACTGCCATGATCTGCCCGCTGGGCACGTGCCGCATCTTCTCCACCACCCCGTACGCACCTCGTCCCAGTTCCATTATAGGCTCCAGGTCATCTGCCTTCACCTCAAAGTTCTGCAAGAGAGAAAAGGAATAATGCAATGGGAAAGAGAAAAGTAAACGGAACAGAGAGCACATTATCCTCTATCTCGTTTCTCTCAATGTTCTAAGGATTATTTCTGGGCCAGAAGATTTTCTAGCATGTCAAAGTAGCCTCTGAAAGCAAGAAGCTACAAGAAGGGCCAAGAGATGTCTAGGAGCTCCCACGGTAGCCCACCTGCTTGTCCCAGGCAACACAGAAACCCAACTTGGACTCAGCTTGCCAATGTCTCAGTTGAAGCTATTTCACTGCAGTTCTTTAGCCATGACCCTTCATTGTGTCTGTAACCCACTATTGACTGATGGCAACTAGATTATGTCTGAGCTTTGAGAAATGCCCTCCCAAGAGAACCAGTTACTCTCTTCAAATACCTTCCATCAAAACCACAATAGCCTGATTTCAATTCAACATTTTTTCAAAATAGCAAAAACTTTGCATACCACTTCCCTTTAAATGCAAACCTTTTTTGATTCATCCCCAACAGCATGCTAGGGAAAATAAATTTTTCAGTCAGAAAGCATACATATAAAATGCCCAACGTATTAGCTGGCAGACATGACTTTTTCTTACCTGATTTCCAATAGAAATGCAAGCCTTGGAGTCTAAATCTCGAGGTGGTCTAAGAAAGATAAGGGGGAAAAGAAGCAACATAAGCTATTGAGTCAATTATGTCCTTCCCAAATCACACACCACTGAGGATATTTTTTCCTTAAGAGGAAAGTGGAAGTTCATGAGTAAACTAAAGCAGCCTATGAGTGTGAATAAGAGGGGATTTGAAATAAATTACATTTGGGTTTAAATTACTTAATCTCTTTGGGGCTCCATTTCTTCTTTAACATGGGGATATTAATATACCTGCACTGTGCAGCAGGAGTGACTATTAAATGAGATAATACAAGTAAAATGCTTAGCTGAATGTTTGGCATACAGTAAATATCTAATTCGTATGAGCCATACATGTGCAATTATATAGATCAGGGTGCCCAATCCCCAAGCCACGGGCTAATGCCAGTCAGCAGGAGATGAGTGGTGGGTGAAGGAGAGAAGCTTCACCTGTACTTACAGCCACTCCCCATCGCTCACATTACCACCTGACCTCCGTCTCCTGTCAGATCAGTGGTGGCATTAGATTCTCGTACGAGCACAAACCCTACTGTGAACTGTGTATATGAGGGATACAGGTTGTGCACTCCTTATAAGAATCTAATGCCTGATGATCTGTCGCTGTCTCCATCAGCCCCAGATGGGACCATCTAGTTGCAGGATAACAAGCTTAAGGCTCCCATTGATTCTACATTGTGGTGAGTTGTATAATTATTTCATGATGTAATAATAATAGAAATAAAGTGCACAATAAATGTAATGTGCTTGAATCATCCCGAAATCATCCCCCCACCCAGTTCATGGAAAAACTGTCTTTCAAAAAACTAGTCCCTGGTGCCAAAAAGGTTGGAGACCACTGATATAGGTCATTGTGCTACAGCTGTAAGTCTCAAGCTTTTTCTTTCCTCGAAGAGCACCAATATATATAATTATTTCACCACATGTCTCACAATTGTTTTAAGAAACAAATAGTAATGGCATATATTCTGTTAACTCACAAAATTCATAGAACATAAGAATTTCAAATCTCATCCCTTCTTTTATAGATGAACAGAAGGTCCAGAGAGGTATAGTGACTCCCCCCAGCCCACAGCTGCCCCAGGTCTCCTGATTTCCAGTTCTCCATCCTCTCTACCAGGCTGTCTCATCAAGCCCAGCAATATTTCTTCTGTGCATAGCACATGTACAATTCCGGGGTCTTCTTAGGAGCCAGAGGTTTGCTGATTTTGTTTCTATAGTCACTTCCTGAGTATTTATTTCTACCACTTCAATGATCTCTCAGGTGGTATCAATCTACTTAAGAGAAAAATGTTTGGCTTTGGCTATGCACACAACTAGGAGCTGAGAAAGGCATTTTCCTGAAAGAAATGTACCAACAGTAGTACGATAAACATAGCAAATGCTGGCCAGGCGCGGTGGCTCACAGCTGTAATCACAGCACTTTGCGAGGCTGAGGCGGGTGGATCACCTGAGGTCAGGAGTTCGAGACCAGCCTGGCCAACATGGTGAAACCCCATCTCTACTAAAAACACAAAAATTAGCCGGGCATTGTGGCGCACGCCTGTAATCCCAGCTACTTGGTAGGCTGAGGCAGGAGAATCGCTTGAACCCGGGAGGCGGAGGTTGCAGTGAGCCGAGATTGTGCCATTACACTCCAGCCTGGGTGACAGAGTGAGACTCTGTATTAAAAAAAAAAAAATAGCAAATGCCAAGAAATATATTGTTAATGTGATCAAACAAAAAGAAAAACTAGAGGCTAAAGACGAAAGAATCCTGGTGATGCCAGAAAAGAGGGAAAGAGGGTGAGCAGACAGGTAAAGACTCATGTCTCTCTGGAAGCACATTCCATGCCAGAAAAAGGCAAAGGAAAATGGAAAGAGAGAAGAAAACGGAAAGATGAAAGGGAGAGAGAAAAGAAACCTTTGCCAATGAGGATTTTTTCCAACTCTCAGGTATTACGATTCTAACCCTTTTGCTGAAATTGAATACATAAATAAAATTAGAAAGTAGGAATACGGGCTGGGTGCGGTGGCTCATGCCTGTAATCCCAGCACTTTGGGAGGCCAAGGTGGGCGGATCACCTGAGGTCAGGAGTTTGAAACCAGCCTGGGCAACATGATGAAACCTCGTCTCTACTAAAAATACAAAAATTAGCCAGGCGTGGTGGCGCACACCTGTAATCCCAGCTACTCGGGAGGCTGAGGCAGGAGAATCGCTTGAACCCAGGAGGCAGAGGTTGAAGTGCGCCAGGATTATGCCACTGCACTCCAGCCTGGGTGACAAGAGCGAGACTCAGTCTCAAAAAACAAAACAAAACAAAACAAAATAAAAGAGGAATACAAATACAGATATAAACATGACTCTAAGATTTTAATGGCAAGCCTTCTCTCACCTCAAAATCCTTTTGGAATACATAGAATACTTCAAGTTTTTTATACTAACTTAAAACTGGGGACTGAGAGGGAGAGAGAGAAAAAAACAACACAAAACAAAACACACACACACATGCCCCACAAACAGCAGTGATGTGTTTATATATCTTGTGTTTCTGAGCAGGGAATTTTTCTTCAGAAAAGGTTTCTGGAAGAATCAAATTTCTAAAACTCTAATTCCTCTTTCTCAAGATTTCCAAAGCTATTTTTCCTCAGTTGCCAAAATTTGCTTGTACTAATTTGTAATGGCACTTTGAAATAAAGGCAGACATGACTTGAAATGTGACTAATATAAACAACAAAAATCCTTTGCAATTATTCAACACCTTGATTTTTTTTTCTTTAAAGACAGAGTCTCTTCCTGTCACCCAGGCTGGAGTGCAGTGGCGCGATCTCGGCTCACTGCAACCTCTGCCTACTGGGTTCAAGCAATTCTCCTGCCTCAGCCTCCTAAGTAGCTGGGATTACAGGCACCACACCCGACTAATCGTTGTATTTGTAGTAGAGACAGGGTTTTGCCATGTTGGCCAGGCTGGTCTCAAACTCCTGACCTCAAGTGATCCGCTTGCCACGGCCTCCCAAAGTGCTGGAGTTACAGGCATCAGCCACCACCCTGACTTTTTAAAAATATGAAGCAACAGAAAGGTCACTAATTATTTGGGGCTGCGACTGTTTTTATTTTGCCATCCAATGAGGTTATCGAAAAACGAGTTCTTCCAAGTCTAATATTCTTATATTTTATATATATACCAGGGCTCAGCAAATTATAGCCTGTGGTCCAGCTAAGAATGACTTTTCCAAATTTAAATGCTTGTAAGAAAAAAAAAAAACAAAAAATAAACAACAGCATCCTCTGTGGCCCACGTAGCCTAAAATATTTACTATCTGACCTTGGCTCTATACTAACTTTGCATTACCCCTGGACCTAATAGAAGGGTCTGGTGCCATTTTCCAGATTAAGAAAAATGAAACCCACAAAAGCTGAGTGATTTTCTGAAGCCATACGGTCATCAACAGAGCTGAAAATAAAACTCAAGTCGCCTCAATCTCAGCCTTGATTTAAGGAGGAGAAAGAGGAAGAAGAGAAGCAAATATAAAAAACTGGGCTAATAGCTTTTTACCTGCTCTCGTGATTCCCATCGAGGCAGATTGAATACAAGGAACTCGCTCCCAATACCCAGGCCTCCTCTAATGAAAATAATCAATTCGCCTGTGCCGCAGGCCCTTGGGCTCATCAAGTGGGCCAAAAATATCAAATGATGGGGCCAAGAGTGACAAATCAGATTGGATTAGTTGCCACTGTGCTCTGTCCAGGGCTGGGCATATTAGTTTGCCAGGGGCATTGCGATTCTGCAGGAAGTTTATACTGTGGGTGGATGTTCTGTCACTTATTCAATATTTTAGTCCTCTGGGGAAAGAACCAAGCTTATTACAAAAATTCTTCCCCTGGAAGACCAAAGGTCTTCCAAAGGTCACCTAGTATTCATTTTTTATATGAACAACCAGCTTCGGTTTACTACGATAATTATTCATTTATAATTTTACATGAGGAATCAGTTCACTGTTTACTATCGCAATTATTATTCATTTATTCAGAAATATTTATTAAGCACCTATTTGGGCAAGAGACTGTGTGAGACCATTTACATAAAATAGCTTCCTTAATTTTTACAACTCTCAGAGGTGTTATTACCTCTATTGAAATAGAATAGGGTATGAATTGAAATCAAGGTAATAATACCTCATTAATGCCTCTTTCAACAATTAATATTGAAAGTGACTAAATAATTTAAGAACACTCAGGCCAGGCGCAGTGGCTCACACCTGTAATCCCAGCACTTTGGGAGGCTGAGGCCGGTGGATCACAAGGTCAGGAGTTCGAGACCAGCCTGGCCAACATAGTGAAACCCCGTCTCTACTAAAAATACAAACTTAGCTGGGCATGGTGGCGGGCGGCTGTAGTCCCAGCTACTTGGGAGGCTGAGGCAGGAGAATCGCTTGAACCCAAGAGGTGGAGGTTGTGGTGAGCCAAGATCACACCACTGCACTCCAGCCTGGGCAACACAGTGAGACTGTCTCAAAAAAAACAAAAAAACAAAAAAAAAAAACAGAGAGACGATGAGATTAGAACCCAGAGCTGCACCATGATGGCTTCTCATGCATAGTATGCTGTAAAGGATACTACCTCTCATTTCACTAGCCATAAACTGTTTGCTCACAGCCTCTACCAGTCTGATGTGTGGCGAAGAGTACATAATTGAGAGTCAGAGGTTCCTGAGCTTAAATGCCAGTTCTTCCACTGAGAAGCTGTGTGATAATACTAACTTGGAGTTACCTTTCATCGAGCAATTGCAATGCACCAGGCACTACACTAGACACTCATATGGATTAGGACATCTAATCCTCATGACAGCAACATCACTGTTATTCCTGAGTTTTGTTTGTTTGTTTGTTTTTTGAGATGGAGTGTCACTCTGTCATCTAGACCGGAGTGCAATGGCACGATCTCGGCTCATCGCAACCTCTCCCTCCTGGGTTCAAGTGATTCTCCTGCCTCAGCCTCCCAAGAAGCTGGGATTACAGGCGCCCACCACCATGCCCAGCTAATTTTTTGTATTTTTAGAAGGGGAAACTAAGGCTTAGTGCAGTTAGGTATTTTGCCTAAGGTGTTCAACTAGTGAAGTTTAGATCCCAAATATAATCCTAAGTGTTCTGGCACCAGACCCTGAACTCTTACCCATGAAGCTATGCTCAACAGCTTGGAGCAATGCACCTGGCCGTTGCATCGTTCTGTTTGTTCATATGTCAAGTGAGAGTAACAAACACTGCCTCTGAGTTTCTTATGGTGGTTAAATGAAATCATATGAACTAGCATCAAACTGATTTAGAATTGGTCACTATCAATCAAGGGAAGGGACAGCTCACACTGGCATCGGTAGCTCAAAGCAAGAGCTCAGAGGGGCCACACACATTGAACTCGGGAGAATGGAGCTTTGTCAAGGCCTATTTATTTTTGTGAAGCGCAGCAGAAGGAGGCAGGGTATGAATGGGAAGAAATCACCAAGCCAGCCTTCGAAAATTGCCAAGAAAAACACAAAATGTGGGAGCTACTTCTTTAGGAGTATAAATTTAAGCCTCGGCATTAAAGTAATAACAAGGAGACTCTTTGAGCTACAGCGGTATACTCTACAATAATGAAGTGATACTTTTTGCTTCACACGGTGAAACAGATAAGTATGTTCACGGTATACCTTGTTAATACCACACGAGGGAAAAACAAAATATAAACTGCTTTTATCCTTGTTTATACCAAGAAAGGGTTTATGGTAGCCTTCCAAAATTCATAAAATTTATAACATTAACATATAATTTATGCTATAATGTAAACTAAGATAAAAGGTAAAGAATAAAAATTGTAAGGGGAAGGGATATAAGACTCCTGGCAGGTTGATATAAGAATAAATCCCAAAGGAAATAGTAAAAATAAGAGCAGAAAGCAATAAAATTGAAAATAGGAAAATAAAACAAAGCTGGTTCTTCAGAAGAAAAAAAATCAATAAAGTTGATAAACCTCAAGCAAAATTGACAAATTTAACAAAAGAAGACACAAATTATCAGTATCAGGGAAAAAAAAAAAAGGATGTCACAACAGATTGTGCAGCCATTTAAAGGATAGGCAGGAAACACTATGAACAATTTTATTCTCATAAATGTGACAACTTGGAAGAAATGGACCAACTCCTCAAAACCACATACTGTGATGAAATAGATAATCTGAATAGTCCTATAACTATTAAAGAAATTGAGATTGTGATTAAAAAGTCCCAGAAAAAAAAAATCCAGGCTCATTTTCTTTCATTGGAGAATTTTAGCAAACATCCAAAGAAGAATTAGCACCAATTTTATGCAGTGTCTACCAAAAAATAGAAGCAACACTTACCAATTCATTTTTATGAAGCCATTATTACCTTAATACTAAAACTAGAAAATAATAGCACAAGAGAAATAATAAATAAACCACCACAGACCAACATCTCCCAAAAGCCTAGAAACAAAAGTCCTCAACAAAATTTTAGCAAATCAAATCCAACGATGCACAAAAATATATATACCATAACTAACTGGGATTTATTTGGGGTATGCAAGGCTAGCTCAGTACATAAAAATGAATCAACATAATCTACATATCGACAGATCAAAGAAGAAAAATCTTATGATCATATCAATTGATGCAGAGAAAGCATTCAACAAAATTCAATACCCATTCATAATAAAAGTTCTCAGGCAGGGCACATTGGCTCGTGCCTGTAATCCCAGCACTTTGGGAGGGCCAAGGCAGGCAAATTGCTTGAGCCCATGAGTTCAAGACCAGCCTGGGCAACATGGCAAAACCCCATCTCTACAAAATACAAAAAAAAAAAAAATTAGCCGCGTGTGGTGGCATGTACCTGTAGTTCCACCTACTTTGGAGGCTGAGATGGGAGGATCACTTGAGCCAGGGGAGGCTGAGACTGCAGTGAGCCATGATCACACCTCTGCACTCCAGCCTGGGTGACAGAGTGAGACCCTGTCTCAAAAAAACAAAAACAAGGCCGGGTGCGGTGGCTCACGCTTGTAATCCTAGCACTTTGGGAGGCCGAGGCGGGCGGATCACGAGGTCAGGAGATCGAGACCACGGTGAAACCCTGTCTCTACTAAAAATACAAAAAAATTAGCCGGGCGTGGTGGCGGGCGCCTGTAGTCCCAGCTACTCGGAGAGGCTGAGGCAGGAGAATGGCGTGAACCCGGGAGGCGGAGCTTGCAGTGAGCCGAGATTGCGCCACTGCACTCCAGCAAAAAAAAAAAAAAAAAAAAAAAAAAACAATCAAAAGAACCTCTCAGTATACTGAGAGGTTTTATATAGTTGGGAACCTTTTCAACCTCATAAGTAACATCTACAAAAAACCTACAGTTAGCTTCATACTTAATAGTGAAAGACTAAATGCTTTCCCTCTAAGATGAGGAACAAAGCAAGTTTGCCTGCTCTCATCAACCTTATTAACATAGGACTGGACATTCTTGCCACTTCAATAAGGCAAGAAAATGAAAGTAAAAAATCAAAGTAAAGATTGGGAAAGAAGAAATAAAACAGTCTCCGTTTACAGATGCCATGATTGTTTATATAGAAAACCCTAAGGAATCGATGAAAACCTTCTAGAACTAATAAGTGATTTTAGTAAAGTCACAGAATAGAAGATCAATTGCAGAATCCACAGAATTCAAGATCAATACAGAAAAAATCTATTGCATTTCTATATATTGACAATGAACAAGTGAAAACCAAGCTCACAAATCAAATTCCACTTAAAATTTGCTCCAAAAAACACTTAGGTATAAATTTTAACGAAATCTAATATAGAGCAATTGTATTATAAAAATGCTGATGAAAGAAATAAAATGTTTATAAAGTTGAAGAAATATACCATGTTTGCAGATGGGAAGAACCAATGTAGTAAAAATGTCAATTCGCCCTGAATTGATCTATAGGTTAAACACAATTCCTACTAAAATCTCAGTAAGTTTCTTTGTGGACATAGACAAGCTTATTCGAAAACTTATATGAAAAGAGAAAGGCCTTTAGAATAGTCAACATAGTTCTGAAAGAGAACAGAGTGAGAGGAATCATGTTTTCCTGTTATGACTCACTCTACAGCTGTGGTCATCAAGACGATGTCATACTGGCAGAGGGACAGACACATAAATCAGTGGAACAGAATAGAGAACGCCGAAATAACTTCAAACAAATATGCCCAATTGATATTGACAAAGGAGCAGAAGTAATTCAATGGAGGAGGGATAGCCTTTTCAACAAATGGTGCTAGAATAATTGGTAACCCACTGGCCAAAAAAATAAAGCTCAACCTAAACTCATACCTTGAACAAAAATTAACTCAAAATGGATCATGGGCTTAAATGCAAAAAACTACAAAACTTCTAGACAGATCTAGGACTAGGCAAAGGGTTCTTAGACTTCTCATCAAAAGCATGATCTGTAAAAGTAATAATTGATAAGTTGAACAAACTTTTGCTCTGTGAAAGGTCCTGCTAAAAGCATAAAAAGACAAATTACAAACTGGGAAAAATATTTTCATATCATATATATATTGAACAAAGTCCTTGTGTCCGGAATATACAAATAACTCTCAAAAGTAAACAATAAAAAGAATCTAATTAGACAAGGGGCAAAAGATATGCACAGACATTTCACCAAAAATAGGTATATGGAAAATAAACACCTAAAACCATATTCTACATTATTAGCCACTAGAGAAATTGCATATTAAAACTACATATAGGCCGGGCACAGTGGCTCATGCCTGTAATCCCAGCACTTTGGGAGGCCAAGGCAGGTGGATCATCTAAGATCAGGAGTTCGAGACCAGCAGACCAGCCTGGCCAATATGGTGAAACCCCGTATCTACTAAAAAAAAAAAAAAAAATTAGCCGGGCATGGTGGCAGGCGCCTGTAATCTCAGCTACTGGGGAAGCTGAGGCAGGAGAATCACCTGAAACCAGGGGGCAGAGGTTGCAGTGATCCAAGATCACGCTATTGCACTCCAGCCTGGGCAACAAGAGTGAAACTCCGTCTCAAAAAAAAAAAAAAAAAACTACATACATATCACTATACATCAGAATGGCTAAAATGAAAACTACTGATAATACCAATTGCTGGCAGAGATCCAGAAAAACTGGATTATTCAGACATTATTGCTGAGAACATAAAATGGTACAATTACTCTGGCCAATAGTTCAGCAGTTCTTTCAAAACTAAAGATGGGCTTACTATATAACCTAGCAATTGCACTATTGGGCTTACACCCCAGAGAAATGAAGACCTATTCTCATGCAGGAACTTATGCATAAATGCTCATAACAGCTTTATTCATAATAGCCAAAAATGGAAAACTACCCATATCTCCTTCAAAGGCTAAGGTGTTGAACAAACTGTGGTATAACCATAGCACGGATGGGTACTTAGCAATAAAATGGAACAAACCATCAATACATGCAATTACTTAAATGAACCTCAATAAAATTACATTGAACAAAAAAAATCTCAAAAAGAGATGCATGATTTTGTTTATATAACAATCACGAAATAACAAAATGGCAAACGAGAACAGATTAGTTGTTGCCAGGGATTAAGGACGGAGATGGGGAGAAGAGGTGGGTGTGATTACAAGACGGTAACATAAAAGAGTCTTGTAATGTTGCTGTAGTGAAGTATCTTGATTACAATAGTACTTATACAAGACTTAAACATGTGATAAACTTTATAGAGTTACACGTACAACACACACACACACAAATGAATACTTGCATAGCTGGCAAAATTAAGTTCTATGATTTGCACTACTGCCACTTTCTTGATCTTGATAATGTACTATAGTTGTGTAATATGTTAACTTGGGATGGGGGGAGTTTGGCATGGCCTGGGGAGAGGGGTCTATGGGACTTCACTGTACATTTCTTTGCAACCTCCTGTTAATCTGCAATTATTTCAAAATAAAACGGTTTAAAAGTATATCCCATAAATTCCTACACAGGTAGTAAAAGTAGGCCACATATTTGACTGTAAGCTCTTGAGAAACCAGTCAGAGAGGAAACAATAGTAATTACACAGTTCACAGGTCTACGAGAAAAAAATAATTGCTCAGAGAGACCAAAAAAAAAGAGGAAGAAAACAATCTTGATAGCAAGTATGGGAAGACGGATCTTCCTCCTGCAGATTCTAACGAAAGGAACATTCTATCTTGAGTTTAGACTCTTGAGCTACAGTCCAGAACCCTGAAGAGTAGCCCTCAACTCTACTTTGTCCTTAAAAATTCTCCAGTGGAAAGTGTCTGTATACTGCTTCACGCGATGCCAGGACCAGTGGCTTTCACAAAGTCTTAGAGCAGACATGATCCCATTTAAGAACACATTCCAACACTAGGGGGTGCACTTCCTGATAGTAGATCACAGCTAAGATCAAAACCCATTACAAAGGGAGGCACTTTTGTAGACATGAACAAAAGCCTTACCAACTCACTTTGCCATTAGGATGCCCTCTCTTTGCCCTTGCCCTGTCTCTCTAACACCTCTATTGTGAGTTTCCTTGGAATTTCCATTCCTCTCATGCAGATACCTTGGTAGGTGGTTGTACCTCCAGCTGGACGGGGAAGTACCGTTCCCACCCCACAGAGACAGATAAAAAAATAAAAAATAAATAAAAAACAAGAAGGAGACACCCTCACAGAGAGGATGTCATTTACACGATGCCCTTCACTAGGACTTGAGCTGACTTAGGGATTTGGGCCAAAACCTCAGCTAATAAAAAAAGTGTTCCTTTACCTCATTCTTCCTTCTGTTTATATGGGACAGAATTTAAGTGTGAGGATGTGGGTCCTCACCAAATACCATCTATCCATCTCAACCCAAGTTTTATAGTAGTGGCTTTCACAGGGATTTTCCTGCTTGCTGCAATCTACAGGGAAAAGGCAAGGAAGTTCACATCCAGGGGCCTTTCTGGCCTTACACAGAGCCCCATCTGCCAAATATATGTGACATTCACTTCCTACTCAACCAATAACTTAAGACACTGAGTTCAAAACTACCCATTCAACGTAACTGACTGACAAGATGATTATTTCAGGTCTCAGAACAGTGAGCAAATGGCTTCCCCCTTAAAGGGCTCTTCTAAAGTCAAGGCATCATTGCTCACCAGTCCAAAAATAAACCCCCAGGAGAAACCTGAAAGTACAAGGATTTGGATTCAGATGATGATCTTGCCAACTTACGTGGAACTGGTCTGAGGTTGTTCAAATGCTTCTTTTGGAATTTTAAGACCAGGGTTTCGCTTCTTGCCTATGGGGAAAGACAAAAGGAAAAAGTTAAGGACTAAATCATAGCAAGATAGCAGAGAAAGAGACTGCAGCAAAGGAAAGAGCTGACCTGCACACGCAGCTCTCATGTCTCCATTCAAAGCGCCACTTCCTACCCAGGAAGTCTGTGAGTGTGGAGAACCCAAGCACCAGGTAGAACAGAGCTTCCCAAATACAGACTGTGGTCATGAATGAGGTTTTTCATCAGTCCAGGGGGCAAACATCAGGATGAGAATGCCAACTCTCTTTTCCTAGGAAGATCTTCCCTTTCTCCCCACTGAGAGTTTGTCATCGCAACTTCCTTATAAGAGTCTCACTCTGTCACCCAGGCCGGAGGACAGTGGCACAACTCGGCTCACTGCAACTTCTGTCTCCTGGATTCAAGCAATTCTCCTGCCTCAGCCTCCTGAGGAGCTGGGATTACAGGCGTGCACCACCATGCTCGGCTAATTTTTATATTTTTAGTAGAGACGGGGGTTTCTCCATGTTGGCCAGGCTGGTCTCGAACTCCTGACCTCAGGTGATCCACTGACCTTGGCCTCCCAAAGTGCTGGGATTACAGGCATGAGCCACCATGCCTGGCCTTGTTTTTTTTTCTTTTTTTTTTCTTTTACACCATAATGGTGATGGCAGACACTTGGTTATAGCTTTTTTTTTCTTTTTAGTGTTAGTAAAGGGTAGTCACCCTTATCTCAGTATCCCACTATTTTCTAAATCGATCTGTTAACAACTACAAGAGTTAGCAATGGAAGTGGAATAAAAAATGCTTTTCCACTGTTCTGCCCTCCCCTTTTCCCAACCACCTGCTGTAATTTGAAAAACTTGAGAGGGATAGAGTAATACTTATTTACATTTGCCCTGTTCCGGAAAGGATTAAGATAACAGATGAGCTTATGCAAGGAGGTTAGAACTTCTTCTTGGGCCAAATGGAAAGGTAACTTGATGTTGATCATACCTGGGCTGAAATTACAAGAGAATTTGGCTCGAATGCTTTTGTGGATGAGTAAAAAAGAACAGACTGAGAAATGCCAGCTCAGGAAGCAGATCAGAGCAAACAAGGGCCTGGAGTGTTCCTCATCCATGGAGATCCTATGTCTCTTTGCACTTGGCAGGAGAAACCAAGGGAGAGCTGGATAGAACAGCTGGAAAGAATGCTACCTCCTGGCCGGGCACAGTGGCTCACGCCTGTAATCCCAGCACTTTGGGAGGCCGAGACGGGTGGATCATGAGGTCAGGAGATTGAGACCATCCTGGCCAACACGGTGAAACCCCGTCTCTACTAAAAATACAATAAATTAGCCAGGCATGGTGGCGGGCACCTGTAGTCCCAGCTACAGGGGAGGCTGAGGCAGGAGAATGGCGTGAACCCGGGAGGTGGAGCTTGCAGTGAGCCGAGATCGCGCCACTGCACTCCAGCCTGGGCGACAGTGCGAGACTCTGTCTCAGAAAAAAAAAAAAAAAAGAATCCTACCTCCTTTCCCACCTCTTCTCTACATTGCAGGTGAGCACTCAGAGATAACACAAGCCCTGGATATGGCCCTGGATAGATCCTAAGGCTGCAAAGAAACTTAAGAAATCAATTCAAATAACCTCCTTGCAGAAAAATGACATCCAAAGACTCCAGTGACTTGCTTTACATCACAGAGGTCAGCAATGACCCAGTCAGAATCAGAATCCAGGTCTCCTGACACCCAGGTGGGAGTTGTTTCTACTATCCTGCAATAGAAGACGTTTAGAGATGACTGGAGAGGGGGCGGGTGAGACGTACACGGGGATTTTGAGTTTTAAAATACCCAGCTGACATCTGGTTCTTCCACGCACCACGCAACTTCTAGAATCACTTTTCATCTGACTCTCAGTTTTCTCAATTGTAAAATGAGGAAGTAACATCAATACTCACCTCACTGGACTGATAGGAGAATCAAAGCAGATAAAATATGTGAAAAAAACATTAAGATACCTTAAGCAGCTGTTAATTAGATTCATTTAGGGAAACAACCAGTACTGTCTCATTTTTTGAAAAGTCATTTAAAAAAATTAATGAAGAGAATTGGCCACATGATTATAGCCCACTGTAATGTATAATGAAATTTTTTCTTTCTATTCCTTCAGAATCCAAAATCAGATCAATTCTGCCAAGTTGTATAAAGCCAGGAAAAAATATGCTTCGCAGTAATCAGCCTAGAGAAAGCCTTTTAGGACCACCTTCAGAATAACAGGCTTTCTCAATTCTCTCCTCATTTGGGTTTACTTACGTATTTTATAAGATTCAAAACACACCATTCACTTTCCTGCTCTTGGAATCAAACAGCTGTTAAGGATGTTACTAAATTAGTCAGTTATTGACATCACATAGAGCTTTCCTATGTACCAGGAACTATGCTAGGTGCTGGACCCAGTTATGAGAATCCAAATATGGCCTAATTCCAACAATTCCCATCCATGCACCTCAGCCAAACAGACAGGGAATGTTATTTTTGATGAGATTCTTCAGTGAGGAATGAATGACAGATTCAACTTGTTTAGATAACTATACAGATAACTACATACAAATTCCAGCACAGGTGACAGATAATTCAGGTAATCCCAAGAGGCAACCCTACAGTTCTCTCAACAAAAACAAAAACTAAAGTAACATATATTTTGCCTATGAAAACTGGTCTCCAGTTGTCATTTAAGCAAACCAAAAGGAGAAGTTACTCTTAAATTCCTACATCTTTCTCTTCTTTACCTCTAACTCAGTTCTTATAAGATAGATGTAAAGAGAAATAGCTATTTATTGAGAAAAGCCCTTTGGAAAACCTTAATATAGCAAGTAATTAGTAGCAATTCTTAAAAGCAATTAATTATTACACCATAACTTAAATCACCAAAACATCTATACAAAGAAATAGTTAAAAAAAAAAAAAAAGAGAGAGAGAGAAAGTTTTTGGCACAGAGACCAAAGGAATAAAAGACCAAAATAATAATAAAGTCCTCAAAGTGGGAGGAGAAGGCCTTTGATTCTCTCCCCAATCACTTTTACACCCAGCCACCCCCCCAGCCCCCCACATCAACATCATTCTTACCCTGAATTTACTGCCTCCTAGTTGAAATTGCCAGCCCCATGTCTCCAGACTCTAAACCCTTGACTATACATATAAGTTGGACATCTGCATATCTTAAACCTAATATTTCCAAGTATATCAGCTCCTCAGAACAACGAGAAAAAAAATAGATGCAGGAGACACAAAACCTAGTTGAATTACAGTGTTAGAAAATACTCTGCCTTCACGTTAAAAAGTACATCAAATAAAATACAAATCACAAGCACCCACAGCAACATTCTGCAGTTCACTTACTTGCCCATCTCTGACAGAGCAGCACAGTAAGAGACCAGCAGAGGCGACTCTGGTGAGGTTTTCGAGGCTGCACGGAAGGCCGGCAGAGGAAAGCCTAACAGAAGTCATTCTTCACTTAGCTCCAAAGACCACACTTCAGCAGGGAGAAACAGAACTGAACAGACTCCACCCCCTCCTCAAGTTCCGATTGCAGCAAACCTCTGCAAGTTCATTGTTCCGAGGAAATTGCAGTTTCAGGAAGGGAGAAGGGAAGTGGGTCTATGTGGACACCCAGGCGTGACATTAATCATTAACCAGACTTGGAGGAATAAATCTATAAATCTGGACGGTACCATGTTCTGCAGCTTTTCTATAAATGCCTCTTTCATTTCTTAAAAGAAAGAGAAACAATATGTGGTCAGTTTCCAGCTGTGTTTACTTCACAGCAATCTGTTCCCCCAGGAAGGCAGCCAACACCTGACGCTAACATTGAACACTGTTAAAAAAAAAAAAAAAAAGAAAAAAACAACAGGGGAGGGAGCACTATGAATAATAAAGCTAAGTGGCCAACTATGTTCAACAGTCTTTGCCTTTGATATTCTAAAGCAAAGCAGAAAAAATGTCAGAAAAAAAAAAGGCTTTCTATGATGTCACATGCTAGCAACAAGCCTTCTCAGAAAGAGAGAATTCTGTAGATTTCTGCAGATCGCAACAAGCCTCGACTGCTTATTAGCACAGTCTGCAAAGGGTAAGCCTCGTCGGCCTGATTGGGCATATGCAGCACTATATTGCATCAGACCCTGTTACACCCATGACTGTGTTCTCTGAAAATAGTGTAGTCCCACCACGCACATATATTTGCAAAATTCATCTTAAACCAAAGCAAAGCTGGGTCATTATAATCCTGGCGTGCAGCAAAATGGCACTGGAAAAAAAAAAAATTGAAAAAGGCTTGCCAATAGTTAGAAAATATTTCCCAGGCCACAGAAATGTTCGCTAGCTTTGACTGCACCGAAAATGATGGGGTACACGAGAGGTCTTGCACACACTCTGAGAGGGTAAGCACAAAGCACTCCTCTGATGTTCCTCATTACATAAAACAGAAGATTAGGTTCCACTGCCAACCCAAACAGCATGAGAAGCCCACGCGGTCAACAGAAGGTGGCATCGTGAAGATACGCTGATGCCTAAATATTTGTTAGCTTGGCCGAGGGTTGGGGGCGCATGATTATGAGAGTTTATGATTATTGACACAGCTTCACAAAAGGATGGCAGTGTTTCCAGTGCCAAATTTATTTTAAAAATCTGTTTCCCAATATGAATAGGATTTCCAGCCAAGTAACTGGCAATCTAGAGGCCTTGGCTGCCCTCTCCTTACTACTTGCATCTAGGCTTACGTTCCAAGGGTAGTTGGCAATAAAATCAGCAGTGAAGTATCATTCAGTGTTATTAAATTGCAATCATCATATGCAAAGCAACGAACGAAGCAGGGCAGGGGAAGAGGTGTGCAGGAAGAAAGCTGGCTTTGCAACAGCAATGTAAAAGTGAACGGGGACCCTGCCATCCTCCAATCTTCCAAAACCACTGGCTCTTATATACCACTGAGATTCCAACCACTGAGGACAAATCTCTCTGGAATTACTAAAGTTTAGAGAAGAAAAGCTGAAAAGCTCTTTTTTTTTTTTTTTTGAGATGGAATCTTGCTCTGTCACCCAGCCTGGAGTACGCTGGCACAATGTCAGCTCACTGCAACCTCCGCCTCCCAGGTCGTGTGATTCTCCTGCCTCAGCCTCCTGAGTAGCTGAGATTACAGGCACCTGCCATCACGCCCGACTAATTGTTGTATTTTTAGTAGAGATGGGGTTTCACCATGTTGGTCAGGCTGGTCTTGAACTCCTGACCTCGTGATCCACCTGCCTCGGCCTCCCAAAGTGCTGGGATTATAGGCGTGAACCACCATGCCTGGCCTTTTTTTTTGAGACAGAGTCTCGGTTTGTCACCCAGGCTGGAGTGCAGTGGTGCTATCTAGGCTCACCAAAACCTCCGCTTCCCACGTTCAAGCAATTCTCATGGCCCTCAGCCTCCCAAGTAGCTGTGACTGGGAACACAGGCACGTGCCACCCCACTCGCCTAATTTTTGTATTTTTAGTAGAGATGGGGTTTCGCCATGTTGACCAGGCTAATCTCAAACTTCTGACCTCAGGTTATCTGCCCGCCTTAGCCTTCCAAAGTGCTGTCGATGGGACTACAGGTGTGAGCCACTGTGCACAGCTGAAAAGCTCATTTTAAAACCTGCAGTTGGTTTGATTTCAGAGTCAGAATGAATCTCCTAAGACCTTACCTTTGCTCATACTGTTTCTTCTACCTGGAGGGCTCTAGCTGTCTTGCAGACAAGAACTCAACCTTCCAAATTCAAAACCTCCCTCATAGAACCTTCCCAGAGTTTCCTGAACACAACCTAAGGATTACTATCCACACATTACTGCTTTCACATTCTGGCACCTTACACTGGGCCTGCAACACTGTATGAGCTCAAAGCAGCTTCCCTGAAACTTTGATATTTTAGTTGAAAAATGTCCACTCTCTCTAAAATAGATCTCCATGACCATCTTCCACTCATTTCCTGCATACCTTTTCTCACAATCTAGAATTATTTTATTTTTGTATTTATTTATTTACTTCTGCATTTATTTATTACTTGGTTATCTACCTTTCTCCACTAGAATACAAGTTCCATGATGGCCAACGATTTTACCCAGCACCTGCACATCATAAATATTTGTTGACTGAATGTTTGTTATTCTTTTCTCAACTGTTTTGAACATTTGTACAGAGCTCTTCGAAAAACAAACAAAATGAACCACCAAGAATGGAATGGAAATTGCACAAACCTCTGCATCAATAAGAATCATTTCAAATCCCAGCTGTCCCACTTAGTGACGTAACGTTGAGAAAGTTTCTTATCTTAAACTAAGTTTCCACACCTGCAAACTGGAGATGATGTACAGTCTCCCCAGGTCATTAAGAGACTCGATTGACACAGTGCGTGTGAAGAAGCCCAGCAGGGTGTAGCATAATATAGGTGCTCAATAAATGCTTTCTTTTTGTTGAAAACAAAAAATAAAAAAAAAATGCTTTCTTTTCTCCCTTCCATGTTTGTGCTTATATTTTTAAAATATGATCTAAGCAGAAATGTTCTCTGGATGGCATCTTATTTCTTCAAATTCCATGCTCCATTCTCCCTCTTTTGTGTTATTTACGCTAGAATGACATTTTTCAAACATCTCATCAATCCTGAATCTACCTCTCTTTGCGCCCACTGACTGTGGGAACTTCTCCAGGTCTATAGACTCAGGATTTCTGGGACTGAGTGTAGTGAGTGCTTATAATTTTACATTGCCTCAGTATCCATTTTTAAACCTCAGTTAAACTACCTCATCAGAAGCAGGGCTCAGTCACTCTCGACACGGTTTCTAATACCATACTCCACCAGAGTGGCTCCAAACCAGTGGCCAGAGATGAAACTTAGAGACATCTCTCCTGCCTAGCAGGCTGGCCTCCCTACTTTCCTGCCACTTCCTTTAAACAGACCATGCAGACATTTGCCCACAAACCTAAGATGACCACCTCTCAGTCACACTGTGACTTCCTAGAACTAATGCCTGCTTGCTTTAAGCCTAGCAATTAAAGCTCCCTGCAGGAAACTGGATAACGCCCTATACCCAATAAAGACATTGGCTCACTGGTCCCTTCTCTGTGTGTGTGTGTGTGTGTGTGTGTGTGTGTGTGTGGCTTCCAGGTGTGTGTGTGTGTGTGTGTGTGTGTGTCTGGCTTCCAGGTATGCTGGGTGCCATACAGAGTCTCTAAGTGCTAAAAAGTCTTAAAATCTCACACTATAGTTGTGTCACTGAAGCCACACTTGCAATCTTATCCCTACGGGTGAAGCTGCCCCAAAAGGACCCATGCAGGTAGGTCCCCTGCTGATGCCCTTTTGTCCAGGTCTCTCAGCTACTGGGGACAGTAGTTACCAGCTAAGTTGATAGAGTGAGGCTTCAGGATCCATATATTTTTTTAAGTTTCACAAGTGTCTGAGAAATCAGCCACAGTTAAGTAGCCCTTGTCTACCATATGTCTATGTAAAGTTGTTTTGTGTTTGTTTGTTTGTTTGTTTGTTTGTCTTGTTTTACCATTTCTCACTTTATGATGCCAATGTCACTTTCCTCCCAGGCTCTTGTCACTTCCCCCACAACCCACCAGTTCTTTCTGATTAGTAAGAATTAAATTCCAAGCTAGCTCCTCATGGTGTTATCTCCATCTTTGAGCTGAAATTGTCAGTCATTCCCCAGGGTACACATTGCAAGGGTCAAAATTTATTAAGATGCAAATTCTGCCATCGAAGCATCAGGAGATATGAAAACCCAACTCCATAACAACAGTGGGTATGTGTGATGTGCAATACAAGCATTGCACCCTGAAAGCAGGAGAGAAGAAGCAAGACAAGCAACACTGAAAAATGGTCTCACATACGAAGTGGTATTTGAAGTGGCCCTTTGATTTTGGTAGGATTTAAGGGTATCTGAGGGTTTGTTATACTTTATGTCTCCTTTATATATATTTAAATGTTTCCAAAATCAAAAGTTTAAAACGATAATGGGTAGGATTTTGACAATCAAGACTTAGAGAGACAATAAGGGGATTCTAAGTAAAACGAGGATGAAATATCTTTGTAAGGAGAAGCACTGTGGTATATTCAAAGAATTCTGAGTTTTCTACTCTGGACAAAGTGAAAAGTGGTGGAGAGAGAAACCTGGAGGAGGAGGTTGGAGTCAGAGATCAAAATACTGTAACTAATAAAGTTTAAATTTCAGATGTAAAAAGAGAAGTCATTTATGTTTTTCAGTAGAGGAACGTCATGCCACATCCATGCTTCAGAAAAAAAAAAAAAGATGTAACAAGGTGAACTGATCTAATATCAGGATGTTTTGAAACTGTGCTACACACACACTCGTGCATAAACCCACATACTGTCATGCCTTGATGTTTTATGCCTCCAGGTCTTTGCTCTTACTTTCCTCAGAATGTTGTTATTACCTGTTTTCCCCAGTCAACTGCGACACTCAGCTCAAGTATGTTTTTCTCCAGGAAGTCTTCCATGAAAGTCTCCAATACAATACTCTGTGTTGCCACAGTACCCTGAACCTTCCCATGCTGATTAAGTGAACCCATCTGTTCACCCATGTCTTCCACTAAAAATGTAAGCCCTTTGAAGTCAGGGCCCATGTCTTCTTACCTATGTACAGAGTTTAAGCACTAGACCCAAAAATAAGAGATAGAGACCACAGCAATCTGGCTCACAAATAAGCTGCTTGAATTTTGCAGATGCAAAATCTATAGGCTCTGGTCACTCACTGCATAAGAGGAACAAAGGAACAGAAGCTAAGTAGTAGTAGTAGCAGTAATAGTAATAGTAGAAGTATTGCTACTAGTAGTAGTAGTGGCAGTAAAAATGATGCTCGTCATCTGGCTTTTCCACCCCTAAATGAAGTTAAGTGAAAGAGGAAAGTCAGGTCAGTGGGGGTGGCCAGTGGGGAAAGGACAGATCATGAGTTCCAATTCAGATGTATTCAGTATAAGATGCTGCAGGGACGCATGGCAGAATTCAAGCAGGCAAATGGAGCTTAAGAGAGGGACAGGAGGAAATGTGTAGATCTGGGAATGACAAACAGAGAGGTAGAAAGTTGCCTGAGACAGACAGGGAAACAAGAAGAATGAAAGAAGGTGGCCAGGTGAGGTGGCTTATGCCTGTAATGCCAGCACTTTGGGAGGCTGAGGTGGGCGGATCACCTTAGGTCAGGAGTTCGAGACCAGCCTGGCCAACATGGTGAAACTCTGTCTCTACTAAAAATACAAAAAATTAGCCGGGTGTGGGGCACACGCCTGTAGTCCCAGCTACACCGGAGGCTGAGGCGGGAGAATCGCTGGAACCCGGGAGGCGGAGGTTGCAGTGAGCCAAGATCGCACCACTGCACTCCAGCCTGGGAGACAGAGCGAGACTCCCTCTCAAAAAAAAAAAAAAGAAGGGAAGGCAGCCAGCCAAGCTAAGAACATTTTGAAGAATCGGTGAAGGACACAAAGAATTACGTTCCTGTTAGAGGAGAATGAGCCAGCCTGTCCACCCGCTAATTGGGAAATGGCCCCACGTTAAGAGAATAAAAGTGCTCAAATGGGTTTTCTTACAGCTTCACGTGATTAAAGCTAAAAAAAATCCTAGTAGACCTTTTATGTCATGTTAACAATTTGGTGTTGACCAACATGTTCTTAAAAGAACCTAAAAGCAAATCACAGCCAATGCCCTGAGTTATGTTCTAGGCCCAGGGAGAAAGCAGGAGGCAGGCAGTAGGGAACTCCGACTGTCTCAGTTCATCTCCTTCCTCACTCATGGGCTGCTTCACTCATTAGCATCGATCGAAAGGAAATGTAGTCATAAGGGTGTTAAAAACATCACTTTAAAATCAAAATATGGCAACGGGTTGCAAAGAAATTTAGTGGCGTGCTCGAGCTTTTCAAAATACACGCTGGGTTTTGGTTAGGTTTTAAAAAATACATATTTTTTTTTTAGAGATAATACTGAAATGTTTACGAGTGAAATGATATTATTCTAGAATTTGCTTCAAAAAAAAGGCAGGGTGGGGGATGGAGATACAGGTAAAATAAGATTGGCCATGAGTTGGTCATTGTCAAAGCTGAGTGCTAGATACCTGGCAGTTACACAGTCTACTTTTGAATATCTTTGAAATTTACCAAAATAGCCAGGTGCAGTAGCTCAAGCCTGCAATTCCAGCACTTTGGGAGGCTGAGGCGAGTGGATCACCTGAGGTCAGGAGTTTGAGACCAGCCTGGCCAACATGGTGAAACCCTGTCTCTATTAAAAATATAAAAATTAGCTGGGCATGTTGGTGGGTGCCTGTAGTCCCAGCTACTTGGGAGGCTGAGGCAGGAGAATCACTTGAACCTGGGAGGTGGAGGCTGTGAGCCGAAATCTCACCACCGCACTCCAGCTTGGGCAACAAGAGCGAAACTCCATCTCAAAAAAAAAAAAAAAAAAAAAGAAATTTACCAATATATAAAGATGTTCTTAAATAGTAACAGAGTCACAGAAAATTCTGTTTTAATAGTTAAAAAAGTGGCATAGTGAATAAGAGGGGTGAATTTTTTTTTTTTTATGTGGAAGTAATGGATTCTTTTTTTCCTCTGGTCCAAGACCACGATTTTGGGTTTTTGTTTTGTTTTGGTTTTTGGTTTTTTTTTCTAGACAGAGTTTCGCTCTTGTTGCCCAGGCTGGAGTGCAATGGCGCCATCTCGTCTCACCGCAACCTCCACCTCCCAGGTTCAAGTGATTCTCCTATCTCAGCTTCCCGAGTAGTTGGGATTACAGACGTGCGCCACCATGCCCGGCTAATTTTGTATTTTTAGTAGAAATGGGGTTTCGCCATGTTGGCCAGGCTGGTCTCAAATTCCTGACCTCAGGTGATCCACTCGCCTCAGCCTCCCAAAGTACTGGGATTATAGGCGTGAGCCACTGCGCCCGGTCCACAATTTTATTAGCACTCTGATCACCTCCCTTTTAACCAAAGGAAACTCCAAGATAGTAACTTTAATTCAACCAGCTGCTTGAAGACTAAGGGGTAATAAAAAAACAAAGGAAAGTTCTTCATCTGCAACCCCTCCCCTAGAATGCTATCAGTACAGGGTCTATTCTGCCTCCCACTCAGCTCCATCTGATTTCTTTGGAGCTGCATTCTATCCCGATGCCACTGGCCCTTGTTGGGGTACACATTAGTACACCTTACAAAGAGGCCTCTGGAATGCATGTCCCTGAGGATGTTTTGCATTATCCCTACATAACGTTCTCTTTATAAAGACTCAGGGGGAAAAAAAAATGTGTATCAGTAGCAGAAAGAATTGGCTTCTCCTGCATAATTGATCAATTCCTGCCTAGAGCAAATGAGAATGACGTTTCCTTCCTTGGGTTAATGGCTAAAAAGCTTAGAGCTAAACTAGGAATTATATTCATATTCATTTCTGCGTCACTGCTTTTTTGCAGGTCTACTTCGTTTCTGTTTTATCCATTCTTTTAATAACATTTTATTATAGGACATTTTAAATGCAGGCATACACTGCATAATGATGTTTAGGTCAACTGTCACCTGGTGACATGGTAGCCATCATAATGTCATAGTGCAATTCATTACACACATGTTTGTAGTGCTACGGGTGTAAACAAACCTACTGCACTACCAGTCATATAAAAGTACAGCACATACAATTATGTACAGTACATAATATTTGATAATGATAACGACTACGGTACCAATTTATATATTTACTATATTCTACTTTGTATTGTTATTTTAGAGTGTGCTCCTTCTACTTATTTTTTTTAAGTTAACTGTAAAACAGCCTCAGGCAGTGTCTTCAGCAGGTATTCCGAGAGAAGGCATTGTTATCACAGGAGATGACAGTTCCATGCATGTTATTATCCCCTGAAGACCTGGGACAGAATGTGGAGGTGGAAGACAGTGATATTGATGATTCTGACCCTGTGTAGGCCAAGGCTGATAGGTGTATTTGTGTCTTGGTTTTTTAAAAAGTTTAAAAGTAAAAATTAAAATAATTTGAATCTACAAAAAGCTTAGAGAATAATGATATAAAAAAGAAAATATTTTTGCACAACTATATGTTTGTGTTTCAAGTTGAGTGTTATTATAAAAGAGCCAGAAGTTTTAAAAAAATTACAAAGTTTAGAAAGTTAAAAAGTTATAAGCTAAGGTTCATTTATTGTTGAAGAAAGAAAAGTATATTTATAAACTCAGTGTAGCCTATACAGTGTTTATAATGTCTACAGTCATGTACTGTAATGTGAGGCCTTCACATTCACGCACCACTCCTTCACTGGCTCACTCAGAGCAACTTCCAGTCCTGGAAGCCCCATTCATGGTAAGTGCCCTACACAGGTGAACCATTTTTTATATTTTATACCATATTTTACTATACCTTTTCTATGTTGACATACACAAATATTGGCCATTTTGTTACAAGAGCCTACAGTTTTCAGCACAGTCACACGCTATCCCAGTTTGTATCCTGGGAGCAATAGGCCATATCATATAGCCCAGGTGTGTAGTAGGCTGTGCCACTGAGGTTTATGTAAGTACATTCGATGACGTTCACACAACGACAAAATCACCTAACAATGTTTCTCAGAACTTATCCCCATCATTAAGCACCAAATCACTGCATAGGAGAAAATAAACAAAGTAGTTATAATCAACCCCTGTATATCTATTTCCCCAGCTTCAACAATATTGACTCATGGACACTTTGTTTAGTCTGTATCCCAACCTCTTTCCCAGACATCCAATTATTTCATCCAGATACTCTTCACCAAATATCCGTAAAAGAAACTGACTATTGAAAAAATAGTAACCGTAACAGCATTATCACACTTAAATAATTTCTTAATATCTGCTCAGTGTTCAAAATTCTAACTCTCACAAAAATCTCAAATACTTTAAAATTACTGTGTGTTTGAATCAAGATCAAAATTAGGACCATGCCTCATAAGCAGTTAAGTTTCTTAGTTCCCTTTTAATGAAGGGGCTCTCCCTTCATTTTGTTTCTTTCTTTCTTTCTTTTTTTTAAAAAAACAGAGTCTCACTTTGTCACCCAGGCTGGAGTGCAGTGGCGCGACCTTGGCTCACAGCAACCTCTGCCTCCTGGGTACAAGCGATTTTCGTGCCCCAGCCTCCCAAGTAGCTGAGATTACAGGCATGTGCCACCATGCCCAGCTAATTTTTGTATTTTTAGTAGAGATGAGGTTTTGCCATGTTGGCCAGGCTGGTCTCAAACTCTCAGCCTCAGGTGATCTGCCTGCCTCGGCCTCCCAATGTGCTGGGATTACAGGTGTGAGCCACTGCACCTGACCTCCCTCCGTTTCTTTTTGCCTCTCCCTTTCCTCTCCTCCTGCAACTTCATGCAATTATTTTGTTGAAGAAATGCTGGCCATGTGTCCTGTAGTTTTTTCCACTGGATTCTGCTGCTCTGATCCCTTATTATTGACTCACACATCCCTCTGTTGGTTAGAAATTGATCAGATTCAACTTGATCAGATTGTTTGGCAAGACCACTTTGTAGGTGGCCTCACTTACTTTTAATTTACGCCAAATTGCTTAATTTTATGCAACCTAGCAAGCTAACTTAAACTCTTAATGAAAAAAGGAAAAATGAATAAATATAAATGAATAATCCCTCAGCAACACTTGGTAATTAACATTTTCATCTCTGTCAATTTGATAGGTACAAGGGTACAAGGGGTGTCTCATTGTTTTGAATCACATTTTTAAAATATTTAATGAAACTGAGTATATATATATATATATATATATATATTTTGTTGTTGTTGTTGTTTCTTGAGACGGAGTCTTACTCTGTCGCCCATGCTGCACTGCAATGGCACAGATTGATCTCAGCTCATTGCAACCTCTGCCTCCCGGGTTCAAGAAATCCTCCTTTTATAGACGTACACTACCATGCCCGCCTTATTTTTGTATTTTTAGTAGAGACGGGGTTTTGCCATGTTGGCTAGGCTGATCTCAAACTCCTGACCTCAGGTGATCTGCCTGCCTCAGCCTCCCAAAGTGCTGGGATTACAGGCATGAGACAGCATGCCCGGCTGCAGCTGAGTATTTTTTATATATCCACTGTCATCTGTATTCATTTTTCTGTGAACTCCCTGTTCAAGTCATCTGCTCATTTTTATAACAGGTTATTATTATTGTTGTTTTCTTTGTAAAAGAAGGCATTGCCCCTTTTGTAGTTAGTGTTGCAACACACACACACACACACACACACACACACAAACACATACACTGTTTTTTTTTCCTTTTTGGTTATATAAAATTTTAAATTTTTACATTCTTTCATGTTCTCTGCATTTTCATAAGGTAAAAACATTCTTTCCGCTTCCCCAATGGCCGGATAGTTCTTCCAATATCACCTATTAATCCGTCTACTTGTTTCCAAATGAATTGTATGCAACTTTTTAATATTTAAGCCTCTTATTCTTTTGTATAATAAGTTCATTGGCTGACGTGTCTAAAAAACATATGAAATATTCATGTAGACATCTTCCTTTGATCCTCACTTTAAGAGAACTCTTTCTTGCTTTTCACAATTAAAAAAAATGATGCTGGCTTTGGATTCAGCTGAATAGACCAACTGAATGATTTTTCTCATGTTGAGGAGGTATTTCACTATTTACATTTTACTGAGTGGGCTAGGCTGAGACGGTTCCCAAGGACATGCGCATATCCTAATCCATGCAACCTATGAATGTTATCATGCTAACTTTTTGCAGATGTGATTAAATTAAGGATTTTGAGATGAGAAGATTATCCTAAATTATCCAGGTGGGACTTAAATGCAATCAGAAGTGTCCTTCCACAGAGGGGCAGAGGGAGAGTAGACACATGCAGAGAGGAGAAGGAGAGGCTGAGTCAGAGACTCCGGTGATGCAGCTGCAATCTAAGGAATGCCAAAGGCCAGCAGCCACCACAGGCATGGATTCTCTCCCAGAGCCTCTGGAGGGAGCCTGACACGCCAACACCTTCACTGTAGACTTCTGGCCTCCAGATGTCAGAGAAAAAATTTCTGGTGTTTTAATGGGACAGAATACAGAGTCCAGAAATAAGGCTGCACACCTACAACCATCTGATCTTCGACAAAGTGGACAAAAACAAACACTGGGGAAAGGACTCCCTATCCAATAAAATGGGCTGGAATAACTAGCTAGCTATTTGCAGAAGGTTGAAACTGGATCCCTTCCTTATACCATATACAAAAACCAACTCCAGAGGGATTAAAGATTTAAATGTAAAACCCAAAACTATAAAAACCCTGGAAGACAACCTAGGCAATACCACCCAGCCATCGGAATGGGCAAAGATTTCATAATGAAGATGCCAAAAGCAACTGCAATAAAAGCAAAAATTGACAAACGGGATCTAATTAAACTAAAGAGCATCTGCACAGCTAAAGAAATTATGAATAAACAGACAACCTACAGAATGGGAAAAAATTTTTGCAAACTATGCATCTGACAGAGGTCTCATATCCAGCATCTATAAGGAACTTCAACACATTTACAAGAAAAAAGTAAACAGCCCCATTAAAAAGTGGGCAAAGGACACAAACAGACACTTTTCAAAAGAAGATATACGTGTGGCCAACAAGCATGTGAAACAAAGCTCATCACTGATCATTAAAACCACAGTGAAATAACATCTCAGACCAGTCCGAATCAAAGCAAAACCACAGTGAAATAACATCTCAGACCAGTCTGAAAGGCTATTATGCAAAAGGGAAAAATAATAATAATAATAACAGATGCCAGCGAGGTTGCAGAGAAAAAGGAACGCTTATACATTGTTGGTGGAAGTGTAACTTAGTTCAACTATTGTGGAAAGCAGTATGGCTATTCCTCAAAGAGCTAAAAACAGAACTACCATTTGACCCAGCAATGCCATTATTGGGTCTATATCCAGAGGAATAGAAATCATTCTACCATAAAGACACATACACGTATATGTTCACTGCAGCACTATTCACAATAGCAGAGACATGGAATCAATCCAAATGCCCATCAATGATAGACTGGATAAGAAAATGTGGGCTGGGCATGGTGGCTCACAACTGTAATCCCAGCACTTTGGGAAGTCGAGGTGGGCAGAATAGCTGAGGTCAGGAGTTCGAGACCAGCCTGGCCAACATGGTGAAACCACATCTCTACTAAAAATACAAAAATTAGCCAGGTGTGGTGGCACATGCCTGTAATCCCAGCTACTCGGGAGGCTGAGGCAGGAGAATCGCTTGAACCCTGGAGACAGAGGTTGCAGTGAGCCGAGATCGTGCCATTGCACTAAAGCCTGGGTGATAGAGTGAGACTCCATCAAAAAAAGAAAGAAGGAAAGAAAGAAAGGGGGGGGAGGAAGGAAGGAAGGAAGGAAGGAAGGAAGGAAGGAAGGAAGGAAGGAAGGAAGGAAGGAAGGAAGGAAGGAAGGAAGAAAGGAAAAAAGACAGTGTGGTACATATACACCATGAAATACTATGCAGCCATAAAAAAAGAACGAGATCACATCCTTTGAGGAATATGGGTGGAGCTGGAGGATATTATCTTTAGCAAACTAATACAGGAAGAGAAAACCAGATATCTCATGTTCTCACTTATATAAGTGAGAACTAAATGAGAACACATGGACACACAGAGGGAACAACACACACTGGGGCCTATCAGAGGGTGGAAGGAGGGGGAGGGAGAGGATCAGGAAAAATAACTAATGGGTACTAGGCTAATACTTGCGTAATGAAATAATCTGTACAACAAACCCCCATGACACAAGTCTACCTATATAACAAACCTGCACATGTACCCCTGAATGTAAAACAAAACTTAAAAAAAAAATTCTGGTGTTTTAAACCATCAAGTTTGTGGTAATTTATTACAGCAGCTACAGAAAATTATTAAATAATATGCTGCTATCAGAAATGGGCAATGAATTTTGTCAAATTTTCTTTCAACAGTTATTGAAATAATGCAGCATCCTTCCTGCCACACCCACATTGCCACATTCTCTAACAAATGTATTTCTTACTTTTCCCATGCTCTTCTCTTCCTTTCCCTACCCCACTTTCACTCTCTTGCCTTCTTAACTGCTGTAGCATTTGGCCTTCAGAAGCATCTTGTGATCCTGCATTGCCAGTGGCGACAGAAAGAAAGAACTGGCTGATCCCTGGACTCGAGAAACATCTACAGAGTCTCCATTTGACGATATAAGAAGGCAAAACAACCAAAGTTGAGAAATTAACTGCAAACTATAAAGAATGGATATTAGCAGACGAGTCCCTCCTGCTCTTCAGTGGAGCAAGTAAGGAGGAGATGCTGACCCCCTTCCAGGTCTTTCTAACTCAATGCCATCTTGGAGGAAAAAGCATAAGGAAGAAATGCAGCCTCTTCCCCAGGCCTGAAATTCCTCATGAATTCTGAAACTCTTCATGTTCTCTGCCAACAAGAAACAAGAGGGTAAAGAAACCGCGGCCAAAATAATAGAAAATGTATGGCAAGATTCTTTACCCTGTAACTCAAACCCTGCAACCTTGAAAACCTCAGTTTAAGCCTTTGCCCCATGGCTGTTTCTGCAATGTCTAGTTACCTTTCTTTCCAGAGAAGCTGTACGTTTGTGAGAGTCATGTTTTGCAAACCATAGCCTAGCAAAAGAACACAGTGGCCTTTGCCTTTTGTTTGGCTACATACTTTCCTGGCTTAGTGCATTTCCCACTGGTGACACTTCTGGCTAGGGGTTCAGGATGCCCAATTAAAAAGCAAAGACAAAGAAATTGCTTCAAGAAAATCATAAAATTTAAATCTGAGATTTTCTAAAAAGAGAACGCTAATCTACAAAAGCAAACAACTTATTTTCAAAGTACTGTAGTTGGGTTCATGCAAGTGTACTCATTTCAATATTAACTAGTTCAGATCCTCACGTAACCCTTAAAGTGAAAATTCCACAGTCCTATAGAAAGATTTAAACTCTTAGTTTTTAACTCCTGAAGAGATAATCATTACCGTAATTAACAAATATTGCTTCAGGCAATGCCATAACTCAGGGTATCAAAAGAAGTGGAGTTCTGTAGTCTTAGGTAATAAGTCTGGAAGTTTTTCCAGGCAGGTCACCTTGAAATATCTAAATCAGTTAATCGCAAAGACTGAGCAACAAGAAAAAGTATATAAATTCTCTATTGTACCAGAACCATGTTCCACCTATGTGATCACAGAAATGTGGGTGAAATGTATTAGAGTAAATATGTTCCATGTAGTCTCATATACACTGTAACCTATGCAATGTTCCCAAACTTATTTAATTTTTCCTTTTTTTTTTTTTTTGAGACAGAGTTTCACTCTTGTTGCCCAGGCTAGCGTGCAATGGCGCAATCTCAGCTCACTGCAACCTCCATCTCCCGGGTTCAAGTGATTCTCCTGCCTCAGCCTCCTGAGTAGCTGGGATTACAGGTATGCACCACCATACCTGGCTAATTTTGTATTTTTACTAGAGACGGGGTTTCCCCATATTGGTCAGGCTGGTCTCGAACTCCTGACCTCAGGTGATCCACCCACCGCAACCTCCCAAAGTGCTGGGATTACAGGCATGAGCCACCACACTCAGCCTTATTTTATAACTGCAGTTTTTATTTTAGATTCAGGAGGTACATGGGCAGGTTTGTTACATGGGTATATTTTATGATGCTGAGGTTTGGACTGATCTCATCACCCAGGTAGTGAATACAGTATCCAACAGTTAGTTATTCAACCCTTTCTCCCCTCCCTCCTTCCCCCTTCTACTAGTCTCCAGGGTCTATTGTTGCCATCTTTATGTCCACGAGTACCCAAGTGGACATAAGTGTTTAGCTCCCACTTCTAAGTGACAGCATGCAGTACTTGCTTTTCTGTTCCTGCACTGACTTGCTTGCATCCATGTTCCTGCAAAGGACATGATTTTGTTCTTTTTTGTGGCTGAATAGTATTTCGTGGTGTATACGTACCACACTTTCTTTATCCAGTCTATTATTGATGGGCATTTAGGTTGAGTCCATGTCTTTACTACTGTGAACAGTGCTGCAAGGAACATATGTGGGCATGTGTCTTTTTGGTAGAACCATTTTTTTCTTTTGGATATATACCCAGTAATGGGATTGCTAGGTCAAATGGTAGCTCTGTTTTAAGTTCTTGGGGACATTCTCAAACTACTCTCCAGAGTGGCTGAACCAATTTACGTTCCCACTAATAATGTATAAGCATTTCTTCTTCTCTACAGCCTCACCAGCATCTCGTTTTTTGACTTTTTAATAATAACCATTCTGACTGTCTCATCGTGGTATTGGTTGCATTTCTCTGACGATTAGTGATGCTGAGCATTTTTTTGTATGTCTTCTTTTGAGAAGTGTCTATGTCTTTTGCCCACTTTTTAATGAGGTTATTTGTTTTCTGCTTGTTGATTTAAGTTTCTTACAGATTTTAGATATTAAACCTTCGTTGGATGCGTTGTTTGAGAATATTTTCTCCCATTCTGTAGATTGTCTGTTGACGCTATTGTTAGTTTCTTTTGCTATACAGAAGCTCTTTAATTCCCAAACTGATTTTAATGGCTAATCAAAAATATGAGGAGATAATTTATAATATTTCCTGGATACAGTAATTTCATAAGATTTTCTTAAAGTTGTAGGTTTTTATTGGATTGATTTTAAGTAAATATTATTGATGGAAATTCTCACAAGTCTTTATTATTGGGAAGCAGAATTAAAGACTGAAGGAAGTATCCACTCATATCTATACAAAGTCAGATGATTTTAAAGTCAACAAAGTTATATGTAGTAAATTGGAAAACAACACAACAAGACCCTGTGAAAAAGAGACCTACTGGGAAAGGACCAAGCCCCTTATTAGCAGTGAAAACTTGGGATGTTATTAGTCTAAGCCCCACCCTTAACATGGGAAAACCAATATCTACCTTGGTGGCATTAAAGGAGCGAATCAATATATGCTGTGATGCTCAATAAATATGTCTGGGATAAATGAACGCTGCAAGTTACCAGTCAGCTACACTGCTGTTTCTGGCAGGTACCTTCTTATTAACAAGTGGCTGCTCATGAGAATAATAATAGCACCTAGAATTTATTGCGTATGTGTTACATGCAAGGCACAGTTCTCAGCATTTCACACGAATTGCTTAATTTAATGATCACTACAGCTGCATGGGGTATTACTTCCTCTGTTTCAAGGACCTTGTCCAAATACACAGAGCTTGTACAGATGTAAGCAGTCGGCTTTCCCATATAATTGTATTTAGTCCCTCAGCTGAAATTACTCTTCGTCACAAGTCTGTTTCCACTAGCTCGTGTAAGGATTATTGCTGAACTATGTCAGGGCTATATATAAATTCTGGTATCCAAAGGAAAAAGTCCAGGACTAAAGCCACTGTACAGGCTTTCTACTCACATGTCCAGGCTCTTCTGGATCACACAGGCAGGTTATAAAACTGTTTACTAGAAACTGTTTCGACACGAAGGTCTATCAAGGGAGATCTAGACTCAATCAAAAAACTAAATTGCCACGACCTTTGCCCAACGTATTTTCACCTTCCTGGACTTTGGTTCCCCTGATGCTAAAATGGAAAACATTTGGGCAATCGACTAGCTAATTTTCTCACTAAACGGTGCTCTGGTGTTTGAGAAGGGTACCACACCAGCTTTACAGATAAGGTCACCAAGTTTTGTATTCTTCAATAGCTCTGTGGTATGTTTACAAACGAATGCCCCTACCCTAAGCAGGGGGTATGGATGACATTGAAAAGCCTATTCCCTACTTGACATAAATTACTTTAGCAGAAGGGTAAGGCTGAAGTGACTATTTGAAAAGTTGTGTCTGTGATCCTTATTTGCAGATGCTGAGCAAGATCAGTGCTGTTTGTGTTATGTGTGGCAATGTCCCCTCTCAATATCAAAGTAAAGGGCTCTTAGTCCCTTAATGGATTCCCTGCTCGCCTTATCCCAATGATATTCTCAACCTGATGCTTCTCACTTCCTGGTAGAACACTCGTCAGTCTCAGACTAGACTAAACACTCAAGATCACTGAGACTCTGAAATCTGGCTTCGTGCCAGAAACCTTAACATTCAAAATGAAATGAACACACTTAACCAAATACATCTTGATGACTCTCTCAGGGCATTTTCTGTACAGGGAGAACTTCCATCTCTTAATCTCAAGAACGGTACTTTCTCCCCCAAGAAACTGGCCCATTCTCCAATGCCTAAAATATAAACAAACAAAGTGGGACACCAAATAACACTCTCACTGCATCCAGCCCTGTAGCCAGAATATGAGTCTAATTACAGTTGTTGGGCTTCAAGTACCACAACTTGGAAAAACAATTTAGAAAATGCCTTCTCCTCCTTGTGGCCACCCCACTTCTCCTTCACATGCAGAATGCTTCCAAGTATGATATGTTCTAGACTTAATTTTAGCACAAGGCTCTTTGCTTTGTAACTCTGGTCTCTTCATTCAAAGTTTACATAAATGGAAATAGGAAAATACACAGACTTTTCAAAAAAAAGTTGACTGTGAGAAAATAAAGATTGTAGTCTATTGAGAAAGACATAAACATCTAAGGAAAGTTTTGATGCTTGGGACTTTTTGTACATTTGTTACTACTTTCTAAAAAAAAAAAGATGGGAAATTTGAGCAACTGTCAAGCCAAGAAAAAAAGCCCATGAGGGAAAGGGTCAAAAGAGTCCAGAGAGGTACACAGAAATGATGAAGCAGTGTCCCAAGGGACAACGTGGGATCAAGAACACAGGAGACAGGTAGCTTCAGAGACAGGAGTGAAGGATGTCTCTCTTTAAGACAAGAAGGAAGAGGGGCAAAAGGGGGTGACAAAGAGAAAAATCCGATGTGAAGGGAAGCCGAGAGAGGCACTCAGTATAGATGTATAACAGGGTGTTCTGCCAAGATTTCCCATGGGGTCCTAGGCAACACGAAGCCAAGAAACATTCGGAACAGCCACAGTAGGTCAGCAAAGGAGTTCCCGTAGTTTCAAATGAAATTTTACCCAGTACTCTAACAGTGTATAAGCTTCTGAAGAAGTAATCAGTGTTCCATAGAGACAAGAGAAAATTGAAACAGGCAAACAACTCTGCAAGGCTGAATTGCAGGCATGAACTAAAACTTCCTTCTTTCTTCTAAAGGCCTCCTCCATTCCAAAGTTGCTCATCCTAAAACCTGAAAAAAAAATGACTCAGAAGTCGTTCCCATCTCAAGAACTACCCACGAGTCTCAGCAGACACATGTGAGTATGAGATGTGAGTATGGGATACTTTTCTAGAAATTTTAGAATGTTTGCTACTTAAGAGTTTGAATTATTAATTTCAGAGTTGGTCCATGATATTACCTTTGCACTCTGATTCTTATTAAAATAGCTTTATTGAGATATAATTTACCTATTCACCTATTTAACATGTATTTCACCTATTTAAATTGTACAATTCAATGGCTTTTAGAATATTCGGAGTCGTGCAACCATCATCACAATCCATTTTAGAACATTTTTATCACCCACATAAAAAACACCATACCCATTATCAATCACTCCCTCTTTTCCTTCAACACTACCCCTCCCTCTAGCCCCTGGCAACTACTAGCCTACTTTCTGTCTCTACAGATTTGCCTATTCTAGATATTTCATATAATGAAATTATACAATATGTGCACTTTTGTGACTGGCTCCTTTCACTTTGCAAAATATTTTCAAAGTTCATCTGTGTTGTAGCTTGTATCAGTAAAATTCTTCCTTCCTATTGCTGAAAATATTCCACTGTATAGAATACCTGTGCCATCTTTTATTTATTCATTCATCAGTTGATGGGCAGATATGTATTGTTTCCACTTTTTGACTACTATAAATAATGCTGCTAAGTACATTCATGTACAAGTTTTTTGAGTGAGCATTTGTTTTTAATTCTCTTGGGTATATACCTATGAGTGAAATTGCTGGGTCCAACAGTAACTTTGTATTTAACCTTTCCTGAACCTGCCAACCTGTTTCTCAAAGCAGCTACACCATGTTACATTCCCATCAGCAATGTGAAGGGTTCTAATTTCTCCACATCCTCACCTACACTTGTTATTTTCTGTTTTTGTTACAATAGCCATCCTACATGTGAAGTAGATCTCACTGGGGTTTTGATTTGCACTTCCCTGATAATCATTGATGTTGAACATAATTTCATGTATTTACTGGCCATTTATAGATCTTCTTTGGTAAAATGTCTGTTCAAATCCTTCACTCATTTTTTTAGTTATCTTTTTAGTATTAAATGAAAGGTTCTTTACATGGTCTACATACAGATCCTTTATCAGATACACAATTTATAAATATTTTCTCCCATTCTGTCAGTTGTCTTTTCACTTTCCTGACTGTATCCTTGCCACAGAAAAATTTTTAATTTTGATGAAATCTAACTTATCTATATTTTCATAGGTGCTTACAGTTTTGCTATTATATCTAAGAAACCATTGACTCATCCAAGGTTGTGACAATTTACACCTATGTTTTCTTCTAAGGGTATTACATGTTTAGCTCTTATATTTAAATATTTGGTTCATTGTAAAGTAGTTTTTGTATATGGTGGGAGGTAAGGGTCAAAATTCATTCTTTTACATATGTATATCCAGCAGTCCAAGCAACATTTGTTGAAAAGACTACTCCTTCCCCCCTGAATTGTCTTGGCACTCTTGTCAAAAATCAACTGATTGTAAATGCAAGGATTTATTTATGGACTGTCGATTCTATTCCATTTGTCTATGTCTATCCTTAATCCAGCATCACACTGTGTTGATTACTGCAGCTTTGCAGTAGGTTTTGAAATCAGGAAGTGTGATTCCTCCAAGTTCATTCTTTTCCAAGGTTGTTTTGGCTATTCTGAGGCCTTTAAATTATCTTATGAATTTTAGGATTAGCCTATCAATTTCTGCAAAGAAGTCAGCTGAAATTCTCATGGGAACTGCATTTAATCTTCAGATCAATTTGGAAACTACTGCCATCTTAACCATATTAAGTCTTTTGACTCATGAACATGATATGCCTTTGCATTTATTTAGATCTTCTTTAATAATCTTTCAACAGTGTAGCTTTCAGAGTATAAGATGTGCATTTCTTTCGTTAAATTTATTCCAAGGTATTTTATTATTTTTGAGGCTATTATAAAGGAAATTGTTTCGCCATATTTTATTTACAAATTGATCACAGCTAGTGTATAAAAATACAATTGATTTGTGTATGTTAATCTTGTATCCTGCACCCTTGCTGAATTTGCTTGTAAGTTCTAATAGTTTTCTTAGTGGGTTCCTTAGAATTTTCTATATATAAGATTGTGTTATCTACAAACAGAGATCATCTTACTTCTTCTTTTCCAGCGTGGATCCTTCTGATTTCATTTTCTTGTCTAGCAGTACAATGTTTAACACAGATGGCAAGAAAAGACATCCTTATGTTGTTCCTGATCTATGGGGGATGTCCTCTGATTTTTGCTTTGACTCCTGCCAAGCCCTCATGAAGACAGTCATCACTAGATTAATAAATTAGGGCCTGGTCTAATATAGGAATTTCTCCTCATCATTAAAAGTTCCATAAGATGATAGCGAAAATATAAATTGGTAAAGTCCTTTGAAGGAAAGCTTGGCAAAAATCTGTCTTATGAATGCATAGTCCTTTTGTCCCAGCAATTCTACCACTAGGAATATATACTAAAGATACAGCATCTCCCACTCATGCAAAATGATGTATGTACAAGTTTTTTAAACGCAGCATTGTCTGTAATAACAACTGTCTAACAACGGGAGATGGCTAAATGAGGAACAGGGCATTCACACAATGGAATGCTATGGAGCCAAAAAAGGAATGTGGAAGTTTTTTTATGTATTGACGTGGTACGATCTCCAAAATACATGAAGTGAAATAAGATGCAGAAGACTATAAATTACCATTTGTATAAGAAAATGGCAAAAAAATACACAAATGGAATTGCTTATACATGCATAAAATATCTTTGGAAGACCACATTAGAAACTGGTAATATCAGCTGGTTATGGGGAAGGCACACTGTTGCTTGTGGATAAACATAAGAGAAGGACATTCTACCGTAAATCTTCAAAAACTTTTGCAATTTTTGAACCAAGTGAATATAGTACCTATTCAGAAAACTAAGTTTAAAAAAATAAGTAATAAATCACATACCATAAAAGCCAGAAAATAGTTAATAGCAAATAACTGAACAGTCTACGAAGGACTGAAAAGAAACGGTGAATGATGGTATCAACAGTCCTGACATTGCCAAAACCTAGGTTCTTTTTCTGAATCTGATGCTAACCAGAAACTTGAAGACATAAGTTGCCTAACTTTTGTGGACTCAATTTCTTCATCTAAAAACCCAGGGATCAGAATAGTTAACTTTACAGTTCATACAGCTAACTGAAGTCAACTTTTTCTGGGGCCAACCCTACATTAGAACTTTAACAGGCATTTAAATCTCACAGCCACCCTATAAAAATGAACTATGTCCTTTAAAAAAAAATTAAAAATAGGATTACCATATAATCTAGCAACTCCACTTCTAGGGATATATCCAAAAGAATTGAAAGTGGGGTATTATGGGCCAAATTGTATTCCCACAAAATTTATGAAATCTTAACTCCCAGTACCTCAGAACATCATTTGATTTGGAAATACCTTTTTAAAGAGGTAGCTACATTAAAATATGGTATTTAGGATGGGTCCTCATCTAATATGAATGGTGTCCTTATATGAAGAGGAAATTTGGACATGGACACACAGACGCACACACACGAAAGATCACGTGAAGATATAGAGAGGGACAGTCATTTATAAGCCAAGGGGAGAGGCCTCAGAAGAAATTAATCCTAATGACACCTTGATCTCAGATGCCTAGCCTGCAGAATTACGAGAAAATAAATTTCTGTCATTTAAGTTACTTAGTCTAGGGACTCTGTTATGACAGCCCTAGCAAACTAACACACGGTCTCAAGGAGATATTTGTACACCCATGTTCATAGCAGTATTATTCACAATTGCCAGAAGGTGGAAGCAACCCAAGTGTCCGCTGACAGGTAAATAGATACACAAAATATGGTAGATACAGACGACACACAGATGATGGAAGATGATTCAGCCTTAAAAAGAAAGGGAATTCTGACACATGCTACAACATGGATGAACCTTGGAGACACTATGCTAAGTAAAATAAGCCAGTCATAGAATGACAAATACTGTATGATTCCACTTAAACAAGGTACCTGGAGTAGTCAAATTCATACAGACAGAAAGTAAAGTGATGGCTACTAGGGGCTGGAGGAGGGGGAAAATATTGGGGAGTTACTGTTTAATGAGTGTGGATTTTCAATTTTATAAAATGAAAAAAGAGTTCTGGAGACAGATGCATACCAATGTGGATGTACTTAATGCCACTGAATTATACTATAATGATTAAGATGATAATTCTATGTTGTTGTATTTTACCACAATTTAAACATCTTTCAAAAGGAAAAAAATGAACTATTATTCTCTCATTTCACAGGTTCAGAAACTAAGGTTTAGATGCTAACATTCTTTTCTTAAGTTCTAACAGTTGGTATTCCCATCCAGGTCTGAATCCCAAACCAAGCTAGAAGTACTGCTTTTCCATCCTACCATTAAATTATCTCCAAATTCAGGTTGTTTTCAGATGATTTTGCTTCCCCAACAAGCATTCTGCTTGTTTAGCTACCCTGGAGGTGTACGCTTTCTTCAGAAGGTTACTTGAATCATTCCCATGCTTCCCAATCTCTATATTCCTGATGGCACTATAGCCTCTTGTTTCGGGATCCAAAAAGAGGAAGAATGAAATGGGCTTTTTCCAAAATACCCAGTGGCTCTAATGACAGATGCCAAGACAGCTTCCTCCTTGTATGCCAAAGGCTACATTCTCTGCAGTTAAACACATTACTACTTCTCCTCAATTGTCTCAATTTCCAAATGCTGTTGGACCAGAAGCTTTGCTCTCTGAAAAGCTGAAACTAGTCCCCGGGGTAAGACTATGTGGAGAGTCCTGTTCCCCGTGCTTGCCAAGTGGCAAACA
Source organism: Hylobates moloch (assembly GCF_009828535.3). NCBI lineage: Eukaryota > Metazoa > Chordata > Mammalia > Primates > Hylobatidae > Hylobates > Hylobates moloch. The sequence continues at coordinate 13,851,576 of NW_026652290.1, read as the reverse complement.
GGTTAGGGCTGCTGAGAAGAACGGAATGTCCTGTGAAAAAAAGGAGGGACATAGAGGTAGCCACGAGCAATACGGGTTGCTGCCATAGTGTTTCATGTGCTGGGGAACGAAAGTGAAAGAACATGAAGGAGCTCAGGGTACTGATGCAAAATTCTAGGAAATGATGCTACATTCTTTAGAATGCTCGGCTCTCCAGAATATAAGCCCCTGAATTGCTGGAAGATTTTTAAAAATACTTTTTGCTTAAATTTTATGAACAAACAAAAAAACATTCAACCTGGGAATATCATATTAATTCTCCAAATCCCTTTATACTGTGAAAGAGCCAAGAGCTAAGTAACTCTGCAGCCAGAGTTGAGAGGCCAAGCCGGGTGGATCACTTGAAGTCAGGAGTTCGAGACCAGCTTGGCCAACATGGTGAAATCCCGCCTCTACTACAGATACAAAAATTAGCCAGGCATGGTGGTGTGTGCCTGCAATCCCAGCTATTCGGGAGGCTGAGGCAGGAGAATTGCTTGGAGGCAGGAGAATTGCTTGAACCCAGGAGAGGTTGCAGTGAGCTGAGATCGCACCATTGCACTCCAGCCTGAGCAACAGAGCAAGACTCTGTCTCAAAAAAAAAAAAAAAAGAACAAAAGGAAAAGTACATTTCCTGGGCTCAGCTCCCCAAATATCCACACAGTGAGGTAAAATCAGTGACATAAGCCTCCAAGTCATTGCTCAGATTCTGTCGTGTTACTGAAATTTTGTTACATTTAATACAGATGGAGTATACTTTGTCTGAAATGCTTGGGACCAGAAGTGTTTTGAATTTTTTTTTTACTTTGGAATATTTGTACATGCATAATGAGATATTTTGGGGATGAAACCCAAGTCTAAACATAAAGTTTATTTATGTTTCACAGATACCCTTTTACACATAGCTTGAAGGTAATTTCATACAATTATTTAAAATAATTTTGCACATGAAGCAAACTTTGTGTTAAGTACCCGAGTGTGGCATTTTTCACTTGTGGCATCATGTTGGTGCTCAAAAAGTTTCACATTTTGGAGCTTTTCGGATTAGGGATGCTTGACCTGCACTGCTTGGAAGAAGTAGGCCATGAACTAGGGCTAAGAATTTTTTTTTTTATAAAATACATAGCTACAGCTATTGTAGTCATCTCTTTCATCGCAGAATGCATCCTGTTCTAGATATTCTGGCAGAAGCTGTGATCACCGGTCACACCACATTTCCTTCTGAGTGTTTACACAACCACATTATTTTTCAGTGAATTGAATACTGTATAAGCACAGGCTGAAACACAGCCACATCAGACCTAGAAAGAAAAATGGAGACACACACGTTCAATATGCATCTAAGCTCAAAACCTGTCCAAAGTCTTCAACCTCAGAACCTAAGAGAAGTTCGCCCCTGTGCTAGCTCATGGCTGGCTCTGGCACAAGGCAGGCAAATGTCTTATCCAAGGAGCCACGTAAGCTAACAGTGCCACCAAGAAGAGAACTGGAAGAAATAAATACATAGCACTTTGATTCACTCATCCTCTCCTCAAATATTTACTGAATACTTACTATACGTTAGTTAGCGCTGGGCACTATACACTACACCTTGAAAGTAAAATATGAGGCCAGGCACCGTGGCTCATGCCTGTAATCCCTGCACTTTGGGAGGCCGAAGTGAGTAGATCACCTGAGGTCAGGAGTTCGAGACCAACCTGGCCAACATGATGAAATCCCATCTCTACTAAAAATACAAAAAATTAGCTGGGCATGGTGGCAGGCGCCTGCAATCCCAGCTACTCAGGAGGCTGAGCCAGGATAATCACTTGAACCTGGGAGGCAGAGGTTGCAATGAGCTGAGATTGAGCCACTGCACTCCAGCCTGGGCAACAAGGGTGAAACTCCGTCTCAAAAAAAGAAAGAAAGTAAAACATGAATGAGAGCTAGCCCCCTACTCCTGTCCACCCCCATCTTCCCATATGTCTCTTCTGGAATGATTAAGTTACACAGTGATATCCCCAGAGGCTACAAGAAGGACACATATGCAATGGTAACTTCCTGCGTGGCCTGAATGAGCTGAGGGAATGGGGAAACTAGAAAGCAAATTGGCCTCTTTGGTTGAATTCTCAGTCTTTGGAGAAGTTGTCTATAGCTCCTTCCACGCTGCCTACCAAGTACAATTCAAACTATTCAAACTGGCGTTCAAGCGCCTACCCCAGCTGTGCTGTATTCTGTGTCCACTCCTAAGAAATAACTACAAGGCACTCAAATGGAAGTCCCGCTGTTTCCCGGAACACACCCAATCTTGGTCTGGACTCTACTTTGACTATACTAATCTTGCCACCTTTAACACCTTTCCCTGTCCTCTCTCCCTGTAACACATGCAAACCGCTCTCTGTTTATGAAGAGTTCTTTTTCCGGCATTTTTGTCCAATGCCCTCTTCCTATGAACCCGTCCCTCATCTACTATCTCCTTCCCTTCCCTTCCACCTACAAGACTAGAAAGTTATCTGTGCATCTGCTGCTTTGCATAGTCATACTAGGCCCAAAGCAGGAACTTAACAGATGTCACATCTGCTAACTCTCCCAGTTGCATAATGAGTTGATATCCTCATTGTGCAGACGAGAAACTGAACTTTAGAATAGTCAGGTAAATAAACCAAAGTATTAAAACTAGATAAGAGTGGAGCTAGGTGTGGCTTGCTCAAAGCCTGCATTTTCCTCATTAGACCCTTTGGAGTGTAGTGTGTGCATGGGACACAAGTTATGTAACACTCCTAATTTATCTCCTCTCACCTCCCACTTCAGTCCCCGATGTGGCTTTCCAATCCAGCAGAGGTTCCAACCAACTTCCAAACAGGTGCAACTTGATAGCACCTCATCTTTGGCTGTACCAGATGCCTCCTATCTCTGGACTCCTGCCCTCAGACTTCTCCGACACCTGAAGGAAGCTTCTGGGACAGCTGACATGCACAACCTGGGAGCTAAAACATGTGGGACCAGCTGTGACCAATGAACAATGATGGACAGGAGACGATAACCCCATTAGTTCCTTACAGTGCTGAGATAAATTTCATGAGTCTCCTAGAAGATCTGATGGGATCGAACATCAGTTGTCCCTAGCATGACCGCTGTACTGGCTTTCCTTCCTTCCCTATTTCATCCCCCCCCCGTCCCTCCTACACCTTGGGATCACATTGACAAATAAGTCTCTTTCATGCAATTCCCTATTTCAAGCTCTATATTCAGTTAGCAGACGGCAGAAATGTGGTCCAAAGCAGGAGAGGACTCAGCAGCAGCAGGCTGTGACAATCTGCCTTGTCACTCAAGCCATGTGAATGAGAAGATCCAGTGGTGGCTGGCTGAATGCATGACTCCCCTGTGGATGTCAGCCAGAGTCTTCTTCTCAGACACCCAGTGCTAGCACAATGGCCCCATGGATGAGATGGCTCAGGTGGCAGGATAAAGGCTGTATGTGGGCTCGGCATTGTGGGCTTTCTCTTAGCAATGACCTAGCTATTACCACTGCTGAATGGTCCAGCCAACCAATAGCAGAGGGAGATGCCAATCTCTATAGCACCTTCACCAACATCAGCCAGGCCCTTGGGGAAAGGCTGATCATAACAGACCACTTCCACCCCAAAAAGGAGAGGGGAGATAGAAATTCATGCTTACATAAATTGACATGTACTCCAGTTTTGGGTTTGCTTTCTCCGCCTTTAGGGTCTCTGCAAGTGCCACTATTTGAGAACATAAGAATGCCTAATCTACCAGTGTAGTATCCCACACAACATTGCTTCAGACCCAGGGATTGATATATGTCAAAGGAGGTGCAGCAATGAGTGTATGAGTAGGGACTCCATGAGTTTTCTCATATACCTCCTCATTCAGAAGCATCCAGCTTAACTGAAGACTGGATTGGCCTGTTAAAGGCTTAGTTAGGAGACTAGCCTGAGAAACACAATCTGCGATTCCAGTATCACCTTGATTCACGCCCCAGCCCTGGAATTTCTGCAAGGAAGCTTGGTTTTTTGGTTTTGTTTTCGAGGGGTTTTTTAGTGAAGAATGGTGTCAAAATCTGGGTACCAGGTGTTCTCATTGTTATTGGGATATCATTTCTTCTTGGTCCTTTTAACAGGCAGAGCTAGGAAATATATGACTGTATGTATACCTATACATATATATGTCTTCACACATATTTATAAATATACATATACATACATCTGCACATAAACACACATATATGCATTCACTCTTGCATATTTTAGAAATCATAAATTCAATTCACACCAATATGCCAATTCCAGTCCACTCCATAGGGCTATTTCTGCCTTTTCTCATTTGCTCAACCTTATTACACACCTAAAAAGGGTTTCGAGATTGCTTCATCCATACTACTGCATGGTTCTCATCTTAAGAGTGATGAAACGTTGCTCCAAAGCTACCCGGCAGGATTACACTCCTCTTATTTGTGAGAAACGTATCACATACCCATGGCTGAATCAGTCTCTAGCAAAGGAGACAGGGGACCATCATGATTGGTTTAGACCCATCATTCTCCGCCATCCCCACCACCCCTGGGACCAGACGCCAGGGCCCCCTCTCAAACACACCATCCCATGGAGGAGGGTGAGCTGCCTGAAGATAATAAGGTTTCTCATAGGAAGAAGGAATGCAGGCTACAGAACATGGTTATGGGAAAGGCAACAAACTATCTCCTATATTAACCCACAATCCAGAGTGGAATAGGCAACATAAAACTTCTGAAATTATATATAAAATGCTCTTTGCGTGTACACACGTGAGAGGAGAAAATCCTCAGTCATCATTTTCTCAGAGGGCTCAGTGACCCACGAAAAGTTTAGAACCATTTTCATTTTAAACAAACACAGATTTCAATCTTAAGTTGAACAAGAACAAGAGGCTTCCAGGAACTTAAACCCTAATTCAGAAAATACAAGTGTTTTCGCAATCTCATTTATTACACTCTGCTTCGAGGGCAGGAATCAGAAGACTGCACAGGCTTTGTCAAAATACAAATGTTTGTCTCAATTTGAGTCCTCTTTGAGCTTGTTCCTAGAGCCTGACTTTTCAGGCTTCTAAGGCAATTAAGGGGCACTGAATCCTCAGCGAATTAGACATGCTGCCTTTTAAATTCTCATTCTTCTAAAGAAAAAAGGGGATGGAGCAGGAGTCCCTGAAGGAATAAAGGAAACAGAAGTGCAAACTGCCATAAAGAAGAAGTGAATCCATGGCTTAGGAGCTAAAGAGCAAATGTCAAGGCAGCTTGTCAGTTTCAATGTGCCCTTGGGATTTCATCCCATTGGCCCCAAATGCAGCATTCAGGGTCCTAGAAGTATTACCACCATCTGGAACAGCTGTGGTCATAGAAAGAGATCAACTTGTCCAGAGCTTTAATCCTCTAGGGCTTCTTCAACAGTTCTATTTAATCTATCTGAAAAGGCTTAGTACAAAAGCATCTACTGCAGCCATTATGCAGGGGAAGAAGGAGAGAGGGAGCATTAAAAAGCATGTGCTTTTGGGTGTGGCTCTTACATTTTTGCCAGGCGGACAACTGCTGTTCGGGCAGAGATGAATGCATGGAATCTAGAAGATTTTACTCAGCCACCTCAGTCAAAAAGTGGCCCTATAAAACGATCATCCAAATGAAAGACTTCTGAGAGTAAAAGAGGATACTATTAATGATTAAACCAAGACAAAAGCCACGAAGCAGGGCAGTCTCAGCCAACCTATGACATCCTCATCAATCAGTACTTTATATTACGCTCCTCTGCTCTGGTCTCTGTCATTGACTCAGCACTTCGTATATGCCCAACATTGCGTTAGTATCATAGAGAATATGCAAAATTAATTAAAATGAAATAGCATACCATAAATACCGTAACACACCAAAACATGTAGTCCTTGCCCATACGGAGCCAGCTCTTCACATTAACATTACTCTGGCCGCCTTGAGCAATAGCCATTTGGCTAGCCCTAAAATTAAAATTAACTGATGTTTACTCTGAGCTAAGGCATTAGGAGCATTTATTTGCATGCTTTGGTTTTTAAATCTTTGATTCAGAATATGTCCAAGTGACTCATTAGTCTATTTTGGGCTTGGGCATTAAGCTGCATTCAGAAAGTCTGGCTTACGATCACACATACCAGGGTAGAGGGAGGCTCTCCTAAGAAACCACTGGAACACCTGCCAGAGGTGATGAAACCAAACAGATCTGATCAATAACACCTTGAAAATAGATATATTGAACGCTGAACATATTTTTACATTTTAAGTCAACTCCAAAGTGTCTCCTGGATCAATAATCATTGATGTACATTAACTGCCATTCTCTAGTCCTCTTAGCTAAAAACATTTCAAACCTAGGACCCCCAATTTCTTGCACTTTTCAACACTGGAGGGGGACAAAAGTAATTTTACCACTGATGCTTAAAAAAAATGTACTTTTAAAAATAAATACCATAGATTTCCTGAGTTCAAAAAGAAGATATTTATCATAAAATTTAGAAAATAAAGAAAGGTATAAGGAAGAAAGCTGAAATTACCCAAATTCCACTAACCAGGAAAACTGCTATTAGTATTTTGATGTATTACTTTACAGCCATTTTTGTACACAAACCTGTAACTACATATGCTTACATAGATATAGAATTTTCTCATAAAATTGGGACCATACTGTGTATATAATTTTTAATACCACTTTTATCCCTTGGCATTTTATTGTGAACATTTTCTGCAGAAATTAATCCTATTTTTGTAAACTTTTTTCAGTTGCAAATTATTCCACTCAAAATACAGTTAAGTACTCACTTAACATTTTCAACAGTTTCTTGAAAACTGTGACTTTAAGCAAAACAACATATAATGAAATCAATTTTACCACAGGCTAATTAATATAAACAAGAATAAGTTTCCTACGGCATATTTCTGATCACAAAAAATAACCAGATTTCTAAATAAAGACCAAGACACATCTAATATTAAACACTGAAATGAAAGTGGGCTGTGCATACATTTAAGAAAGATGAATAGGCCAGGCTCATTGGCTCACGCTTGTAATCCCAGCACTTTGGGAGGCCGAGGTGTGTGGATCACTTGAGTCCAGGAGTTCGAGACCAGCCTGGAAAACATGGTGAAACCCCATCTCTACTGAAAATACAAAAAATACAGAAATTAGATGGGCATAGTGGCGCATGCCTGTGGTCCCAGCTACTTAGGAGGTTGAGGCGGAAGGATTGCTTGAGCCCAGGGAGTAGAGGCTGCAGGGAGCCAAGGCCATACTACTGTACCCCAGCCCGAGCAATAGAGTGAAACTCCATTTCAAAAAAAAAAAAAAAAAAGAATAAAACAAGTAAGATAATGATGTTGCCAATTACTCCAGTTCAAGGTGGCCAGATCTTATCCCAGTAGCTCAGAGTACTGAGCTGGGACCCAACCTGGACAGGATGCCATCCCGCCTCAGGGTGCACCCACCCTCACCCACACTCACTTAGATGGGGACAATGCAGACACGTCCACTAATCCACATGCACATCTTTGAGATGTAAGAGGAACCCTGAGTGCCCAGAGGTTACCCTTGCAGACACGGGCAGAATTACAAACTCCACACAGACAGCGGCCCTGGTTGGGAACTGATTTTGTTTTCTCATCAACACTATAATAAAACAATGTTGAATGAAATGGCATTATTCAAGGACCTACTGCACTACAAATCTTGCTTGTAACGATGCATATTTATTTGTAATTTATTATTGTTAATGTTAAACTTTTTTTTTAGATTCGGGGGTACCTGTGCGGCCTTGTAACAGGGAGTATGTTGCTTAATGCTGAGATTTGGGCTTCTATTGAACTCATCAAGTAACCAAATGCAGAGCTAGCATGCATTTGTAGCATGTGTGAATATGTTTGGCTCTTTAAAAACACCAAGTTGAAGAACAATATATTAAGTCACTCAGTTTTACAGGACTTGAAATCAACATGCTCAGAATAACCCAAGGCCTCTGAAATGAATAAAGAGATAAAAATAAGGGTGGTATCAGACTACTTTCTCTAAAGGCCAATCAGAGAACAGAAGGACATCCCTGGGGGGAAGATGTGCTAGACACTGCAGCTTCTAGAAACAGATAGTCATTTTTAAATCATACGAAAACATTCATCTAAACATTTTAATACTTTCTACAGGCTTTATATTTGTGTCAAGCACTGACAATACAAGGAGGGCTAAACCATAATCTTTTCTCTCACAGACTTTACAGCCTACAGAATAATACAGATTTAAAGTTGACACTTTGTTGTGTTTTTTAACATATGAATTGCTTATTTATGGAATTTCTTATTTGCTATTTTGGGCTTTTTTTTTGTTTTCCTTTATTTTATTGTATTCTATTATTTTAGATTCAAGGGTACACGTGCTGGTTTGTTACATAGGTGTATTGCATAATGATGACGTTTGGGCTTCCAGTGTACCCATCACCAAAACAGTGAACATTGTGCCTAGTAGGTAATATTTTTAATCCTTACCCACTTTCCACTCTCCCCTTTTCTGGAGTCCCCAGTGTCTATTATTTCCATCTTTATATGCACACTGTTTAGCTCCAGCATATAAGTGAGAACATGCAGTATTTTGTTTTCTGTCCCTGAGTTACTTCACTTAGGATAATGGCCTCCAGCTCCATCCATGTTGCTACAAAAGGCATAATTCCATTCTCCTCTAAGTGGATGCTTAGGTTGATTTCATGACTTTGTAAAGCTGACATTATGAATGCTCGAGCCCACTGAAAGCTGGTGGTTGAGAGTGAGCAAAATGAAATTATACCAAGTCAGCAAAGAGTATAACAACAGTTCTTTTCCACTTAGTACATTTCATTTTTTTCTACCCTATTTTGATAGTTTGAGATATATGCTCAATCAATTAATTTACCTGCAATGAAGTTATTATATTGAAAAACATATACTGAGCTCTTCCTATGTGCAGATACTGTCCTAGGTGCTGTGAATTTCACAATGAAAGCACCATGGCCTCTGCCCCTACAAACAGCCAGGGTGAGGGTGTGTTTCAAGGCTGGTTCCTGGAAAAGGAGTGTGCATTGGGAGGTGGGGATGGGAGATGGTAAAAGGGAAAGTGAGAAGAGGCAAGGCATTCTGGTAAAGGCCATAAGCAAACACACCATCAAAAGCAAAGAGGTGTGGTGTGTCCAGAGGGCTAGGCAGAATGCGTGAGGAGGTAGTGTCAAGTTCTAGGCAAACAGCACCAGGAAACAAAAACAGAGGTAAGCAGGTAGTGCCGTTGAAGAGTTTGAAGCAAGGTTGGTATGGTCACATTTCTGTTAGATGATGCCCTGCTTCATACTTCATTGACAAAATAAAAGCCATGAGATGGCACTTCACTTATGTCCCATCACAATGTCACAAAGCATCCAAATCCTCCATCTTCCCTTCTATTCACAAGGGGGCATGTCCCTCCCATTAAAGGTCAAGCTCTCTGCTGGCTCTGGATTCATCCACTCTTGTCCTAGGAAAGATTCCAGTGCTTCCTTGCAGGGTTTCCTCCCTTCCCTGATGGAAGAAGCATCTATCCTCCCTGGATAAAGGATTCCAGGGCCTCATCTTAGTGATGCTCCAAGTATCATCATCATGCTACTTTTGCCTGGTTTATTCTTATCAGCAAACATCGTTTGTATTTGCCTAAAAAAATGCTTCATTTCATTCCACATCCCCTCCAGCCATAATCCAAGTTATCTAAAGAGATGTCTACACACTACATTGTTTCTACTTTATGGTTTTCTTTTTGCAACAGGGTCTCACTCTGTCATCCAGGCTGGAGTGCAATGGTGTGATGAGGCTCACTGCAAACTATACCTCCTGGGCTCAAGGGATCCTCCCACCTTAGCCTCCTGAGTAGCCAGGACTACAGGCACACACCACCATGCCCAGCTAACGTTTTGGATTTTTTTTGTAGAGATGGGGTTTCGCCATGTTGCCCAGGTTGGTCTTAAACTCCTGGACTCAAATGATCCACCCACCTCAGCCTCCCAAAGTGCTGGGATTACAGGCGTGAGCCACCATGCCAGGCCCACTGTTTCTACTTTCTAACTTCCCCTTTCATTGCTCCACCAGCCATGATATGGCTCTCCTTTGCCATCATATGTCCGAAAAAGCTCTTGTCAAGGTCATCAACCACCCCTATAGATACTTTTCTCTTTATTTACTTATTTATTTTTTGAGATGGAGTGTCACTCCATTGCCCCCAGGCTGGCGTGCAGTGGAGTGATCTCGGCTCACTGTAACCTCTACTTCCCAGGTTCCAGCAATTCTCCTGCCTCAGCCTCCCAAGTAGCTGGGATTACAGGCGTCTACCACCATGCCTGGCTAATTTTTTGTATTTTTCGTAGACACGGAAAATACCGTGCCGTGTTGGCCAGGCTGGTCTCGAACTCCTGATCTCGTGATCCGCCCGCCTCGTGATCCACCCACCTCAGCCTCCCAAAGCACTGGGATTACAGGTGTGCACCACTGCACCTGGCCGCCTATAGATACTTTTCTCATTTGACTCTACCTTTGTGGTAGGCAGAATAATATCCACTCCACTCTCAAAGCTGTCCATGCCCTACTTCCCAGATTCTGTGAATATGTTACCTTCCATGACAAAACGATCTTTGCAGATATGATTAAAGTTAACGATTGATCAGGATTACTTGGATATTTTGAGCGGGCTCAAAATAGTCCTTAAAAGTGGAAGAGGAAGGTAGAGGGGTTGGTTAGAGAGATGCAATGTGAGAAGAACTTGACCAGCCTTGCAGGCTTTTAAGATGAAGGAAGGGGACAGAACTCAAGGAATGCATGTGGCCTCTAGAACCTAGCGACAGTCCTCAATTGACAGCCAGCAAGAAAACAGGGATCTCATTTCCACAATTACAAGAAAGTGGGATCTATCCTCCCCTAGAAAATAGGTCCTGCACTCTCTACTGCAGACCACAAGGGCCTCTGTAACATGATTCTTGCCCATTTTTCTGATCCCATCTCCTACGACTTCTTCAATTGCTCTGTGCATTAATCACTTTCTTCTAGTGTTCAGTTCTTTGAAACAAATAAGCTCTTACACATCTCGGAGTCTTTGCAAACTGTTCATTCTGTCTAGATTGCTTGTCCAACCTGCCTTTTGTTGTTGTTGTTGTTGTTGTTCTGTTTTGTTTTGTTTTAGGCTTTTTGCAGCCTGAAACCATGGTTTTTAGTTTCTGTCTCTAGTGATAAGCAGAAAAGAGGGATGATGAAGGGGCTTTACTGGCCCAACCAGAAACAGGAACTAAGAACCCATAACTGTATTCTCTCCCTTGGACACCCCTGGCTCCCTTCATTCCTCTTCTAGTTTCTTCGCACCTTTTCGAACTCGGCTTTGATGTCATCATCAAGAAGAGCCCTTGTTCATCAACCCTATGCAAAGGATACCTTCTCTTTCATCCTCCACCTCAAATCCTTGTTTGTTTCCTTTACAACAGCTTATAAACACATTAGTTACGTTTGCGTACACGGCTTTATTGGCCTTCAGTACTAGGAACTAAGTTTTGCGAGAGCAGAAACAGTGATTCGTTGGCTGTGTTATCCCAGCCCTGAAAAGAGTAATTGGCTCGTAAATGGTTGTTGAATTACTTCCTTAGTCATTCTGGTGGCAGATGGAGAGTGGGTCAAATAGAGGATGAGACTGGAGTCAGGAAAACTCATTGAGAGATTACAGCAGAGGCTCAAATGAGGGATGAGAAGGGCCTGGATTGGATTAGTGATGGTAGAGATGGGGAGAAGGAACTCTGAATTACACTAAAGGTCCTTCTAGGGAAATAGCAGGTAACAACTGAAAACACCATCACAGGAGAAGCAATCTAGGAATGCGGGAAGGGGTGCACTTCGGCTGAAACAGGTTAAGATTCAGGCACCATCCAGGTAAAGAAATCCAAGGCCAGTTGCGATGGCTCATGCCTGTAATTCCAGCACTTTGGGAGGCCAAGGAAGGTGGATCACTTGAGGTCAGGAGTTCGAGACCAGTCTGGCCAACATGGTGAAACCTCGTCTCTACTAAAAATACAAAAATTAGCTGGGCGTGGTGGCGCATGCCTGTAATCCCAGCTACTTGGGAGGCTGAGGCATGAGAATCGCTTGAACCTGGGAGGTGGAGGTTGTTGCAGTGAGCTGAAATCACATGCCACTGCACTCCAGCCTGGGTGACAGAGCGAGACTCTGTCTAACAACAACAACAACAAAAAAAAAACCCACGAAACTAAGAAAAGAAATCCAGCAAACAACTGCTTACTCAAGTCTTAAGCTTAAGGAAAAGACTGAATAAAAACTGAGATTTGGGAGTTACTGTTATACATAGATATGTACACATTAACATTTTTATAGTATGGTAGTTCCAGGATGTTCTCAGTTGTCTCACCAAGAAGTCTAAAAGCATTACTTAACAGTCAACCTAGCAACAGTGAAAATGGAAAAAGACTCAGTCCAGAGCCGTCCTCTAGAAAACCCAATCAATACACAATGAAAGGAAACTCACCACAATGGCATTTCACAGCTCCGTACAACCCATTCTCCTCCCACTTTCCCCCTCCTGATTATCTCAACCCTTCCTGGCTACAGATGGCCCACTTCCTAACAAACAGCAGCCAATGAGCACCACATGGCTGTGTTCCCTGCAGAGCAGACCAGTCAGATATCATTAAGTATTAGGTAAAACATCATCCCAGGAGTTCTCCCTGACAAATATCAAAACACAAATTCTAACATGTTCCAGTCTCTTCTTGTACCTATTCATATATGGTACCTCAGTTACTTAATTCCGTATTCTTTGCCTTATATAGAGACCCCTTTATTACTGCCTAGGATGCAGGTATGAAGAAACAATTGGTGGAACAAAACTCAGCTTCAAGTAAAGCATTAACCAGAAGGATAGAATGGGGGCCAGTGAGATTACCAGTTCATGAGCCATTACCAATTCTTATTGTAATCCATGTAAATATTAAGATGCACTTTTCTGGTTTGTTAGTTTATCTTTGCAACAGATTTCATGGTAGAACCACCATAATAAACAGATGGCACATCAAAAGTTCACTCGTTAATCTGATTGTTTAGCTCTGTATATATTTCTCAGATACACAATATTTCAATAGGGAGCCTCCAACATCAGCCCAACAAAAACCTATTTAACTGATAACATAAGTGAATCCTAGATCTCTGAACCTGGAACAAGCCTTAAGTGAGTAGAAGTCATTTTATGAGGAAAAATGAGGAAAGATGAGGAAACCGAGGCTGCTCCAAGTCATACAATTAGTCCTGTGAATAATGCTTTAAACCCATCCACCCAGTATAACCTGTTTCTGTAAGAAACTGCCACGGGATTTCCCCGCATTCACAGGGATTGCTAAGAGCATCCGATTTCCACTTTTGCTTCGGAATGCAAGGTCTTGCCCAGTTTCAAACCACTGGAGGGGATGCAGTGCCGATGGCTTGAGAAACAAATTCCAGAAAGGAATGGGCCAAAGAATAGAGCTGAGGGATGATAGGGAGGGTCTACACACTTTCTGGGAAAACGGAGATCATAGTAAAAGTAACAATACAGAATACCTTCTTGCATTTTTGGCTTCTTTAATTTACAATACACTTTTCCATCGAGGAAGAGAAGATAATGGACAAGCTACTAGAGGAAGGGGGTGGAAAGAGGAGGTCTATATATTTATATATTTCTTTTTTTTTTTTTTTTTTTGAGACAGAGTCCTCCTCTGTCACCCAAGCTGGAGTAGTGGCTTGCTCTTGGCTCACTGCAACCTCTGCCTCCTGGTTCAAGCTATTCTTCTGCCTCAGCCTCCCGAGTAGCTGGGACTACAGGTGTTTGCCACCATGCTTGGCTAATTTTTGCATTTTTTTTTTTTTTTTTTTTTTTTTTAGGAGAGACAGAGTCTCACCATGTTGGCTAGGCTGGTCTCAAACTACTGGCCTCAGGTGATCCGCCCACCTTGGCCTCCCAAAGTGCTGGGATTACAGGCGTGAGCCACTATGCCCAACCGGAGGTCTATATATTTCTAAGAAGTGGAAGAAAAGGCTCAGAAGAATTAGAGGCACTAAAAAGCATCACCAGGGCTGGGTGCAGTGGCTCATGCCTGTAATCCCAGCACTTTGGGAGGCCAAGGCGGGCAGATCACCTGAGGTCAGTAGTTTGAGACCAGCCTAGCCAACATGGTGAGACCCCATCTCTACTAAATACAAAACATTAGCTAGGCATGGTGGCGCAGGCCTGTAATCCCAGCTACTTGGGAGGCTGAGGCAGGAGAATGTCTTGAACTCGGGAGGCAGGGGTTGCAGTGAGCCGAGACTGCACCACTGTATTCCAGCCTGGACAACAAGAGCAAAACTTTGTTTCAAAAAAAAAAAAAGAAAAAAACAAAACATCACCAGGAAGGGCAAATCCCTCCTCTGCATCCCCTATCTTGTCACCTCTACCATTAACAAAATCAGCAATGAGGATGTATCAGGAGGTGGCCTTCTGTCTTTCAGCCTGCTGCCAAGTGTACAGTAGGTCGCTTCACAAACGTTTGCTGACTGAATACACATACACTGGGAATTTTAAAGCAAAAGGAAGAAATGTTTACCTTTGCTGAAGTTATTAAACTTAGGTTGCTTTTGATACAAAATGCAAGAAGACAGGAAAATTTTAAATAAGGGAAATGAGGGCAGGCCGTAACTTATAGATTTGTAGAGCATAGTAATATCATTTTATTAAAGACTTTGTGTTCCAGGCAGTCATTTCAGTTAACCCAACTAGGGTATTGACAAGGACAAGATGAATCTGGAATTCTTGCCTGGATATGGTCCAATCTCGTATTGCATAGATTGCAACTCAGATGAGTCCAGGTGGCTCTGACCATTAAAATAGCTACCATTCATTCATTCAACAAATATTATCAAGGAGCTATTATGCATCAGGCTCTGTGGGGGTCTGTAAAAATAAATAAAATATTTATTCTGTTAAATACACAATCTGGTCGGATGCAGTGGCTCACGCCTGTAATCCCAGCACTTTGGGAGGCTGAGGCGGAGGGATCACAAGGTCAGGAGTTTCTAGACCAGCCTGACCAACATGGTGAAACCCCGTCTCTACTAAAAATACAAAAATTAGCCAGGCGTGGTGGCACATGCCTGTAATCCCAGCTACTCAGGAGGCCGAAGCAGAAGAATTGCTTGAACCCGGGAGGCAGAGGTTGCAGTGAGCCGAGATCGCACCACTGCACTCCAGCCGGGGCAACAAAGCGAGACTCTGTCTCAAATAAATAAATAAGTACACAATCTAGCAAAGATAAAAAGGACATCTTACAAAAATAAGTAGTGGCGGCTCACATCTGTAATCCCAGCACTTTGGG
This sequence comes from Hylobates moloch, assembly GCF_009828535.3. Classification (NCBI taxonomy): domain Eukaryota; kingdom Metazoa; phylum Chordata; class Mammalia; order Primates; family Hylobatidae; genus Hylobates; species Hylobates moloch. The sequence goes on along the minus strand of NW_026652290.1, from coordinate 13,836,153 downwards.
GGACCGAGATGGGCAGATCACTTGAGGTCAGGAGTTTGAGACCAGCTTGGGCAACATACTGAAACCCCATCTCTACTAAAAATACAAAAATTAGCCAGGCGTGGTAGCGCACGCCTGTAGTCCCAGCTACTCAAGAGGCTGAGGCAGGAGAATCATGTGAACCTGGGAGGTGGAGGTTGCAGTGAGCCAAAATTGCGCCTCTGCCCTCCAGCCTGGACTCGAACTCCAGCCAGGACAATAGAGAAAACTCTGTCTCAAAAGTAAAAAATAAAAAATAAAAATAAGTAGTGAGTGTTGATAAGGAGAAAGCACTATACTAAAAGTGCAATAACTCATTTAATCTTCATGAAAATTATGTAATCAACTATTACTGTCTCCATTTGACAGATGAGGAACCTAAGACCCAGACACTGTAATCCCAGCTACTCGGGAGGCTGAGGCAGGAGAATCGCTTGAACCCAGGAAGCAGAGGCTGCAGTGAGCCGAGATCACGCCACTGCACTCCAGCCTGAGCAACAGAGTGAGACTCTGTCTCAAAAAAATAAGTAAATAAATTAAAAAATAAAACAAAATAAAAACACACAATATTTTAAATATTTATTTATCAATCAATAAGCTGGTTTTGTTGCATTGGTGAGCCTATGCAATGTATAGCTGGAGTGCAATGGCGCAATCTCGGCTCACTGCAATCTCCGCCTCCCAGGTTCAAGCAATTCTCCCGTCTCAGCCCCCAGAGTAGCTGGGATTACAGGCACACGCCACCATGCCTGGCTAATTTTTTGTATTTTTAGTAGAGATGGGGTTTCACCACGTTGGCCAGGCTGGTCTTGAACTCCTGACCTCAGGTGATCCACCCACCTCAGCCTCCCAAATTGCTGGTTATAGCTTATTTTCAAAATAAAATTCTTTCTAAGTAGATTCACTAATATACATATATGTATGTGTGTGTGTATATATATGTGTGTGTGTATATATACATATATGTATGTGTATGTATGTATATACGTGTGTGTGTGTGTGTGTGTATATATATATACATATATAGCTACTCTGGGGGCTGAGACAGGAGAATCGCTTGAACGTGGGAGGTGGAGGTTGCAGTGAGCCAAGATTGCGTGTGTATATATACATATGTATGTATGTGTGTGTGTGTGTGTGTGTGTGCATATATATGTGTGTGTGTATATATATATACACATACATATATGTATATTAGTGAATAATATACATACATTCACTATTATATAGTGAGTACATACATATATATACACACATATATATATACACACAAACATATATGTCCATGAAAGCAAAATGTAAAAAAAATGCTTCATATTGATTATCTGAACATTATAAAATAACAAAAGCCAAATCATTTTTTCTTGGCACACGTTCACACACTTCAAATCAGTTTCTTAGCCATAAGCCTCTAACACTGTGTCTCATGGAGGCGCCCCAGTGGCTGGTGCACCCACAGGTCAGCAGGGGCAGCAGCGTCAAATACATCTCCCATTACCACCTAAGACATGAAGGGGTCAGCCAATCCTGACCGTATGGATTTATCAGCCAGCGAGCACCCTGCGTGCTGTCCATGAAAGGCAAAAAAAAACAAAAAACAAAAAAGACAAGTCATTGCTCGTCCTCTTTTAGATAGGGTTTCACTGTGTTGGCCAGAATGGTCTCGATCTCCTGACCTCGTGATCCGCCCGCCTCGGCCTCCCGAAGTGCTGGGATTACAGGCGTGAGCCACCACGCCCGGCCGAAAACATGACTTCTTAAAGGTAAATATGGAGAAAAGGGCATTCTAAGGGCAAGGGGAAGGAAAGCAGCAAGAACAAGAGCATGAAGGTGGAAAATCCAAGGGCTTTGCAGAACGTCTAGCTGAAGCCCACAGTGTGAAAAAGGATAACAGTGCAGGAGAGGCCCAGAAATGAGGCCGAGACTTAATCACACAGGGTCACGTATGCAGGGCAAAAATATCCATGGCCTATACACATATTGAAGAAGAAACTGTAGTTCTGAGTGGTTGAGAAGGTGACCCAAGGCCGTCCAACTCAAATGGGGTGGAAATGGGACTTGAACCTAAAGCTCCTTAGATGGCTGGTCTAGAATTCACTTGAAAAACCACCTTTGTCAGGGCTCTAGAGGAAAACGTAGATGGCTCAATACAGATCTAGTGGCGTTCAGTAGCACACTGTGTTCTCTTGTCGTTTTATGGAGGGACTGCATGTGCTGGAGCCCACAGAGACCAGCCAAGCATCTCTTTACTCTCGGAAGAATGTACGTGCCACACCAGTCAGCTGACCAGAGTCCATCCCCTGGATAGAGGAAGTGCTAACCTGTCCCCTGCTAACTGAGGTAGAGGTTCTCGTGTCCTCTATGGCCAGTGTTGTGCCTTGCTATATTTAAACCCTGCCTGTGAAGGATTCTGCACTGTGCCCAGGGCTATGAGATGAAGCAGGGGGTGCTGAGAAGGAAAATGCAGCATACTTTTGCGCGCCACCATCCCGAATGTCTGTAATTCGTCCCAAGTGCGAACTAAAACCTCACTGATTTCACCTTCCTTTCCAAACTGCCTCCTTGCGAATTTCTACACATAAATTCTGACTAAACCTGACATCGTGTTTTCTGCAAAAGAAAGCAATCTGACTGCCAACCACGGAGGAAAAGTTATGAAGAGTGGCACACAGCTGCAGCTTTTTCTTTCTTTTTTATTTGGTAATGTGTGATTGACGATTAAAATGGAATCTTGCTGGCCTGAACTCCTTCCTGACTACTAAGCTGGTGAATTTGGCAACAGTTTCTCTCCCCTCCACTATCTGAGTTAGACTTGGGACAAGGATGCAAAGGGCCTCAGATGACCTCCGTGAGCAAGGGGTGCCTGCGGGATGCTAAATCGCAGCTCTCTGGGGGGCCTTGGAGATATCCCCAGAAAAAGTGGAGCCCCACAGCTTTCTCAGCAGCCTGCTTTATCAAATGAGCTCTCCCCAGAACAAAAACGACCCTGTCAGGCACCATAAACAGTCAGGAAAACATGCCCCTAAACAAAGCTAGGCTATTCAGTGGTCCCAGAGCTGTCTCTTCCACCCCTCGGGTTCACCAACCCAACAACTCCCACAGAGTTGGCTGCAGAAATTGGAAGAAATAAATCTCCGCTGAAGGAGAAAAGGATGAAGACAGGGCCAGTCACTGCCCTCATTCTTTCCATTGCATCGGGACCACGTGCTGCTGGCTATGTTCACAGGGCAGGTGAGTGGTTTAGAAACCATGTCACATCCAGAGCAGTGAGGACACCCAGGAGTACATAAACCAGGGAGGAAGAGATTAAGGAAAATCATGAGAGTTTTCTTTCAATCATTTCAACAGCTGTCATGTTGAAAGGGGAGTCATTTTGCTGTGAGTTACTCCAGAAGGCAAAGGAAGAAGGGAATACCACTCACATCTTTTACTATATGCTTTTTATAGTAGAAAAAGGACTTTCTTGTTAGTCAGAAAGGGATAGTGAGTGTTTTGAATCTGTATCACATCCTACTTCTCTAAGGAGCTCTTCCTTCACTCCTCCTGATCAAAGGTTGATTCTGTCTTCAGCCTATTCTTTCCCTGTGCGGCTCACCCATGGCAACCTATTCTCCAGGTTTCTACCACTCTACGTCACTTCTTAATACTGCACCCCGACCAGGTATGGTGGCTCAGGCCTGTAATCCCAGCACCTTGGGAGGCCAAGGCGGGTGGATCTCTTGAGCCAAGGAATTCAAAATCAGCCTGAGTAACATGGGGACATCCCCTCTCTACAAAAACACCAAAATTAACCAAGGGTGATGGCACACCCCTGTAGTTCCAGCTACTTGGGAGGCTGAGGTGGGAGGATCACTTGCACCCAGGAGGTCCAGGCTGCAGTGAGCCATGATCATGCCACTGCATTCCAGGGTGACACAGTGGGACCCTATCCCAACAACAACAAAATACTGTGCCCTGGTCTAACAAGTCTTAGCTAGACTTTTGCACTGGTTTTCTTACTGATCTCTCATTTTTGAGGACTGCACTTCTCCTATCCACTGTCCTCCATCACAGACATATGTTCATGCTACTTCCCACATTAAAATCCCAACACGTTCCTCCTTGCTCGCCCCAGCCTCATCTCTCAATACTCCTTCAGCTGCACCAGGTAATCTCACCCCTCCGCGTCTTGCTCATGTATCTGCAGTGCCTTAAATACCTCCGTCTTCCTAATGGTGCAAACTTTTGGCATTCAGCTCAAGAACCTGTCCTTCTAATATGAGTTTCTACCCTTTCTCCATGTACCCCACCTTCATGACACCCTCCCCTCGCCACTGGACCCTGACTTTCCCTGTATGTTTAGCAATCTGTTATGTTTATTTGATGACAGGACTGCCCCATGCTAAGCTGGAAGCATCTCAAAGGCAAGGGGCCACTTTTGTTGCATTGCTCTATCCCCGGAGCCTAATGTGCTGTCTGGGATGTGTCTGATGAATATGTAAAAAGAAAGAAAGGAGGAAAGAAAAGATGAAGGGAGGAAGGGAGAGAAGGAGGGTAAAAGGAAAGAAGAAAGTGAGAGAGGGAGGGAGGGAGGGAGGGAAGAAAAAGAGGAAGGGAGGGAGGAAGGAGGGGAAAAGGAAAGAAAAAGGGAGGGAGAAAGGGAAGGCAGAAGGAGGATGAAGGAAAGGGAGGAAGGAAGAAAAAGAGGAAGGGAGGGAAGGAGGCAGGGAGGAAGGAAACAAAATATTTTTTTTTTTAAGAAAGACACCTTGCGATCTGTGTATTTCTTGTGTATTTCTTTTTTCCTTTTTTTTTTTTTTTTTTTTTTTTGAAACGGAGTCTTGCTGTTGCCCAGGCTGGAGTGCAGTGGTGCAATCTCGGCTCACTGCAACCTCCGCCTTTCGGGTTCAAGCGATTCTCCTGCCTCAGCCACCCGAGGAGCTGGGACTATAGGCACACACCACCACATCTGGCTAATTTTTGTATTTTTAGTAAAGACAGGGTTTTACCATGTTGGCCAGGCTGGTGTCGAACTCCTGACCTCAGGTGATCCACCTGCCTTGGCCTCCCAAAGTTCTGGGATTACAGGCATGATTCCCAGTGTATGTATTTCTTATTCTATTTCCTTTTAATCTAAGTTCTTCTCTTTTCCTTGAATTGTAAAGATTTAGTTCACATATTCTCAAAGGAAAGATAATGACTTATTTAGTTACTTTGAATATGGGTGTATTCCAGAAAACAAGGGAAAATTCTAGTTAGAATCAACTACATAATATTAACCATCACAAGAAAAGTACAGGCAATTATTTGCCTGAAGGAATTCAGTAATCAAAGGAATTAGAAATTAAAATAACTAGCTTAATGGTTAAAAAAAATCACAGTAAACCTGAATTTGCAAAACACGTTTTTAAGTATAAAAACTTTCAGTGACCAACTACTTTCCTACCCTGGGGGCTGGCAAGTAAAGACACAGTAAGATCCAATTTCTCTCTGGCTTAGAGGTTGCTATTCATGTTCAACTTTGCACACCAGCAAAGGAGGTTAGAACCAAATACAAATTTTTTTATAAGGTTGCCAACCTCTAAGAGATTTGCTTTAATGTGCTCCAAAAGGTCAGTGAATTTGAAAATAAGGAAGTCCCTGGTGACTTTTGAGAGAAGAGTTTTGGTGGAGAAGTGGGAAGAGAAGGCAGACTACAACAGAGAATGGGGACAGGGGCGACACACCATGAACTTGACAGGAAAGTAACACCTGCAAAGAAATAGGCCTAGAAAAGGCCACAGATGCTAACAAAAACTTCTTCTTTTCTTTCCTGAAACTTGGAGACACTGCACAAGGTAAGAGTATTTCAATAATGGGAATGAAAGCCAGGTGGAAATCTAAGGACAGTAGGAGAACGACAGTGCTATTAACAGCAACAGGGAAACTGGAAAGGTAGACGGGTATAGACCACAACAGAGTTAACACTAATTCTGAAGGTGAGCATATTCAGTCCACGGTTTTGGGGAAAATCAGAGACAACTAAAGAGTTAAAATGTGCCCTGGAATGTGGTCCTTATACTTCAGGGTGATAAGAATCTCCTGAGGTATTTGTTTAAAATACAGTGGCCCTCCCCACTGGGATTCTGATTCAGTAGGTAGAGGGCAGGTCCTTGAATGTCCATTTTAAGAAAGAAGGAGTGGCAGGGTGCAGTGGCTCACGCCTGGCATCCCAGCACTTTGGGAGGCCGAGGCAGGCAGATCACTTGAGGACAGGAGTTTGAGACCAGCCCGGCCAAGATAGTGAAACCCCATCTCTACTAAAAATACAAAAATTAGCCAGGCGTGGTGGCGGGCACCTGTAGTCCCAGCTACTTGGGAGGCTCAGGCACGAGAATCACTGGAACCCAGAAAGCGGAGGTTGCAGTGAGCCGAGATGGCACGATTGCACTCCAGCCTGGGCGATAGAGCAAGATTCTGCCTCCAAGAAAAAAATGAAAGAAAGAAGGAGGGACAGAAGGAAGGAAGGAAGAAAGCCAGTTGCAATTTTATTAGGACTCACTGAATTCTAAGGTATTGTGTTATAGGTAGTAATGGGCCATAATTTGAGACCAGCCTAGAGCAGTGCTTCCCAAACTTTAATGTGCACATGAATCTTCTGCAGACATTGCTAGAATACAGATCCTGATGCAGCAGCTTTGAGGTGAGATTGGAGATCCTGCCTTTTTTGTTTTGTTTTGTTTTTGTTTTTGTTTTGAGACAGCGTCTCGCTCTGTTACCCAGGCTGGAGTAGTGTGATCATAGGTCACCACAGCCTCTATCTCCTGGGCTCAAGTAATCCTCCAGCCTCAGCCTCCTGAATAGCTGAGACTACAGGCACAGGCCACCATGCCCAGCTGGTTTTTGTTTGTTTGTTTTTAGCTCAAGTGATCTTCCTGCCTTGGCCTCCCAGAGAGCTGGGATTGCAGGTGTGAGCCACCGCACCCGGCTGAAATCCTGCATTTCTAACAAGCTCCCTGATGCTGCCAGGCTGCTGGTCTGCAAGTCCAGGGACCATACTTGGAGTAGCAAGCCCCCAGGGAAGGACAGACTTTAATAAGAAGAGGATCCCCTATGAAAATTCCAACTTGAGCTCCTTTGTTCATTCAGACATTCATACAAATACCAACTGTGGGCCAAACGCTGAAGATTTCCAGGTAAATACCACTCACCCTGGGGGATAAACGTGTCCACAGGCATCAGATAAGACAGGGAAAATAGTGTAATGGTGCTGGCAGTGGCAGTCCTTCCTCAAATGCTTCCTATTAATGCACAAAGGTAATTAGAAAGACTAGCAGGGGGCCATGCCTTGATCTGCTAAATCCCAAGCTGCATCCTTCAATAGAAGAAACCACCATTGTAGAGAGATGCTGAGGTCTCTCTGGGGTAGGAACTCTTGCTGAGGAAGTCTCACAGAGAAGATATTTGATTTAGGTCAGAAAGGATGGTTCCACAAGGAAAAGGAGATGTTCTAGAAGGGAACAGCATATGCAAAAATGTGGGTTGTGAGAGGATTCCGTATGCGCGGCCGTGAAGCAGTAGGTCAGGTTAGAACGTCCAAGCTAAGAAGCTGGCGTTTATCAGTCAAATGGAAGTGTCGAAAGGAAGCAGCAGGGACAACTTTAAAGTAGAAAAGTGGGGATAGATGAGTTGTAGAAAGATACTCAGCATCAGTGCAGGGGAGGGATTCATAGAGTGATGAAAAACGTCTCTATATAAGGGCAGGTGGGGTAAGAGTACTCATGAAATGGTCAGTACCCAAAAGAAAGCAATTAACTAGAATGAAGGAGGAAGGCTAGGTGGGGAGACATCTCTGGGTAGAAATAACAGGGTTTAGTGGTAACAGACCAGCGGGGAAAAATCACTTAGGGCAGACATCACCCGAGATGCCTAGACCCCACTGAGAAAACAATTGGTCCAGCCAAGCAAATCTCTACGCGACAACGCCTCACCCTCCAATGACCATCCACTTTATGAACATCACAGTTGGGCAGCTCTGAGTAGACCAAACTCTAATGAGTTTCAATATCTGATAATTACAAAGGAGAAGGTTAATTCAAGCCATTTTCTAGAATCAATGATTTCCTGAAGTTCTAAAGACAAAAAATTGCCTTACTTTAAAACAAGACTCAACACAAACCCCAGGCCATCCCTAATCAAGTTTCTTCTCTGTAATGGAACAGAAGAGACATCTCAAGACACAGGTGTTATTTTCCGCCAAAGAAGCCCAAAGCATAGGCACTCACCCCTCCAGACCAGCCACAGCCAGGTTCCTAGAAGTTCCACTAAACAGGATGATCAACTACACCCAGTTTGCTCTGGATGTTTCTGGGTTTAATACTGAAAGGCCAGGCCAGGCGCAGTGGCTCACACCTGTAATCCCAGCACTTTGGGAGGCCGATGCGGGTGGATCTACTGAGGTCAGGAGTTCGAGACCAGCCTGGCCAACATGGTGAAACCACGTCTTTATTAAAAATACAAAAATTAGCCAGGCGTTGTGGCACGCGCCTGTAATCCCAGCTACTCGGGAGGCTGAGGCAGAAGAATCGCTTGAACCCGGGAGGCGGAGTTTGCAGTGAGCCAAGATCACGCCATTGCACTCCATCCTGGGCAACAAGGGCAAAACTCTGTCTTAAAAAAAAAAAAAAAACTGAAAGTTCAGGAACCCACTCAGTTCCAGGCATATCTGTAGGATTGGTCATGCTATAACTAAACAAATCGATTTTTAGAACTTAAGTTCCAAAAAATGATTTTTGTATTTTTACAGGATTAAGGGGGGAAGAAAAGAACAAACAAGAATATGCAGAGACCATATGTGGCCCACAACACCTCAAATACTCACCATCTCATCGTTTGTAGAAAAAGTTTGCTAATTCCTAGTTTATGCCAACCATAATGCACCCCTTTAACAGGACAGGTTTGAGAATGAAAAAGTGGCATAGCTTTGGGCTCCAGGTTCAAAACCTAAGAGAAAGTCGGCTGGGAGCTCCTGGAAAGATTTTCCTTCCTGATTATAAATAATGAGACTCAGGGGAGAAATACTGTCCTCTCATCCTGCCTTTTGATGTTGTCATATTACATCATGATATTTAGAGCTACAGTAGCCCTCCTGTGACCAGAAAGAAAAAGTCAGGTAATCAGGAATTGCAGGGATACCATCCCGCACCAGGGCATGGCTAAACTACTGAATTAACCAGCCCTGGAACAGTATAAATCCAGTTATCTCCATAAAGGGTGTAATAAATCCCTATTGTTGCAACCACTTTTGTTGGGTGTTTGTTTACATGCAGTGGACAGAATCCTAATCTCTTTCCATAATCCCTCACTAAATGAAGCAACTCTCATATCTCCAATATAATGGAGCTTGAGAAGTTGCAATAGGCATTAAAAATAGTTTGCTCCTAGCTGGAAAATTCTTCAGAACATTGTACCCTTACCTCCCCTCCACCAAAAAAAAAATAATAGTAATAATGACTCTCTAACTCTTGCTTAGGAAGGAAAGCACTAAGTCTTTGAAATTTAGCCTATTAAATACTTGAGCAATTCAGTGTCGTAAGATTAGACCTTCTATTTGTAAAACGAAAAGAACGATGTTTGTAAGCAAAATGCCAGAAGATCCCTTTAAAATGTTCCTGCTTACAAAATATTATTATACCCGTATCTATATCTTCAAATGAATTTCCACATATTTTTATCAAACAGTCCTTGAATTTACCTTTTGAATTGTCCTATGTTGCCTTAATAACAAAAATTACCTTTAGCTTAGCCAAATAGGTTATCTCTAAGAAATATCATCAATTAGGCTGGGCATGGTGGCCCACACCTGTAATCCCAGCAGTTTTGGAGGCAGAGGCGGGTGGATCACGAGGTCAGGAGTTCAAGACCAGCGTGGTCAACATAGTGAAACCCCATCTCTACTAAAAAAAAAAAAAAAAAAAAAAAAAAAAAAATACAAAAATTAGCTGGGCATGGTGATGCACGCCTGTAGTCCCAGCTACTCAGGAGGCTGAGGCAGGAGAATCACTTGAACCTGGGAGGTGGAGGTTGCAGTGAGCCCAGATCATACCACTGCATTCCAGCCTGGGCAACACAGCAAGACTCGTTCTCAAAAAAAGAAAGAAAGAAATATCATCAATTATGTATGCACCCATGATAATGTTAGAAGGCTATGCCCTCCGGACCCAGTGAGAACATCTACCCTGATCATTTTCTCTGGTAAGACTGGCTTCTAGGAGTAATGGCTTAATCACTGGAACCTGGAAGCTTTCACAAAGCTCACAGGCTGTCACCACACTCACTGATGGAGGAAGCACTTCTGACTAGAAACACAGACATCAGTCAAATCCCAATAGCTTCCTGATATTTCTTTTATTGCTCCTACCAAACCACAACAAAGAGTTTTTGACCGTGTCACTAGGAAATACGTTTTTCTGAAAGTAGCCTTTAAAATCTGAAAACTCCTATGTTTGTGGCTATAACTGGAGGGCCATAAATGGTTACCTACACAGGTAAATTTCCTTCTTTATTCCAACATCTAAAGCAAATGTTCAGGACTTTTCTTTCTTCTTTAAATCCAAGGAAGTGATTCTCAGCCTTGGCTGCACATTGGAATCCCCCGGGAAGCTTTAAAATATAATGATGCCTGGGCTATCCTTGGAGTTCTGATTAATTGTTCCAAACTGAGCCTGGGCACTGAGATGTCTTTTGATTGTAATTTACACCCAAGGTCAATGGTAAGTAGAAGAAAATGTAACTAAGAACTATACCCAAGACAGAAATTGCTAAATTGCATTTACAAAGGGCTAAAAGAGAAGACTCGAAAAGGTTTCTCCTACTATTCAAGACTTCCAAAAAAGAACAGAAAAATAATTATCAATCAATAAGCAATTCAAATATAATATGCATACACATGCATTCTAAATTACTTAAAAGAAGAGAGGTGAGCAGGAGAAAGAGGCCAAAATAAGGGAAAGAAAATGAATGTGTTTGACCCCCTTAATCATCAATCTTACAGTTGAACCTACATCTCCATGTCCACACCTTCCTTAAACAGTGCAGCAAAATCATTTTTTCAAGTACACCTAACAGCAAGCTACCGCCCAAGGGCCAAATCTGGCCCACCACCTCTTTTGGTAAATAAAGTTCTACTGGAATACAGCACTTGGATTCATTTGCCTGTCATCTGCCTGCCTTCACAGCAGCAGAGTTGCCACAGAGACTATATGGCCCGCAAAATTTTAAATATTTACTATGCGGCCTTTCACAGAAAAAGTTTTCAGACCACTGCTCTAGTTCTATCATGTGGTTTGTCATGCCAGGAATTAATGCATCTCCCTTTTATTCTCCTCCCACTAGGGCCTATCCCTGAAATCTGCACTCCTGTTCCTGCCAAACTCCTGCTCTGCATCATCAGGCAATTCCCAGCAAAAGGCAAAGTGTCTCCATGAGTCACTTCGTCCCAACGCTTAAATGGTGTTGGCTTCTTAGCTATGACAGGGACATCACAGAGCACCTGGCTGAGGCTGTCACTCCATGCAATAACCAGCTTTCGGCCAAATGAAAGACAGCACCAAAGTCGTCACCAACTGACTGTAATAGAATACGCCAATGTTAAGACGCAAACAAAGACATTTTATATTATGCTTTGGTACGACCTAAATTCTTATCGCCCTAATCAACTTCTGCTTTTGCCTAATTAAATTTAATCGTCATCATCTGCTTTACTACTTTGCTAAAACCTAAACAATCCATTTTAAAACTATCCCCATAGTTCTACTATTTCTTTGCAAAATTTTTACTACAGTAGCAAAAAACCGAGGCTATCGTAAGAGCCCCTCATCTGTCTTATTATTTGCTTGCTTTCACCTACATCTATCTCTGTGTTTTTAAATAGAAATGAAGCTCCACTTTAATCTTCTGGAAGGAAGACAGTGGGAAAGACATGCGAATCTACTGCTATCTAGATTTCTTGAAATTTTCCTATGAGGCAGGTAGGGCTTTAAAAACAATGTGATAAGCATTTGCTTACAAGACGAAAGTTCTTCTCTTCTCTATCCACCTGTAAATTATTATCTTCCCTTTAGCTATCTGGTAATGAATTGTGGATTCAATACTCAGACATCCAAGGCAGGAACAGAGAAGGTAGGCATCTTATACTTCCTTTCCCTTACTCCTAATATCATTAGGGCAGAATGTGTCAAATTCAGTACTGCTGACATTTTGAGCTTGCCCATTCTTATTGTGGGGACAGTCCTGTGCAGTATAAAATACTCAGCAGCATCCCCGGCCTGTACACACTAGATGCCAGTAACACCCTCCCCCCACCCCAGTTATGAAAACCTAAACTGCTTCCAGATGTTGTAAATGTACCCTAGGGGTAACCTCCCACCCTCAGTTGAGAAGCACTGTGTTAGGGGAACCTGTCCATAGACTCCACCTACACCCTTGTTGCCGCATTCCTACTGCCTCCATCCCCACCACTGCTACTTTAGCTCAGGCCTTCATCATCTTCAACATGGACTATTACAATACACTCCCAACAGCCTCCTTGCCACCCACCTCCAGGGATCTCATACATTCTCCAAACTGCCAGCGGTGTGCAGTGGATGCTGGAGTGCACCACCAAAATCACCTTCAGCCTGAGGCACTCTCTCCTCTAGTTGCTGAGCCTTCTCCAGGAACTGCCCTCAGGGAAAGAGAACCACTTCACTATGGTTATGTGCCCCTCTGCAGCGGCAGCCTGTATCCAGTCATGCTCAGCACAGGGGTGTAAAGGCCTGACCTCTCTGCCTCTCTGGATAGGGCCACTCCACCTCCAAAGCTTCCCTGTAGGACCAGGTGAATCTGTTACAGCTGGTTCCTCATTCAACTCCTCCTTGTGCCCAAACCTGCTTTGTTAGTGTCCCCTCAAATGCTCGTCCCAAGAACACTCCCCAGTAAACCTCCTGCATGCAAGTCTCCCTCTTGGGTCTCTTTCCTGAAGGGCAAGACCAAAAACACAGAGCTGTCTTTCTAGATTACAAACCTGACCATGTTTCTTCCCTGCCACCTTTCCACATTCACTTCTCATCGCCTGCACTGAAGAGTCCTAAAATAATTTCTGGAGTCGCATACAAGGGATCACAATCAGTGATCTGCTGCTAAAGCAGCTCTTTGGTTTGTGGGGTGGGGAGGGAAGGCCCTAATATGTAGCATTTGCTGATTTCCATGGTGCAAATATTTCCACCACTGTTGATCTCCAGCTACCACCGGTTTGCAACCGGCTTGCAGAATGACTGGCTATTTAATAACCAGCTCCCATAAGCCAGACACAAGCCAGCTTGAGCACATCACTGATAGCCCCTGACCATTCGCTATTGTTAACTCTAATTGTTTGCCTTCGCTTCAGCCATGACAAATTCTTGCAAATCTCAGATCTCCAGGATGCGCTGAGGTTCTGTGCCCTTATTCACGCTGTTTTCTCTGTCTAGAGTATGTTTCCTTTCCCTGTCTGACTCATGCAAACCTACTCAATGCTCTGGATCCAGCTCACATAAAATCTCTTCCATAAACATTTTCAGGATTCACCTCCACCCATCCCATTTCACTCAAAGATGAAACACAACCCTCCTTTTTGTGTGTCTGCATGTGTCATAAATACTTTCTATCATAGTGCTCTTCTTATATTTTATTACATATTTCTGTTTACAAAACTCTACTGTCTAGACTGTAACTACTCTGAGGGCAGGGTCTTATTTATATTTTTAGCAACTGGCAAAAAGTATACTCATGAGATGTGTTTAATGAATAAACTAAAAAAAAAACTGTCCCCACTTTCTAGCTCCATTTTATCATGAAGTACAAGTCTTAAAAATGTCTCAAGGAAAAGACATTCGTTGCCCCAAATGTGAATCATAAGTTTGACCTCCCATGTCCTACTTCCAGAATGTTTCAGAGAGGCAAAGCATGGATGAAGGCTGGGACAGGGCATGACCTCTAAGGCTTCGTCCCAAACCCAAGGGTCTCTGCATCAAGAAAGAAAGCACTTGTGGAAACAGGAGCAATTTTTGCTGGTCCAAGGGGAGGGTGCAGGTGCACCATCTGGTTACTTCCTGGCCAGGCAACTTGGAGACCAACCTTTTCGGATGCTACTGCCTCAGACTCAGAGTCAAGTCAAGTACTTTACTGTGATTCATTTTTGAGTAAATGAATCTACATTTTGAGTAAATGAAACTACATGCACTCACGCAGTGTCTAGTGCTTGTAAAATGCTGTCTCTTTAAAATAAGAATAGAAAGGCCAGGTGTGGTGGCTTAGGCCTGAAATCCCAGCACTTTGGCAGGCCAAGGCAAGTGGATCACCTGAGGTCAGGAGTTCGAGACCAGCCTGGCCAACATGGTGAAACACTATCTGTACTAAAATTATAAAAATTAAAAAAAAAAATTAGCCAGGTGCGGTAGTGCACACCTGTAGTCCCAGCTACTTGGAAAGCTGACACAGGAGAATCACTTGAACCTGGGAGGCGGAGGTTGCAGTGAGCCAAGATCGCGCCACTGCACTCCAGCCTGGGTGACAGAGTGAGACTCCATCTCTAAATAAATAAATAAAGATAGAAATGACAACCAACATCTCAGAGGACTCTGAGGAGTAATAATCATCCCTGCTTTTAACTCAAATATACCTCCCCACCCAAAGAAAAATAACAGTAAACTCTTCCACAGCACCTGCTTGCTGTGTACCACCTCTTTTTTAAAGCCTTTACATATATTAACTATCTATGTATAGTTTATGTACTATATATTACCTGTAACATTTATATGATGTATATTATATAACATATAATACTAGTATTAACTCTATGTCCTGGATAGCAGTATCATCCCCATTTTACAGATTAAAAAACAGAGATGTTAAGTAATTTGCCTAAGACTACACAGCTAGTAAGTGGAAGAGCAGGGATTTGAAATGAACCCAGGTAGCCTGGCTCCAAAATCCATGCCCTTCATAATGCTAAAAGAAAGAGAAAAACAGGCTCCTTTACAACTTTTCACCACTGTCATCGAAAGATAGGTAGTATCCCTTTCAAAGACTGTAACCCGGGAGTGCCGGCCTTTGCCCTTAACCTTGGCACGTCACACATGGCTGATCACCTGCAACAGCTACACCCAGCCAGCCCTACACCTACTAACACCTCCGTTGTCAAGGGAGCCTTTATTTTTAACAACTTCAGTGTGTGGAAATGCCATGAATCCCAAGGACAGAAGAAAAGAGAGGCGAAAAAGGAAAGGCAACTCCACCTCCAGCAATGAAGACAAATCCTCTGAGCAATGCTGCAAAGCGCCAGGATGAGTTAAAGCAGCAGGAGGACATCCGGCCCTGCAAACAATCAGTTCACTGACCAGGGAGAAGGAGACTTCTCATTACCTGGGGATGGCTAAAAATGTGAGCCACAGGGGGTCAAGAGCGGAGATGTGGCTGAGAAAAAAAGCAGAAAGAAAATACAATGAAGAATGAAAAGAGCCTTGGCCAGGGCCGGCTGCAACTGGGAGTGAGGCCAGGGCAGTGATGGGCAGACTCGGCAGCAAGCAGCAAGACAGCAATGGGGGAACCACAGACCTCCAACCCCGGGCTGGGAACAGAAAGGTCCGCACCTTAGCAACCTTTAATGGGCTCTCCATGCACTGCAGACCAGCAAAATGACTGTGTTTCCTAAATAAAAAGTTAGATTACATTTAAGTGACAAGAAAAAAAAGACAGTGATTTTTTAGAAAGAGTCCAGTGAAAAACAGAGTCAAATTAGGCCTCTGCACTCAGAAAGCTAAACTTGAATTTGAAAAAAAAAAAAAACAAAACCATATTACAATATTTCCCTACAGGGCTAGATAATTGAGCCATTGCTAGTGGGGTAAGGAGTCCTGGGGATATAAATTAGAAACAACAAGACAAATTAGGGAAACACTGTAACAATATTTAGGTGAGTTTATCAGGGTTTATTGATGGAAGAGGCATTTAAAGATGCCTCCCTGTTTCAGTCCCAGGCTAACAGGCTTACTTCCCTTCATCTCTACCCCAAGAGCGGCTCAGTCCTCTTTCTGCTGTATTCCAGATGCAGCCTTTCAATTTCGGGTTGAAACAGCCCTGTTTGCCAACTGACCTCAACAGTCTGGCAGTTCTGCACTCCCCTGGACTCAGCCCAGTCTCTCCTTTAGCAAGTCTCCCCAGCACGGGCTCCCCGCTAGGAATAAGCATCCCTCAGCTCCTGCTCACTCCTAGTACACCTTCATTAACCGTCTCTTCCCTGGTCCACTAATGCTCACTCACCCTTCTGAATGCCCCAATGGCCCAAACTGAGCCATTGCTCTATTTCTTTCTTTCTTCATCTCCTTCCTCCTCCAATGCCTTTTACTCAACTGACTTGCATGCAATCATCAAATTCCAGTTCCTAGCCAGGCACGGTGGCTCATGCCTGTAATCCCAGCACTTTGGGAGGCCTAGATGGGCAGATCACTTGAGGTCAGGAGTTCAAGACCAGCCTGGTCAACATGGTAAAACCCCGTCTCCACTAAAAATACAAAAATTAGCGAGGCATGGTGGTGGGTGCCTGTAATTCCAGCTACTTGGGGGGCTGAGGCTGGAGAATCACTTGA
The DNA here is from genome assembly GCF_009828535.3 of Hylobates moloch. Lineage (NCBI taxonomy): Eukaryota > Metazoa > Chordata > Mammalia > Primates > Hylobatidae > Hylobates > Hylobates moloch. The sequence goes on along the minus strand of NW_026652290.1, from coordinate 13,819,513 downwards.
ACCTTGGAGGCAGAGGTTGCAGTAAACCGAGATCATGCCACTGCACTCCACTCGGGGCGACAGAGCAAGACCCCATCTCAAAAATATAAAAATGACATAAAAAAATCCAATTCCCAAACCTACTTCTACATGAAACTATTTCGTATGTAAGAAACAAAGGTTAGGCTGGGCGTGGTGGCTCACGCCTGTAATTCCAACACTTTGGGAGGCCGAGGCGGGTGGATCACCTGAGGTCAGGAGTTCGAAACCAGCCTGGCCAACATAGTGAAACCCCGTCTCCACTAAAAATACAAAAAATTACCCAGGCATGGTGGCGCATGCCTGTAATCCCAGCTACTAGGGAGGCTGAGGCAGGAGAATTGCTTGAACCTGGGAGGCGGAAGTTGCAGTGAGCCAAGATCGTGCCATTGTACTCCAGCCTGGGCAACAAGAGTGAAACTCCTTCTCAAAAAAAAAAAAAGAAAAGAAAAGAAACAAAGGTCATAATAAAATACAAGTTATATAAATCGCCCACAACATCAAACCTGTTACAAATATCCAATGAATGACCACTTCAGATAACTGCATAATTCAATATCTTAAAAAAAAAAAAAAAGCCTTATTCTTAAGTCTAGCAATTGTGTTTTCCAGTACCCATTCTGCAATAAGCTCAAAGCACAGCAATTGTAAAAGGGTGGAGGAGGCGTTCATGCACGTACTTTGGCGTCTGTGGGGGATACTCAAATGATACCCAAAAGGCAAGGTAAGCAGAAGTAAGGAGACTGAGTGGCTCTGGAGTGCCCCTGATCGAAGTTGGCATCCCGACTCTGCAATTAACTACTTCTGTGACTTCAGAGAAAATTACTCAACCTCCCTGAACTTTGGTTTCCTCACCTGTGAAAGGAAGAAACAACACAGACCTAATAGGTTAGTAGTGAAGGAGCAATGAGCTGATACACATGAGAGTTCTGGAATACAGTAAATATCTATCAACATTGGTGGAGAAACTGAGGTACAGAAAATGACTCAGCTCAGCCAGTCCTCCTACTTCTGATTTAGCCCGAGTAACCTGATTCTTAATCCAGCAATTCAATCTCTTAACATTTAGTATAGCTTAGGCTTTCTGTGTGTCACTCAAAAAACTTGTTGACTAATGTAAATCCAGGCTGTATCCTTGTATTGTATTCCCATTCCCTAGCAGAATGCTAGAATTCTGTTGCTTAATGGAAAACTGTCAATTATTGGCTTGATTCTTGATATTCTTAGGCCAAATGATAGATCTACCCTCCCCCATCCCAGTGTCCATTAATCACCGGAAGAGACTACAGCAATAAAAGTAAATATAATGCTAAGGTAGCAGCTGGTAAAACAACATGCTGCATACCCAAAATACCTTTATTGCAGGGTATAAAACAAGCACTTCTTTGCTCGCTTAAAACCCTTAACTCCTTAGGTGTATGTGTACCCATTTGATTCCTTATCAGTGTTCAATACATATGTTAATAAATTGAAGTAAATTTGAACTAAACCTAAGATTGATACATTTGAAACTGAAGCTCATAGTATAAATATCTCAAAATAAGAAAAAGAGACCTGCACAAGCTTTACTTTTCCAAGCCAGATTAGAGAAATGCACCATATCTCTCATCTAAATAACTATTAATGAGACATAAAGTTAGTGTGTATGTCCCGTCAACCCAATTATTACACATAAATCAGAAGCTCTTTTAGTATTCTGAATGACACAGTCTTCAGAAACAATTCATTTGTTACCCAAAGAGAATTCTTATAGGGAAATACTCATGGTTCAGTGAGAAGAATATTAAAAAATAAAATAAAATGGAGAGATTGGGTCCTAGCCTTGGGTTCACCACCTGGTAGTCATGTAACCCCAAAACAAGTTACTTCCTTTAAATATGCAGAAGTTTTCCCATCTACAAAACAAGAAAAATATGTATTCTTCTTTGTTAACTTTTTAATATGAACCAAACGACATTTATCCATGATTTGATCTTTGATTTCTGAAAATTGTTCACAAATCAAGGCAGGGCTGTCCACATTTACAATTTCATTTTTGTTAAATGAACCAGAATTAGCTTACTGACAGACAGATTTAGCTAAGGCTGAGCCAGCCCTTTTGCTTTTGAGGTCAGGAAGTAATCTAAGACCCAAGAGTTTTCTCTCCACTGCTTAACTTCCCTGAGTCAAGTTTCCTTCCTCTACCTTGGAGTTGGTAAAATTTCTTTCTGATGAAAATATACTTTGGGGCCAGTGTGGTGGCTCATGCCTGTAATCTCAGCACTTTGGGAGGCCGAGGTGGGCAGATCACCTGAGGTCAGGAGTTTGAGACCTGCCTGGCCACCATGGTGAAACCCCGTCTCTACTGAAAATACAGAAATTAGCCGGGCGTGGTGGTGCACACTTGTAATCTCAGCTACTTGGGAGGCTGAGGCAGGAGAATCGCTTGAACCTGGGTGGCGGAGGTTGCAGTGAGCCAAAATCGTGCCACTGCACTCCAGCCTGGGTGACAAGAGTGAGTCTCCGTCTCAAAAAAGAAAAAGAAAAAGAAAAGAAAATGTGATTTAGATTTCCCGTAAGTCTCCAGTGAATGAAAGTTAGTGGCATGTATGCAATAGCCAACTTGGAGAATTCAGGGGACGTTTGTCATGCATCTGCCATCTTCATTCCCTTCTATGTTTGGTGACTCTTCCACCTCTTGAGGCAGAGTCTGCCATTCCTTATAGAAGCTAAAAGTGCTGGATACTCATCTCCCAGCATTCATTGCAGCTAAAGTGTGGGCCCTGGGCAACCACTGCAACCTCAGAATCAGTCCCCAGTGATGCAGACATGGAGGGACTGCAAAGGATCCATTTTGGGACTTGACAATGATAGCAGGAGCTCCATCCAGTTGGGGAGGCTTTATTGGCAGCAGTTTTGTTGAACTGATGGTAGCTGTATTATATTGCACCAGACCCCTTCCTTTGATATGCTTCGGGGCTTCACTCCAGCTGGATTACCTCTGATTCTAGTTCTCTGGCCCTGTGGAGTGAGCTACCCCAAATTCTTTTGATGGATTCTTTTTCTTGCCAAAATCGGCAAGAATCCATTTCTTTTAACAAAAAACTCATTGACCCAGAAATCATCCTCAAGGCCAAGAAATCAACCAGGACCAGCAGAGTACCCCGCTCTATCCCAAAACCTCCCAGTGAGGTGCCACTAAACCTCCTGACTCCATTCAACCTTTCCATTCACAATATATATCACACAGTGAACCACAGGGATGAAAGGGAGAAATCCCAAAAGTAACCAAATTGTAGTTCAATGGTACATAAAGACAAACTTAGGAGATTAGATCATCTAAAATATTTTAGGACCAATCCTACTCAGACCTTTTAAATGGAAGCAGAATGGGATGTTAGAAGAAGAGCATGGACTTTTTAGTGAAATAATCTTTAAAAATCTAGTTTTGGTCATTCCCTTCATCATCTCTTGTCCTTCAATATCCTAAGGACAACACACCCAGACACATCCCAGTTGCAGCAACAAACTGACACCCCACACAGGACACGTTTATGCCTCCTTTGCTTTTCCCAGGCTTATCACTGTGACTAAAATGCATTCCTCTTTCTGGAGAACTCTTATCCTTCAAAATTCAGCTCAAAAAGCCCTTCCCTTGTGAATCTTTCTTAATTCCCCTTCTCCCCGCCCCCACCAACTTATCACTACTTTCTCTGTGTTATTGGAATCGTTACCGTGGCCACTGTGCTTTCCTCGGCTTTGAGAGCGTCAGTCAACCTCTCTACCCTAAACCCCAGTGATGAGCTCCCAAGACAAGTGAAAGTCTTACCAGGGCAAGGATTAGGGTAAGACAAGTGTGGCAACCTAGGGCACAAACTTTATGCAAGTACATAAAACTGGTCCTTACCCATCTTTCTTTCTTCAGTAACTACGTCAGAGAACTACCATAGAATAACCGCTCAGATTTTTGTCAACCGAATGGTCAATAATATAACAAAGTGTATAGGATTCAGAGAATATTTTATATGATGTAGAGAGGGCAGGGTCTAACAGTACCACAAACGGGTTGGATAACCTTCCTGAAGCTTGTAACCTGGCCAAATGGGAAGAACTACACAGCCTCCATGGCGCCTTACACTGCCATGGTCTATGGCTTGGTTATTCCATGTTCAAAGGAAGTTCACAGAGGAAGAGATCAGGACAGGAGGGAACAGCCACAGAAGACTCTAGCACTTGTGCTGAGGCCTGACAAATGCATGGATGGGATTTGAAGGGGAAGGAGGGGGAATGGTCATTCTAAGAATAAACATAAGGTATGAGAGAGGTACAATAAATTCAAGGTAAATAAAGATAAGAGGCTGACTAGAGGAAAGAATACATGTTAGGGTGTGAAAAATAAGCTGAATATAAACTGGATGGTCTGGGTGGGAAGAGACAATAAAACACCTTGGAAAATCAAGCAGGAAAATTCTGGGGTTTGGGACTGAGCAATAGGATGGAAAATACTGTTTTATATTAATACAAGACCAAGAGCTAGAATTATTGAATCTCTACTAGATGCCAGATATGTTTAGGTATTACACATAAATAATCTTATTTCATCCTTGAATCAAACCTCTGCAGTTGCTATTATCATCATTTCCCCTTTACAGATGGGGAAACAGATTACTGAAGTTAAGTCAAGTATTCAAGGTTATACAGCTTACAATTGGCAGAACCAGACTTAACTTGTGCTTTTTGCCCTAAATACACACCTTAGGTAATGCATGTTGAAAGACAAAGGGACAAAGGGAACTAGGTTTGTCTTTCTGTACCACTGAACTGCAATTTAGTTACTTTTGGATTTCCCCCTTCCATCCCTGTGGTTCACTGTGTGATATATATTGTGAATGAAAAGAAAGAAACCAGATGATTTAATGTCCACAGGCTTATGAAAACAATGTTATTATGGACACAGGCTGGGAAATTGAGAAGGAAACAAAATTGGGATAAAGAAAGCAAAACAACTGCATTTTTTGTTATAGTTATCAAGTATGAAGTGGTGGCAGATGAAGTCAGAAGTGTCTTTCAAGGAGGGAGACCATCAGGATTAAGGATCCAAGGAGAGGCGAGGTCTAGGGAGCAAGATCTGGAAGTTGCCATGATGACAGGTAAAATCCAGAGGTCTGGAAACAGTGAAGTGCTCTTAGAGCAACAGCATACCTCAAGAGAAAAGCCATTCTGGGAAGGGTCCACATTTGGGAGGTAGAAGATGAAGAAGGAGCCAAGAGGTAACAGAAGGAATAACGAAACTAACAGGAAAGTAAGAATAGCACTGTGTTTATAAAAAGGTAACTAAATGGATTTTCAATAAATACAGATAGCACAAATCAAAGAAAATGTCCAGAAGAAAGTTACTTCCTCTCCCCACAGGGGGAGTGTCAGATAAGACCTAGCAAAAATCAAGACCTCTACCACCGTTCAGTGGTAGCAAAACCACCCTCTCTACAGCATCAGTAGAGGCAAGATGGGGAGTAGAAACCAAGTGCCTTTCGCCCTCCCAGCCAGAGAACTGTCAGTGGAGGCCTAGGAGGAAGGCTGAAGCACCCCCACCTATCAGTAACAGGGAGTCCCTTCTCTCCAGGTGTCAACAGAGGCCCTGTGGAGAATCTAGATGTCTACACCCACCTGGCAGTAAGCAGGCAGCACCCTCTTTCACCCACCAGGTTAGTGTCAGAAGAGATCTTCTAAATCATAAGGTTTAGGTAAGAATCATAAGAATTAAGTAAGAATCAGATATCACAAAATGTCCAGATTTCAATCAAAAGTCACTTGTCATACCAAGAAATAGGAACATCTTAAACTGAATAAGAAAAACAATCAATATTGAAATGACACAGAAGTGAGAATTACCTGACAAGAATTTTAAGGCAGCCATCACAAAAATGCTTCAACAAGCATTTGAATATGCCTGAAACAAATGACAAGAGGACATCTCAGCAAAGAAATCGCATATATAAAGAAGAACCAAATGGAAAATTTAGAACTAGAAAAATACAACAACCAAAATTTAAAAACTCAATGGATGGTCTCAAGCAGAATGGAAGATACAAAGCAGAGAATCAATAAATTTGAAGACGGATCAATAGAAATTACCCAATTTGGAAAATAGAGAGAAAACAGACCTGAAAAAAAAAATATCCAGGGACATATGAAACTATAACAACAGATACAACATTTGAAATATCAAAAGAAGAGAAAGAATTTGAGGCTGAAAAGTATTCAAAGAAATACAATCTTCACTGGTTAATTGAGGGACTAAAAAATTTAAAAAAAAAATACAGTCACACCCCACATCATGACATTTCAGTCAGTGACAGACTACATATACAATGGTGGCCCCATAAGTGTATAATGCCATATTTTTACTATACCTATAGGCACATAACACATGAATGTAATGGCTGACATTTGAGAAAGGTATATATTATATGCACACACACATACGCACACACACACATATATACACACTCACACGTGCCCCTATGGATTCATGCTGTGCAAACTCCAAACAGGATAAACTCAAAGAAATTTAATGAAAACATATAATAGTAACCAGAAAACTAAAGAAAAGAATCTTGAAAGGAGCCAGAAAGAAACAGTGCATTATGTATCAGAGAAAATAAGTTGAGTAACAATAGATTTCTAATCAGAAACAATGGAGGCTAGAAGGATTCAGCACATTTTTTCATGCGAAAAAAAAAGAAAACACACACAAAAAAACCTGTCAACCCAGAATTCTATATCCAGAGAAAATACCCTTCAGAAATGAAGGAAAAATCAAGAAATTTTCAGATAAAGAACAACTCTAGAATTTTTCACCAGCAGATCTACTGTTTTAAAAAAAATGGCTAAAAGAAGTTCTCTAAAGTGAAAAGAAATGATAAAAGAAGTCACAGGTGAGCTGTGAACGCAATGTCAGTATTATAGAGAAAGTAGTGTCAGACTATGAGATGTAGAACAGAATGGGTGGTATCGAAAAGGAAGAAGCCAGAGGGGACCACTGTAAGTCACAACAGGAGATGAGTTATATGGAGTGAGGCTGGGGTAGGGATAGGGAAGTAAGGCATACTGATTGGAAAGTACAGAGGGTTCAAGTCTAGGCCAGACGTGGTGGCTTATGCTTGTAATCCCAGCATTTTGTGAGGCCAAGGCAGGCAGATCACCTAAGGTCAGGAGTTCAAGACCAGCCTGGCCAACACAGTGAAACCCTGTCTCTACTAAAAATACAAAAATTAGCCAGGTGTGGTGGTAGATACCTGTAATCTCAGCTACTCTGGAGGCTGAGATGGTGGAATCACTTGAACCCAGGAGGTGGAAGTTGCAGTGAGCCAAGATCATGCCACTGCACTCCAGCATGGGTGACAGAGCAAGACTCCATCTCAAAAAAAAAAAAAAAAAAGTACAGAGGGTTCAAGTCTCTATTCAGCCTCTTTCCAACTATATGCCCTTGGATAATTTCTTACCAAGAAATTATTCTTTCTTATTCTGGAAAGATAATTTCTTTCCAAGCCTTGGTTTCCCCCCTTTTTAATGGTAATAATAGTAGCAACTTCGTAAAACTATTATGAAATTTAAATGAGACAACACTTATACAGTATTTAGCACAGTGTCTGCTGTGTGAATGTAATGGCTCAAGAAATGCTATTCTTATTCTTAGTAGCTAAAGTAGCTATTTTAGCTAGAAGAGGAGCTGGCCTAAGGGAATGTTGTTCTCAGGAGGCAAACTTAATAGCAAAGATGATTAGAAAAAGAAGGGAAGAAATCAAGAGGACATACACAGAAGAACAGGGTGGAGTGTGGTGTGGAGGAGATGGCTTTAGGTGCACAGAGCGCAAAGATAACATCAGACAAGAGAAGTAAAGTCCCTGTGATCAGAAAGACGTGTTCAAACTCTGGCACCACAACTTACTAATTGACACATCCTAGAAAAGCAATTTGACCTCCCCAACCTTCAACTCTCTCATTCCAGAAATGGAAATAATAAGCCTGACCTTACATTTATCATCTCTGAACCTTCTTCACAACTCTATAGAATGCTAGAAATCTCAGGCATCTAATAAATGATAATATTGCTGTTTCTCAGAATAGAGGAAATCGAGAATTGATGAAAGGACACATACAGAGAGAGAGATGGGAAGTCAGGGTATGGATGTATGGCTGGAGATGAGGCATCTATTTTAGATAGACTCAATCTTTTTAAGAAAAGAGGCAAACTCAACTGTTGAGAATGAGAGAGGGCAGGGAGAGATGGAGACCTCATAGGAAAACAGAAGATGTAAGCAATTTTCTCTGCAATTCTCAGAACATTTAAGTTGAAAGGGACCTGAGGAATGACTTAATTCTTTCTCTGCCTCCATTTTATGAATGATAACCAGCAAATTTGTTCTTTAAAGGGCCAGATAGTAAATATTTAGAGCTTTTGAACCAAAGAGTTTCTGTGCCAATAACTCAACTCTATCATTGCAGTACAAACACAGAGCTATGCAAGTAGGGCTGTGTTCCAATAAAACTTTATTTATAGACACTGAAACTTAAACTCCATGTAATTTTCAGGTTCATAAAATATTCTTTTGACTTGTGTAAAGCATTTTAAAATGTACCAGTTGGGCATGGTGGCTCATGCCTGCAATCCCAACACTTTGGGAGGCTGAGGTGAAAAGATCTCTTGAGCCTAGGAGTTCAAGATCAGCCTGGGCAACATAGTAAGACCCCATTTCTACAAAAATAAAATAAAAATTAGCCCAGTGTGGTGGTGCACCTGTAGTCCTAGCTACTTGGGAGGCTGAGGTGGTAGGATGGCTTGAGCCTGGGAGGCCAAGTGAGCCAAGATGGTGCCACTGCATTACAGCCTGGGTGACAGAGCAAAACCACATCTTAAAAAGAAGAAAAAGAAAAGTATCAACAATTTTAGCTCAGAGGACGTACAAAAAAATGCAGAGATTCACAGTTTGCCAGCTCCTACCATACAGTGATTATGAGCTCACGCTAAAGAGAGTCAGACATGAGTTTGAATCTCTCCCTCACAATTCACTAAAAGTAAAACTTCAGCTATTGTGTTTAGTCTTCTATGCCTTCCATATAATTTTTGTGAAGATTAAATGAGATAATACAGGTAAATGAGCTTAGCGGAAGGCCTGATAGAAAGCCAAACCCAAGGTAACCAAAACAGCAAGCAGAAACACTGGACCCAGGGAAATGCAGGCAACCCAATTAGTTAACATCTAAACAAGAATCAAAACCTGTGTGACCACCTACTCAATGCAATGCTTTTTCCAGTCCCATAGCTATTGGTAGACTTAGCTTTACAACAAGTCAGCCATTCATGTGGCACCAGAAAGTCTCCTGTCCCCCTCGGAAAGGTTTCCTCATCCCTGAGATTTCACCACAGGAGCAATGCACATTCCCCTGGATGAGTTCTCAACTCACTTTCTATTAGCTACACTTATGTGTAATTTATTTGCTACTTTTTCAGCGGCTCTCTAGATGCCAGGTTTTCATAGGAAATATAAAGAGAAAAATGTGGTAAAGCAATGCAACAGAATTATTATTCAGCTATAAAATGAATGAACCACTGATACATGCCACAACGTGGATGAACCTTGAAGACTTTTTGCCAAGTGGTAGAAGTCACATACAAAAGGCCATACATTGTATAATTCCATTTATAGGAATCTCTAGAATAGGTGAATCCAAAGAGACAGAAAGTAGATTAGTGGCTTCCAGGGACTGCAGGAAGAAGGGTTGAAGAGCAACAGCTTAATAAGTACAGGGCTTCCTTCTGTGATGATGATAGTGTTTTGGAATTAGATAGTGGTGATGATTGCACAACCTTGTGAATAAACAAAAGGCCACTGAATTGTATACTCTAAAATAATTAAAATGGTGAATTTTGCATTATGTGTGTTTAACCACAATAAAAATATATATATATACAGTTGAACATCAAGGGTTTGAACTGCACAAGTCCACTTATACGTGGATTTTTTTTCAATAAAAGTTTCACCAAATGCGTCTGCCTCTCCTGCCTTCCCCTCCACCCCTGCCACCCCAAGAAAGCAAAACCAACCCCTCTTCTTCCTCCTCCTCCTTAGTCTACTCAATGTGAAGACCATGAGGATGATCCATTTCCACTTAGTAAATATATTTTCTCTTCCTGATGATTTTCTTAATATCATTTTCTTTTCTCCAGCTTAGGTTATTGTAATAACATAGTACATAATACACATAACATACAAAATATATGTTAATCAATTGTGTGTGTTATTGGTAAGGCTTCTGGTCAACAGTAGGCTATTGATACTTAAGTTTTAGGGGAGCCAAAAGTTATATACAGGCGGGCACGGTGGCTCACGCCTGTAATCCCAGCACTTTGGGAGGCCAAGGCAGGAGGATCGCCTGAGGTCAGAAGTTTGAGACCAGCCTGGCCTACATGGTGAAACCCTGTCTCCACTAAAAATAAAAATAAATTAGCTGGGCCTGGTGGCAGGAACCTGTAGTCCCAGCTACTTGGGAGGCTGAGGCAGGACAATCACTTGAACCTGGGAGATGGAGGTTGCAGTGAATCGAGATCACACCATTGTACTCCAGCAGCCTGGGTGACAGAGTGAGACAGTGTCTAAAAAAAAAAAAGAAAGAAAGAAAAGAAAAAAAAAAGAGAAAAAAATTATATGCAAAGTTTCAGCTGCACAGGGGGGTCAGTGTCCCTAATCCTCACATTGTTCAGGGTCAACTATATAGAGGACACATGAGGATTCTGCAGGTGTGACAAGATATTCTCCTATGAGAAGAAGAAAGAGGAAAGACTAGAAAAGGGAGGATGAATTTAGCAAAAACCAACTTAGTCCACTTTACAAGTTTGCATAAGGCTCGCCCTGGATACTGATAAAAATAATTTATTTATTCTAAAGGTACTTGTTGACCACCTACTATGTGCCAGGCACCGAGCCTGAATCTGAGGATAAAACATTGTAAACAAGACAGAAAATTCTTAAAATTCTTAAAATTCTTTCCAAGGTTTAAATAACCAAAGCACAAACTCCCATATAGGTATTTTTGTAAAACTATATCAAAAATATTTACTGTACAATCACTATTATAAAACATAATTATAGTATTTCTTCATCAATTTTCATTTAACTCTACCTATTAGCATATCCAACAGTGAGCGAAAGGAAGTAAAAGTTCTTTGGATCAAGTAAATCAAAGGGCTATGCTCTTGGAGGGGGAGGGATTAGGATGGCAGAAGCTCCAGGAAAAGGATGGAATTTAGATGAGATCTCTTAATTTACAAACTTGTTATCTTTCCAAAGCTAAATCTCTACAGAGGACAGAGAAGTGTGACAGCTGTTCACTTCTTTTAAAGTGTTGTTTGCAGTCTAACAATCTAATGCTGGCAGCACATTTGTTTTTTTTATTTTAAATCGATTCCAAATGATTGGAATATATTTGAAATTATTGTTTTTTTGGCTGGGCACAGTGGCTCATGCCTGTAATCCCAGCACTTTGGGAGGCCATGGAGGGCAGATCACCTGAAGTCAAAAGTTCGAGATCAGCCTAGCCAACGTGGCGAAACCCCATCTCTACTAAAAATATAAAAATTAGCCAGGCATGGTGGCGGGTGCCTATAATCCCAGCTACTCAGGAGGCTGAGGCGGGAGAATCACTCGAACCCGGTGGAGGTTGCAGCGAGCCGAGATCACGTCACTGCACTGCAGCCTGGGCGACAGAGCAAGACTTTGTCTAAAAAAGAAAAGAATTTTTTTTTTTAACTTTTACTCACAACCAATGTTTTTTCCTTGTTAATTGCCTTTTTATTTACATTCTACCTTTACAATTTTTTTTTTTTTTTTTTTTTTCTTTTTTGTCTTACTCTGTCACCCAGGCTGGAGTGCAATGGCATGATCTCGGCTCACTGCCACCTCCACCTCCCAGGTTCAAGCAATTCTCCTGCCTCAGCCTCCCGAGTAGCTGGGACTACAGGCATGTGCCACCACACCTGGCTAATTTTTGTATTTTTAGTAGAGACGGGGTTTCACCATATTGGCCAGGCTAGTCTCGAACTCCTGACCTCATGATCCGCCTGCCTCAGACTCCCAAAGTGCTGTTTTATCTTTTATTCCTAGCAGAGTGAAAATGGAAAAATGCATTTTGGAAAACAAACACGGGTCGGTTTTATATATAAATTCAGGTTACTATTAGAATATGGTTTAAGTCATTCATTTTTTCAAGCTTCGACCAAAAACAAAAGCATAGATGATATCCTTGAGCCCAACTGGAGTGCAGGAAAGGTAAAATGTTTGAGATATTTCATCCGCTAGCATTCACCCGTCTTAATTTTACACTTTTGCTTTTGTACCATATCTCTGTATTCACATTTTTTGGCCTTAATGGATTTTCCTAATCAAATTAGGTAATTCTTTAAATAATAGTATGTAGTGACCGTCCAGTTACAGACAAAAAAACTGAAGCCCAAGGCGGTTGGAGGATGTGGAGGAGATCACAGATCTTGTTCAAAATATAGATAACTGATTTTTTTCTCTGATTTGTTGCTAAGTTTGTTGCTAAGAACTATGCAAGGCTGTGGATACAGACTTCGGAAATTTCAAGATTAAAAAAAAGAAAGTGGAAAAATAAAAAATAATGTGAACTGCTTATGAAATTTGGAAGAGCCTATGTTAGGTGTGGCTTTGATTTTATCAAAACCTCAGTGCATTTTCCTGCACTTTTGTAAGACTCTGGAACCCTGGAGCACTCTCCTGTTTCAGAGATTAAGACTGACTTCCAAAGGCCCAGAAGCTCCAGCTCTAGAACACAGAGGCTGAGTTTTCTGTTCTGTAAAACCTCCAGAGTGGCAGGCACTCAAATGTGAGTGAGCAGCACTCGCATGACCTCATGGAAGAGGCCAATGGGGAGAGCCAGCAAGCTTCCTCGTTCTTGGCAGGGAGGAATGTTAAGTTACTTAGCTAAAAAACAAAAAGCAGAGGGGGAGACATGTCGTATGAATGAAAACCGTATAATCAGACCTCAAGGCATGCCCTGTTGAACAGAGGCAAGTGCAAGTTGGAGAAATGCCAACAAAATGTCATTATGAGTTGAGTCATCAAATGGTAGTTAAAGAAAACTACATTCAGTACTAATCAACCCGTGCAAACTCTCTTCTCTGTAAAGGTTGGTATCTTTTAGGGGTAGATTTGCCAGAGGAAAGCTCTTCAAAGCCAATTTGGCTATCCATTCCATTCTGAGCTCAGAATATTAACAAAAACCTGTTGCTAAGGGACATAGATGCATAGTTGAGTCTAAAATACAAAATGATGCTAATCTAGCTGCTGGAAGAAACCCTCTCTCGGCAGCACTTCATAGTATATTGAAGTCAAGCAATGAATGCCTCCTCAACTGCAAGGCCTTCTGTACCCTGGGTCCTGTCTATTTCTCCTTTCTCATCTCTCACGGGTCTGTTAGGTGACCCCTACATCCCAACCATAAAGAACTTCAGAATTTTCTAGAAACTCGTGTCATTTCACCCTGCCCAACAGACCAAAGCTGTGTCTGCTTTGACTGTCCACTCCCAATCCTTGATTCTCCCATTCACCTTTCAAGATCCAAGCAGTTAATAATCACTTTCCCTTTGAGGTATCATTACATCACAAATATTGGCAAAGACATCTGTCCCCCATTAGAATGTGAGTTTCTGGAAAGTAGGAATCATCTCTCTTTACACTCTCCATGCCTAGCAGTGAACCACACAGTGAAGCAGCTAATACATGTCCAAGGAATTAATAAATAGAGGAACGGCTACATGCACGATTGAACAGACCCACTCAATCAGCAGATGACCGACTGAATAAACAGAGGTCCTGATTTCCACCATGCCTGGTGTTCTTGTTTGTTTTATATCTTAAGCCTCAGCAGTTAGTTTCTGTCTTTATAGGAAGACTATAAGGGCTCCCCAGAGAGTCAAAGTCTGACTTAGCTTCAAGACGCACTGAGATCCTAACAACAGCCCAGGCATGAGTTTTACAAGATCTGTGTTCCATACTTGGCTTGCCGCTACCTTGGCCTTTCCAGTTACTTAATCTCTCTCGGTCATAATTGCTGCATGTATAAAATGAAGTGGTTGGCCTAGCTGATTTCCAATGTCCCTTCTACGTGTAATATTCCACGATTCTGAAGTCTTGTCTTTAGATTTCGCCTGATATCTCTTGCCCTGATTCTTTGTACCACATATAATTGGGCAACTGTCACATCATTGGACAATTAAGCTTGTACTTGTCACTTAACCATTAGAGAGCATCAGTGTGCCTTTTCTGGTTCTCTTTGTTCAAGAGCATTGCCTCAGTTTGTTCACCAGAGGGTATTGTAGCCCTTTTTACTGTTCCACTGGGCTTGTTATAAAGGTAATCAGCAACAGAACAAATCATAGCATATATGGTCTGAGTCTCCTCCCCTCACAAAGAATATAAGCAAATCCAAGGAGATGCATCTGTAATAACCAAAATCTTTTTTTTTTTAATTTTACGTTCCAGGATATATGTGCAGAACTTGCAGGTTTGTTACATAGGTAAATGTGTGCAATGGTGGTTTGCTGCACCCATCAACCCATCACCTAGTTATTAAGCCCCACATGCATTAGCTATTTGTCCTGATGCTCTCCCTCCCCCACCCCTCCCGACAGGCCCCGATGTGTGTTTTTCCTCTCCCTGGGTCCATGCGTTCTCATTGTTCAGCTCCCACTTATAAGTGAGAACATGCGGTGTTTGGTTTTCTGTTCCTGTGTTAGTTTGCTGAGGATGATGGTTTCCAGCTTCATTCATGTCCCTGCAAAGGACATGATCTCATTCCTTTTTATGGCTGCATAGTTATTCCGTGGTGTATGTGTGCCACATTTTCTTTATCCAGTCTATCATTGATGGGCATTTGGGTTGGTTCCAAGTCTTTGCTATTGTGAATAGTGCCGCAATAAACATACGTGTGCATGTATCTTCATAATAGAGTGATTTATATTCCTTTGGGTATATACCCAGTAATGGGATTGCTGGGTTAAATGGTATTTCTGGAGTAAAAGCCAAGTTCTTAATGATTAATAGTATGTAACCTTATACAGAGTTTGTATTAAAAGAATGATGTAAAACGCTACAGGTCACAACACTACAAAGCTTCATTTAAATATCAGTCTAACCAGCCATATGTGTTCCTTTCATTTGCTTAATGCATTTCCTTTCAATCTGCATACAACATCATCCATTTGACTGTTCCTTCTGTGACCCCTACCCAGATAAGCTGGATCTACAGCACCTCCAAGTGGGTAGTGAGCCATGGGGTAACGCCCCATATGCAAAGGGGTGAACACCTGACTCAGATCCAGCCAATCCAGCAGCCACTCCTCATCACATTATCCCATTTTTCTCTTTTTTTCTGAAAGACAGAGAATGTAATCTCAGACCAGAAAGTGTAAGTAGCCAAAATATGGTAGGTCCTGAAACAACTACACATCACACAGATGCAAGAAAGTCACAGAAGGTGAGTCTTTTAAACTATGTGCATGTTGATTGATGAGTGAGCAAAAAGCCTGGTCCACAAGGAAGGCAGAAAGCAGAGAAGACCCTCAGAGAAAAGCCGAATGAGGGACCCTGCAAAGGGAGGGGATTGACTGGATAAAGAAAGAGGGAGGGAGTCAGAGAATGCCTTACTTAGCTCCTACCAGGCCTAGCTGTACCTCCTGCAACTGGACTCCATGAAATTCTCCTTAACGCAGACTCTTACTTAAGGTAAAACAAAATACACATAAATACACAAACACATGCACTTATTTGTAATCACACTCCAGATACATTTATATCCATTCCTCCTGGGTCACAGGCATCTTGCCATTAATGGCACTGCCCTCTCCTTACAACCTATTACATCAAATGGGTATTTGATAACTTAAGCTATCCCCTTACTATTATAATTATTATATATAATTATAAGATATAATTATATGTATAATATACAATATAGTATAATTGTATATTATACAATAAGGGTGTTTCTATTTTTCACTGTTTGGACACAGCAGTGGTATAGAAAGAAGCATGAACTTTAGTATTTAAATAAACTAGATTCAAATCCCAGCTCTGCACCCATTAACAGTATAACCTGAGACAAGTTATGCACCAAAGTTGCAACTTCCTCCTTTGTAAAAAGAAGATAAATATTGCCTACTGCCCAGGTTTTGAGAAGGATTAGACCTAATTAGTAAAGTGCTTATCACAAAGCCTTGCACACAGTAAGCACTCAATAATCACTTTTATAGACTAGATTCTCATAAATAAAAATGCTGGATCAAAGGGTATGAAAATTGTCCAGGTTCTTGATACGGGCTAAATGCTTTCCCAAAGACTGAGTGAGTCGCTCTATATCCCCCTGATACATTGTTAGAGCAGAATAGCAGTATAACCCTTCCTCTAGCACTTGTGTTTCTTCTATCCAGCTTTGCCTTGAACGTAGAAGTTTAGAGCTCAGGTTTGCTTGTTCACATTAGACTGTGTGCTCCCTCTAACCTGACAGAGAAAACCAGTAGCTGGTTTCTGTCTTAAACGAAGTGGCTTCACAGTCCAGCTGATTCACTGCTTCCTGTTTTCCTCTGACTCCACTGGTCCCACTTAGAGAGCTGTGTACAGGTACTCAGCATGGAAGATAAGTCTGGGCTTGTTTGAAACAAGCCCCAAACTAGTTTCTGTTGCTCTTTTTCTGTGTGTCCTTCTACACCCTACCTACTCAGGCTTCTTATGAATGCATCTTCACATAATAGCTGGATGAACAAAGATTGCTGCTGAAGCTGAAAGAATCAGAGATGTATAATCATTTCTTACAGGCAGAACTAATATGGAATAAAAACTCACATGATTGCCTGGATTCTGCAGCATAGTTTCTTGAATCTTTTCACTCTCTGATTCCTGGTTTCCAATTGGCTTCTCTATTTTATTCTTTCTTTCTTTCTTTTTTTTCTTTTTGACAGAGTCTTGCTCTGTCACCCAGGCTGGAGTGCAGTGGCGTGATCTTGGCTCACTGCAACCTCCATCTCCCAGGTTCAAGCGATTCTCATGCCTCAGCCTCCAGAGTAGCTGAGATTACAGGCATGTGCCACCACGCCTGGCTAATTTTCTTTTTTAATATGTTTTTAGTAGAGACGGGGTTCCACCATGGTGGCCAGGCTGGTCTCGAACTCCTGACCTCAAGTGATTTACCCGCCTCAGCCTCCCAAAGTGCTGGGATTACAGGCATGAGCCACTGTGCCCAGACTATTTTATTATTTCTTTCTTCCCCTTCCACATTGACTCATCTAATTCTTGACTTTCTGCTGAGCCTCTGCTGCTCACCTGTTCTTCTGTTATTCGGATCACCTGTCCCACGACTCTCCCTCCATCTAGCTCCAAGGGATGCCCAGGCCCCACGTCCCAGCCTCACCTTCCTGTGACTTTCTCTGGGTTGCCCACCTGGGCCCCACACTTGAAGCCTGCTGCCATCAACACCCCAGGAGGATAATCTGATGGATGATGGACATCGATTCTCAGCTGGAAAAGTTCCTTTCCACTGACCTGACCCCCAACCACCTCACACAACATGCCTAATAATTTCTTTCCTTAGTGTCCTTTCTTACTGAAACAGCTCCTGATATTTTACTCATAATTTTATACTAAAGGTACCCAGATCACATAAAGAAAATAAAGCTGCATATTAGACCTTTCTTAATAATCAATGTTGCAAGAGCTTGGTAACACGTGAATACTTTTTTTTTAAGACTGACAGGCATTATCTAAAAATAAGCTTTGCCATGGCTTGGTTCTTACTCTCTCTCTCTCTCTCTCTCTCTCTCTCCCTCTCACTCTCCTTTTAGAGGCAAGGTCTTACCCTGTTGCCCAGGCTGGAGTGCAGTGGAATGATCATTGCAAACTTGAACTCCTGGGCTCAAGTGATCCTCCCACCTTAGCCTCCCAAGCATCAAGGGCTATAGGCACGCACCACCATGCCTGGCTAATTTTTTTTTTTTTCACTTTTTGTAGAGACAGAGTCTCACTATGTTGCCCAGGCTGGTCTCAAAACTCCTAGCCTCAAGTGATCCTTCTGTCTCAGCCTCCAGTCTGACTGGGGTTTACAGGCATGAGCCACCAGCCCAGCCCACTCTCTCCCTCTGAAACTTTGTCCCAATAGGACTAGGACCATGTTACAATGGGAAGCATGATCCTTTCTCCCAACCACCAAGTCCTGTCCCTGTATCTATACATCAAAGCTGCCTGTGACAACCACAGGGAGTGTTGTGTCGGTCTCATTACCACTAAACACAAATTCAGTTTTGGGAATCAATACAACAACATGTGGGGTGTGTGTGTGTGTGTGTGTGTGTGTTCTCTAATTTAACATACCCCAGTTTAGAACCATCCAGTCTGTCATTAACAATTAAAAAAAAAAAAAAAACAGAAGAAAGGGCAGGTAGTCTGTCCGTTCAAGGACCAGATGGGAAGTCTCTTGTTTTACTTCCTTATTCTCCTGAGAACCACACTGCAAGTTCTGCTATACCAACTTAAGGTCCTTCGTCTACCAACAGACCCCTGATCTTCCCAGGCTGAATTACGCACCCACCTTCTTTGGTATCCTACTCGTATCTTACACCAGAACTTACATGCATTTCACACAGAGCAGCATTAGTTTGCTGACCACGTTTGCCTGCCATGTTACGGGTTGAACTATGCCCTCCTAAAATTAATATACTGAAGTCCTAACCCTCAGCTAACCCTCAGCATCTCTGAATGGGACCTTACTTGATGACAGATGATGTCATACTGGAGTAGGGTGGGCCCTAACTTTAATATGACTGGCTTCCTTATAAAAAGGGGAAATTTGGATACAGACACAGACAGGCAGAATGCCACGTGAACATGAAGGCAAAGTCTGGGCTATGAGTATACAGGGGAAGAAATGCAGAGATTGCCAGCAAACACCAGAAGCCAGGGAAGAAGCACAAAACAGATTTTTCCTTATGGCCTTCAGAAGGAACCAACCCTGCCGCCAACTTGATCTTGGACCTCTGGCCTCCAGAACTACGAGACAATTAATTTCCGTGGTTTAAGCCACCCCATCTGTGGTACTTTGTCACAGTAGCATTAGCAAACATAGACATCCCACTAGAATATGAGCTTCTTGAGGGTAGTAAGAGGATTCTATTCATTTTTGTATCAATCTAGCACAGAGCGAGGTACAGATAATTTATTTGGTTGTTCTATGCTTATTAAATGCAATCCAGAAACAGCTAGTCCTCTACCTCCCACGTCTTGCTTAACACTGACTAGCTATCCTGTCCTTAGATAGGGTTATATCAAAAAGAAAGAATGAAACTCGGGATGGAAAACAATTATTCTAGACTGAATATATCAAAATTTCTCAATCCCATTCTTAAACCAATTTCAGAATTGAATCTGCATTGTTTTCCTCTACTTTCCTTAGAAAAATAGAGGCTCATTCAGGAACAAAGTCCCAAGCAAGAAGACTTTGCAGGCCACTTGAATGAGATATAGCTGACAGGTCTTCTACCTGGCTGGGTCATACGTTATCTTTAACCACATAGCAAAGTGAGGCCAAAACTGCCCTGTGGCTTACATGAATCTAAGTAGGGGTGACACAGTTCACCTCCTTCACACTGTACTGACTCTGTTTGAATGGAGTTATTGAGGGAAAGAAGGTGATTAAGTGCTAGGTTCACAGAGAAACAGCCCACTGTGAGCCCCAGAGCTATATGTCACTCTGTTTTTGAAACCAAAATAATAAAAGAAAAAATGTATTTAATCTATTAATTGTATTAAATATTTTATCTTTTATCCTGTATTTTTATCTTCCTTTTTATTTTTATATGTTTATCTTTTTATCTCTTAGAACTGTATTTTTCTGAAATTAAAAATAGAAAATAAATGATGAGCTCCCTTGCTAATATCCAATATCATGCTTGAGAAAGTCAATTTGGTAATACAAAGAACTTTCCAGAACACTATTTTACTTGAGGTAAATAAAATGAGAATTCAAAAGTACATTGAACAGGTTTCCTTCTCTTACACTGATTTCAGATGATTCAAGAAAAACAAAAAGAAATGGAAAAGGCAGGTTGGCATGTTAGCAGGTTATAAAAAATGAAAATTACAGCTGTGGCCAAGCTCTGGAAAATATTCCCTGACCCAGCTAGACGTTGATTATTGAACCAACAGCTTGCTTATATAATTACAGTGTGTCTATAAACCTGGTTGATATGATATACTTGTTTAACTATTAACCTCTAGATTTCCTGGAGTTTCCACAATCCAAAAAACACCTAAAAGTATGAGATATGATATATTCCATTTATTCACCTATTGCAATCACAAGCAATAGCTACAGTATTAATCTTGGTAAGAAAAAGGAAGTTCTTAGAAAACACAAGTAAGGTCTCTTAAGCTTCGGATATTTTGCTGGGGCATTTTCTTTTCTTTTTTTTTTTTTAAATCCTTCTAAAGAATTGCTCCATTTTATTGTTCTATTGTGCCACTGGATACTAGAAGTCAAGAGTCCTTCCCGTACCTATGTTGGATCTCATTTCCTCATTGATTCTAAAAATCACATTGATACCTCCACACCTGTCAACACTTTCCTGATCTCTCTCTTATTCATAGGACTTTCCTACTCAATAGTACCTCCTTTAAGCTAATCTAGGATTCCAATTTAGATTCTACATATTTTTATGCTTTTCTTACCTCCTCCTAGACAATAAGCTCCTTAAGGGCTGGAAGGAAAGGAAGAGTGAAGCAAATGTATGTTTATAGAGAGAGTACTATAGCTAAGTACCTCAAACATAAAGTGCACTCAATAAATATTTGTTGAATAAACGAATGCCAAGCACTGGCCAAAGCATATTACATATATGACCTTGCTTAATCTTCATAAAGACCTCGTGAATGAGTGTCAGTCTTTTTATTTAGAAGGTGAGGAAACCGAAGCTAGAGGTTAAGTAGATTTTCCAAGGCCACATGGCTAATCAGTGGAAGAGTAAAGTCAAATGCATTTCTGTCTATTTCCACCCAGCATGATGTCTTAAACATAACAATAGATCAAAAATGTATTCACTGAGCTGGGAACAGTGGCACTGCCTGTAATCCCAGCTACACAGGAGGATGTTTGAGCCCAAGAGTTGAGGCCAGACTGGGCCACATAGAAGACCCTGAATGAGAAAAGCAAACAAACAAATAAAAAAACTTTGTCGAATTGATCTCAACAAACTCCTTATCCAAGTTCTCTTTTTAGGTATATCCAGGGTTGGTGATATTTTTTTTTTCAAATGGCAATGGTGTTTAGGGTACAAGAAGGGGTAAATAAACTGTGAAGACTGCCTCGCAAGGTTTACAAATATCACAAAAAGGTTATCTCTACATTTACTTCAAAATAATTTCCATACTCTTACTATTCTGTTCCCACAGATTCTTCAGATTCTAGCCCTATACTTATGGCTATCTCCTCCTCTCATCCCATTTGAAATTGGAGGAAGGAGAATAAAGGAAGGGAATAAATAACTTGTCACTCAACAACCCGACCATCTATTTCCACAGCTTCGGCATGGGATCATGAAAAACAACTGAGGCATAGGTATAGCTGTTCTGCTTTGGCTGGAGAGAAACCCGAGAAAGAATTCACTGGTTTAGACCGGGTGCGGTGGCTCATGCTTGTAATCCCAGCACTTTGGGAGGCCGAGGCGGGCGAATCATGAGGTCAGGAGTTCGACACCAGCCTGGCCAACACAGTGAAGCCCCATCTCTACTAAAAATACAAAAAGTAGCTGGGTGTGGTGGTGGGCGCCTGTAATCCCAGCTACTTGGGAGGCTGAGGCAGGAGAATCACTTGAACCCGGGAGGTGGAGGTTGCAGTGAGCTGAGATAGCACCACTGTACTCCAGCCTGGGTGACGGAGCTAGACAGCGTCTCAAAAAAAAAAAAAAAAGTCATTGCTTTAAAAGGAAATTCATTTCCATCCCCATCTACCTCCTCTGCCACAAAAACAGGCAATTCCAGTTTCCTCCACTCTGTCCAGTACAAGAGGAAAACATTGGAGATGTGGGTTCATTCATCGTTTCAAGGAAATTGCTACATTTACATAGAAACAACCAGGAAGAAAAAAAGTCACTAAGCCAAAAAGGGGCTGCAGAATCCCCACACTTAGGTATGCTGCCACACTGGCCACATTCTTGTTACTGTTTTAATACAATTTAACTTAGATGTGTAAGGAAACACACAAGGTTTGAGTCGGCTTAGTTTCTGTGTGAAACAACCTACAGAACAGCAAATGGAAGCAATATTTGTTACCTACATTTTAACGTAACCTTCCTGTATATCCAGACCAATAACTATCAGTGGGCCAATTGTAATCAGCCTCCTTCAACCAATGGGCAGTTTCTACTTGGAACTCAACCTTAAGAGTCAAAATGAGTCAGACTCTGTCCTCTGTGATCAAAAGACATATAAAGGGACATGTCAAAAAGAACCTATAAATAGCTAGACACAGGTCAGCCCTTCTTAATTACCATACTTGGCCCTGGTATGCCCAAATCTATCCAAATTCCTACAGAATACATTCGTTTTTCATTCTTCGACCACGTCTTTTGTGTAATGGATTTCATACCTTATTTTGGAGTGACGTCTCAAGTGGAGTAGCCAGGAGCTCAGATTCTGAGGTCAGACAGACCTTGGCTAAAACCTCTGCTCTGCCACTATCGTGGCAGATAGTTTGGTAACTGAGGCAAGTTCTTAACCTCTCCGGCCTCAGTTTGCTGATCTACAAAATGGGATATCACCTCACTGATCCATAGTGAGAGTAAATGATATAATTCACATTCATCACTAAGCACAGTATCTGGAGCACAGAAAGAATCACAGCAGTGATACCATCTGGGATGGTAGAAATTAGCACTTCTTTGTACGTGACTTAAATTTACATCATTCTGGATGTGGTGAACAAATCTGGGCTCATTCTACCAGATCTCCTCTGTCTACATGTAGCTTTCACCTCCCTTCATTTTCAGACCCTCTATCAAAACCTTCCCTCCTAAATATACCCAATATCCATAATGTAAGCGACTCTGTGAGCACAAAGAATATTCGTCCTCAAAAGAAAATTGCCCACCCAGGGTTAGGGGGTTAATGTAAGAAAACAGCTCTAAACTTTGCAGGAGATGATAACTGGAAACCTCTCTGGTCCCATGCAGGGAGGCTTTCACATTTACACAAAAGAAATGATGGAACCTCTGAGCTGGGTCATGATGATAACCAACAAGCCAAGCAATGGTGGTAGCAGGAGAGTTATTTTTGATTTCTTAGGTCGGTGCAAAAGTAATTGTGGTTTTTGCCATGAAAAGTGATGGCAAAAAATAATATTACTTTTGCACCAACCTAATACTTTCTAAAGAAATGTGGGATCAATAAGGGGAGAATGAAGAGTCTCAGGGAAGAATTAATAAGCAGCTTCTCATCGAAGGGAAGAAAAAAAGAAAAGAAATATAAAGCAAACAGGAAGAACACAACTAAGGGGAAAAGACCCCAGGACGGGCAAAAGGAGACGGGTAACTTAGTTCAGAGGAAATGAGCAATGACCTACAATTCTTATAACTAGGAGAGACACCACTCAGACATTTCCTGTGGGCTGGGCCCAAGAGGTCTCTGGCTGAGCAGCAGACCAGTAGTTATCCAGGTTAACAACTTCCAATTAAAGCCAGAGAGGAATGTTTCTGGGAGCTCTGTCATGAAGAGACCCCAGTATTCGATGGAATAAGCTCATAAAGGAAAGGGTCAACAAACATTTTCTGCAAGGGACCAGATAGTAAATATTTTTGGCTTTGTGGGACATAGGGGCTCTGGTGCAACTACTCAACTCGACAGCTGTAGAGCAAAGAGCAGCCATGGAAAACATATAAATGAATGACCATAGCTGTGTTCCAATAAAACTTTGTTTGTGGATGCTGAATTTGAATTTTGTATCATTTTCATATGTCATGAAATATTGATTTTGATTTTTTTTCAATCATTTAAAAATGGGAAAACCATCTTCGCTCATGGGCTGTACTTAAAAACAGCTGAGGCTTGGCCGGGCGTGGTGGCTCACGCCTGTAATCCCAGCACTTTGGGAGGCCAAGGCGGACGGATCACAAGGTCAAGAGATCGAGATCATCCTGGCCAACACGGTGAAACCCTGTCTCTACTGAAAATACAAAAAATTAGCTGGGTGTGGTGGTGCACACCTGTAATCCCAGCTACTCGGGAAGCTGAGGCAGGAGGATCGCTTGAACCCAGGGGGTGGCGACTGCAACGAGCCAAGATCACGCCATTGCACTCCCAGTTGGGCAACAAGAGCAAAACTCCATCTCAAAAAAACAAACAAACAAACAAACAAAAAAAACCAGCTGAAGCTAGATTTGGCCCAGGAGCTGCAGTTTGCTGCACAGGCCCTCCAGTCAGACATGCATCCTGCCTCTGCCACTGACTGGCTATCCAGCCATGGGCAAATTGGTTAACAACCATTGATTTCCTCACTCATAAATTAAGGATAATAACATCACCTTTCTCCATAGTGTTTATGGGACATCCTAAAACATACTAGATGAATCGTAACTGGCGTAGGGTAAGTGATGATGACAACAGCCTTGTGGTACAGGGAGGGTCGTGATCAGCAGCTCCATCTGGGGCTAATGGTCTGTCCGAAGAAGACTGATCTCAAGGATCTGACTTAAGGAGGGATGTACAGACCAGAAGGTAAAACAGATGACAGGGATGCTGCAAATGCTTATTTAATGCTTCAACTCAGAGTGGAGCTGACTAAATTATGATGATTTGGCCAGGCGTGGTGGCTCATGCCTGTAATCCCAGCGCTTCGGGAGGCCAAGGCGGGTGGATCACCGGAGGTCAGGAGTTTGATACCAGCCTGGCCAACATGATGAATCTCTGTCTCTACTAAAAATACAAAAAGTAGCCTGGTGTGGTGGTGGGCACCTGTAACCCCAGCTACTTGGGAGGCTGAGGCAGGAGAAATGCTTGAAACTGGGAGTCAGAGGTTGCAGTGAGCTGAGGTTGCACCACTGCACTCCAGTCTGGGCGACAGAGCAAGACTGCATCTCAAAAAAACAAACAAAAAAAAATTACGATGATTTCTGATAGACTTCATTGTGTGGGGATTATAACCTGAATATCTTCTTCAACTCAGAAAGAGGGAGATTATGGACTACATACTGAATGAACCGCATGGGCCAATTCAGGAAGACCATCAAAGGAGACAGAGTGGGGAACAAGCCAGGGAGGAAGGGGCTGAGCAGAGGCCGTGGAGGTGGTCAAGGAGGAAGTGAAGAATCATTTCACTGGGAGGTGATCCTTGCAGAGTTCCCTGTTTTGTTAGAGGGCAGCCAGCTGTTAAAAACACTGTCTCTGGGCCGGGCACGGTGGCTCACGCCTGTAATCCCAGCACTTTGGGAGGCCGAGGCGGGTGGATCACGAGGTCAGGAGATCAAAACCATCCTGGCTAACACGGTGAAACCCCGTCTCTACTAAAAATACAAAAAAAATTACCCAGGCGTTGTGGTGGCAGGCACTTGTAATCCCAGCTACTCGGGAGGCTGAGGCAGGAGAATGGCGTGAACCCAGGAGGCGGAGGTTGCAGTGAGCTGAGATCGCACCACTGCACTCCAGCCTGCGCGACAGAGCGAGACTCTGTCTCAAAAAAAAAAAAAAAAAAAAAAAAAAAAAACTTTGTCTCTGACAATCCTTCAGAGACCTCATAGACTTAAACACCACCTCCTAAAACCAGCACAGGATGGAGAAATCACCTCAATTCTGTTGGATGGGATTCTTTGGACAATTCATCTTCTCATATTTTTTAAAAAGAAAGTTAGCAGAGAATCGTGCAAACTTTAAATCTGTTCAGAAGGCTTAGGTAGGAGAAATGACACTTCACCAGCCATTATAAGTTGCTTTTCATGCTGTTCTTGCAACTTTCAAATGATTAAGCAAATACATAATGGGAATATCAGTGCAAACAAAGAAGAAGCACAAGAAGAAAACTGCATTATAATTCAATTACCCTAAATCTTCATAAAACTTAGGAGCAAATGAGAGCTTATCCCTACTGATAAAAAATACTTTCATTGTCAGACATTTTTTGAGCACCTATTATTTATAAGGACAATGCTATAAGACTCAGAGATGTAAAGACATATAAGAAAAAGTTTAGTTACCCAGCAAGGGCTTTCAAACAAGACAGTCCATAAAAGGCAAACAACCATTACAGTGGTTAAAACTTGCAGCTGTACTATGTAGACACTGGGAATCAAAATGAGAGCATTTGCAAAATACCCTTTGGCAGCAAACTGGTAAGAAACCCCACCACCATGATTCACATGTCACCGTTTCTTGGACACAGAAAAATAACCCCTGCTGATTATACCATCAGCTCCCCCTTGCCAGCCTGCTCCCCACAAAAACAAGCAAAGCTAAAAATGTGAAATATACCAAAGATTCTGAAGAAAAAAAAAAAATTTTATAAATGTGGATTACTAGTGTTCGTGTGTGGTTTAGTGAAAAGAACTTACGGACAGAGAATCTGTAGATCTAACTTCTACCTGGGATTCCACCTCTACTGTCTTCAGGAAAGTCACTCACTTCCAAGGCCTCAGTTAGCGTATTTGTAAAATGAGGTGATTGGACTATAAAACTTTCATAGCTCTAAATTCCATCACTTAATATCAGGATGCATAATTAGGCACATTTATTAAGGCTATGTTAAGCATATGTTAAGTCTGATTGACTTATATTACTTGTGAGGTCATTAAAATTGATTCTCAACAAGAATCTTAAAGATTCTAGACTGAATTATTTTAACAAATCTAGGAAATTTAAGTCAACCACCTTTTGTGATTAGGCATTGCACATGAAGCTAAAAAAAAATAGATTAAATTTCTCTGCAACGGTGCATATAACACAACCAGGTGCTATGCAAGAATTATTTATAAAACTAAAGAAAAACTAATTTTGCCTGAAAAGATAACTGAAAATGCAGGAATGCCCAAAAGTAAGCTATTTCTCAGACTGGAATTTAATCAGATCACTACATTTTTCTTATTATTTTCATATAGGTCTGGATAGCTATAGACTACATAAACAAAATGAGTTTATAAAATATGTGATAGCAGCTTAAGACATTAGGTTAAAATTAAAATTAGAACTCATCAAGGAATTAAATTGTTTAGATACACAGAACCCAACTATCAATCCATGATTACCTAACCTCTACAATATTGTTATGTTCTGGCTAACTTTGAAAATAATTTGATCCCCAAGTTAATTAATTTTTTTTTTTGAGATGAAGTGTGGCTCTGTCACCCAGGCTGGAGTGCAGTGGCACGATCTCTGCTCACTGCAACCTCCACCTCCCAGGTTCAAATGATTGTCCTGCCTCAGCCTCCCAAGAAGCTGGGATTACAGGCGTGCACCACCACGCCTAGCTAATTTTTGTATTTTTAGTGGAGACAGGGTTTCACTATGTTGACCAGGCTGGTCTTGAACTCCTGACCTCAGGTGATCCACTTGCCTCGGCCTCCCAAAGTTGGGTTACAGGTGTGAGCCGCACCCGGCCACCCAAATTAAAATTTTAAGGATATATTTCATGAGAAAAAAAGAAATTTGGGCATATGAAACACAAATGTCAAAAAAAGTGAAAAATGCAACTGCCTTATCACTAATAATATTAGAGTAGAATATTAATAGCTTCCATCAAACTGCCAAAGATTTTTTCAAATTGTTATACCCAGGATGAAGAAAGGTACCATCTTCCTGAAGAGCAATTTACTTGGCAATAGTTACCATAATGCTTGAAAGGAGAGAATGGGCACATCTAAATATTATTGGTAGAAATAAGAATTAGTGTTACCTCTATGGAGGGCAATTTAGCAATATATCTATACATGCCCTTTGACCCAGGACTTCCACTTCTAGGAATCATCCTAAAGAAATAATTGGGCAAATGTATAAAGATGTCTGTTCCAGGTATTCCTTACAGCACTGTGTATAGCTGTGCAAAAAAATGGAAACTATTTGAAAACTCAATGTGACATTAAGTAAACGGCTACATTCTTACAAATTAAAATCCACAGTTGTTAAAAAATAGGTAACTTTATGTGTACTACTACAGAAAGATATCCAAAATATATGGTACAGTATAAAAAAGCAAGTTACAAAATACAATATATCGTATGTAAAATAACATGTACATACAAATATGGAGGTAGTACCCAAAAAACGAACAGTAATTAGCTCTGGGTGGTATGACTTTGAGTGAGTTTTATATTCTTATTGTGAATTTATCTTTAGTTTGAATTTTTTGATTAGCATATGTCTTTTTTTTTGGCAATAATAAAAAGCTATTTTCAGAAGGAAGAAAAGAGAATGGAGAGTGAAGAAGAACTGGACATTCATAGCCTGTGGTTTTGCTCCCTGGAATTTAATCTAAGGGCATAGTATGCATGATAATGTATGAACTGGTATGATCATCACGGAAATATTCATAATAGTGAAAGTTAATAAACATTAAGATTCCATTTAAATAAATACAATGGAAGAGGATACTATGAATGTAGGAATAAATAAACTTGGGAATATTTTGCCATATATTGGTAAGTGAAACAAGAGGTAACGAAATAGACTTAGTTTTACACACATTTTGGATGCTTCATACACATAGATAGAAACAAAAGTCCAAGAGAATAAATGCCAAAGTGTAGACTGCAGTAACTAGTCATTCTTATTTTTCCTTTTCTATGAAATGTTTCTATAATGAACAAGGGTTATTTATGAAATTTCTTTTAAGTTTTAAAAATATTCCTTGTAGATCTTTCAGATTTTAAAATACTGGGGAGTCATTAAAGCAACACTAATCTGTGAAAAACAAAGACAGGAGAATCTCAACTCTTCTCCAACATTAAATTTACCACCCAGAGACCCCTGAAGCCCCCTACAGTTAACATGCTGCATGCTCTAAAGAACTGAATGCAATACTAACACAAAGCAAGTTCAGGAAACCCAAGCTACCTATTCTGATTCTGTGTCCTGAGATGTACGGGGTTATAAAACATACTGGCTCAGATTACAGGCTAAGCATGACAAGTCCGTCTGGTACAACCTAACAAAGGAATTTATAGAGAACAAGAAATTTACACATTTCATTTCCCAGGGTGGAATGAAGTACAGAAGCAAAGAACCCCAGTAGAGTTAAGACCTTTCCTACCACTCTGCTATATGCTTCTGAATTGTGCCTCCTAGGCATTTCTTACATGATTTACTTATTGCTCTCTAAAACTAAAATAAACTAATATTTTTTAAAGGTGAATGGGAGGAGAAGTGAGAAAGGTGTATTTTAACAGGGTCAAACTTTTTGTATATTTTCAGGTGAACTGGGGGTTGCCAGATCTGCCTACCTCCCTCTTTCTCTCCCTCCCTCCGAAGATCATTATGGCTGATAACAATAGTTTTTCTCTCCCGGGTAGTGTAGATGACACATTTTTCCTGTAGCTTGTCTTCCTGTAGTGTGCAGGAATTCCTGCACTTTCTGGGTGCCCTTCCTGTTAACTTACATTTCAGATTTCCTCAAAAGGCATTCTACTGCTTTAATATTTGAAAAATGTCAACTCAACCCCAGACAGCTAATATAAACAAGCTGAAAAGCATACCACCTAAAGTTACAACTGTGGAAAACAAAATTTCTTTTTAAGAAATTCTTTCTCGGAATCTCACTGTTGGTAAGGCTGTGGAGCAGTAACCCAGTCCTTCCAGCTTCCAGGGAGTCTATAATTCCTTTGCCTCTGCTGTGCCTTAAATTAGAGGTCTGTTAAACCGAATTATAGTGATCTAGAAAGTTCGTAAAGGTCCTTGAATTGAACATGTTGTTAAATTCTTCAATACTATGAGATTGTATCCACCTTTCACTTTTCCTCCCATTTCTTTGGTTAGAATATTAAAAAAGAAGTTTGGTACTGCAAAAAGTATTTTGGCCATTTGAGAATAGCGTAGCTGAATAAGGCCAATTCCACATTTAAAGTCCAGGCCAAGGCGGCTGGCTCTTTTGCCATTTCTAAAATGATCACCCACTTCTTTCTACCAATAATTTTCCTTTTGGACAAGAACCCCATGTTCATTCCAGATGTACTTTCCAAGCAGAATCCAATTAAGAAAACTCATCTGGGTAAATGGGAATTGATTTGAAGGACCACCAATACCTGATCCATTGTAAACACATCCATAGGGAAGAGTGCAGTGCTAATATCTCCTTTGGCCTCTCAACTCAAAAACTGGCTCTGCTAAGAGGAAGCTACGTGCATAGTGAGCCCAAAAGTATGCAAAAAGGAGCCTGATTTAGTTTAGACCCTAAAGTCCAAAGTTAAGATCACAGTAAACACCACCTTCTTCATAAACCTTCCTGACTATCCCCCGAATAGATAAATCACTTCCATTTTTAAACTCCAATAGCACCATTTCTCTTCAATACCTGTCCTATTATCTTGTATTATAATGATTTCCTTACATTCTTGTTTTCACCAACCTGAAGGAAAAACTTCATTTTAAATATTTTTGTGTGTCCCCAAATCATGTGCACACATACACACACAATACATACATATACATGCATATATATACATACATACATATGTATATACATGCATATCACAATATATTACACATATAT